>NC_065509.1:15555525-15695773 GCF_006386435.1 Epinephelus moara
TTTCCCATTGGATTTTAGCCACCCGGGTCTCCCATTGGACAGCCGATCTTACCGGCTTGACATCTAGGCTTCCGGGTAAGCTATAAACACACCGATGGGATCGATGTAAAGGCTGAAGTGTCCTGCTTTCATTAAAAAAAGAATTACGTCGCTCTTATTTTCCGTTCCGGAAATAGACGCGAAAGAGTACGACTATACCCCCCCCCCGGTATCACCGGCGATGACGGCGATCTAACCTAAGGGTTAACGTTAGCCTATAATGTCTGGACTGTAACGTTAGCCTGACTAATCAGCTACTAGTAGCCTAGGGAGTATCCATGGAAGTATCAGAAAAACTTGGGACGGGATTTATTTTGGTGTATCTGTGTTTCAGCGTTAGGCCGCCTAACAAGATGGGTGAGTGTGTATGATTGTGTCCTTTTTTATTGCCTTGGCACGCCATTGCCAATAACATTGGCTAACGTTATCTACGTCACGTTACGTTTTGCTGTCAGTAGTGGGAACCGGCCTGGGTTCACGTTTGTGTGTATTAACGTTAGTGTGTAGCCAAATATTTTATGCAATACAATAAGCTTAGCTATGTTTGCAATATTTTCTCAAACAAACCCTAGCTGTTAGGGTTTGTTTGAGAAAAACTCCTTTCCTCCTTACACAAAATAGTTTACAAGGTGTAGATGCGTTAAGTGTGTGTGTGTGTGTGTGTGTGTGTGTGTCTGGACGGGGGGGTCGGCTTTGAGTTTGGGCCCTATCCAACCTCAAGGCGTTGTGCAGCAGGGGGCCCAAAATAAGTGATTTGAGGGCATCCCCCAAAAGAATTCGTGCGCGCGCATAGCGCACGAACCCAATCCACTGTGCCCCCTCACATTTTGGGGTTGCATGACACCCCAGACCATGTTGCACCACCATGTTTCTGCACTTTTTCATCACCCACCGTAGTTTGCATTCCCTCCTCAACAAGTGCTTTGGTAAAGAACTGTTTTTTTTTAACATGAAACTGATGTATTTAGAGTTTAAATCACTGGGTCTGATTGTTAAACAGAGGACAGGACCTCTGTAGATAATTCAGCTACCAGTAAAAACCTCCTGAACATCTGGATCTTAAGTTACCAGAGAAAAAACGAGAGCACACATTACCAGGTACTGGGTCAGCAGCCCATTTTCAATATGCCATACAACGTTTGAGAAACACTTATTTGTAACGTGAAACTGTTTTGGGGTTTTTGTGTGTATTTGACCAGTTTAAATAACCATCAGGTCTGTTTGTTTTGGAGAGAAGGAGACCTCTGCAGATAATTCAGGTCACAGTTAAATGTCTGGATCACAAATAAGGTCAGCGCATATTAAGTTGTCAGAGAAAAGAGGTGAGCAGAAATTAGGAAGTGCTGGGTGGAGTACTGGAACTAACAAGTAAAAAACACTTGGTTAATTGATTTTTCAAAGTACAAATTGCTCTCCATTTAAATATATATAATGTTTAGGGTGTAAACTAATGGAGAAAACTCCACTTGTTGATATAAATTGTTCTAAATGAAGTATAGCAGGTTGGCTAATCAAACTGTAAAGGAAAGCCTATACAATTGAGATAAGAAAAATCTCACACTCTTTCTCCATCTTCTCCTTTCTACATCTCTCTTCCTTATCCGAAAATCAAAGATTAACACAAGACATGAAAAAGCTAATAATAGCTAGCAGCGTTTACTTCACCTACCAACAGTATGTGAATGTGCTAGTGGAGATCTCAGTGTTGTTGAGGGAGCACAGCAAGCACTTCATCATGTAACTGTTGTCTTTTTTTTAAAATTATTATTATTTTCTTATTAAAAGCGTGGCCAGATGTGTCGAGGGATTGTCACCGAAAGCTGCCTCGTCTTCTGGGGTTTACTTTCATTATCACATCGTAGTCACAAAACAAGTGGTGCTTTTTTTTCTTTCAGGCAGCTGGCAACTTTGCATCTACAGAAGAGGAGCTCCTTATGTGCTCTCCCTCCTACAGTCGTTGAAATGAAGAAATAAATGGCAAATGCTAGTAAAGTAAAAAGATTACTGGCTCAGAATTATGCTTGAGTAAAGAGCAGAAGCAGAGTTTTTAAAAAGGAACATGACAAATACTTATGTCTTTAAAAAAACCTGAACTCATATCAAGTCAAGTGAACTTTATTTATGCCGCACTTTAATCACAAACAGAGTTGATCCAAAGTGCTCTTACAGCACACACAGAGAAAAGCAAAAAGAACAGATCAATCATTACTGTTGTTCTTGCACCTGTAGCGAAAAACTGTATCCTTGTTGTTCATGTGCGTTACTTGTAAAATGTTACTACCCTGTTATTAGCAGGCGCTGGGCTCGCAGGTCCATCTGTGACGTGTGGGACAGTGAAGGTGAAACCATGATTTGTAATGTGGAACTGCTTTTACAAATTTTATCACCTGGTCTGGCGAGTTTTGGCGAGGAAGAGACCTCTGTGGATAATTCTGCTTCCGCTAAAAACCTCCTGAACAATTAACACTGAAGAAATCCTGAGGTGGAAATGTTTCATCTAGCTAGTTGCAATCTGCAGTCCTCACAGCTCAACACATTCTCACTCCAACCTCGTCACATATTGATGTTTTGGTCATGGACTTTCTACATCCACATACAGCTTGCAAGGTAACCTGGGTGTGTTGGTAGTTGATGTTCTGGGACACCATGTAAAGTTCTCTTCTTTCAAGATAAACTTCCGTTTTCACAGGAAATTTAACGTTTACATAGAGTCTCTTTCAAAATAAAACGCACTACATTGGTACAACACCGTAAATTGATGTGGTTAGGTTTAGGAATAAAGAACAGAGTTTGGCTTTAGAAAAGTCAGTGTTTGTCAGACCCATCCACCCCACTCGGTCTCTCACCACCTTAACTTTCATCCTTGTCTTGCCACATTTCCCCATGATGCCACTGGATGTCCATAATGGCAACCGGCCGTGTATCATGCCGACATTAAAAGATGCCTGTTGTCGTTGGTTTCTGACGCCGCAAGTCACTGCCAAAGCACCGGATTTCGACGACTTTGGACTGAGGTCCCTACATCTTACACACAGTTTCTTTGAGCATATTCTCAAGTTGGAGAAAATCCATCCATCCGTTTTCGTAATTGCTTATCCTCTTGAGGGTCGTGGGGGGGCTGTAGCCTATCCCAGCTGACATTGGGCGAGAGGCAGGGTACACCCTGGACATGTCGCCAGACTATCACAGGGCTGACACATAGAGACAGACAACCATTCACACTCACATTCACACCTACGGGCAATTTAGAGTCACCAGTTAACCTGCATGTCTTTGGACTGTGGGAGGAAGCCGGAGTACCTAGAGAAAACCCACTCTGACACAAGGAGAACATGCAAACTCCACACAGAAGGGCTCCCTCCTGGGATTGAACCAGGAACCCTCTTGCTGTGAGGCGACAGTGCTAACTACTACACCCTTGGAGAAAATCTAATAGAAGAAAAAAAAGAGAAGAAGAGTAGAGAGCACATGATGTTCCAGAAAATATGTTGTGTTTTTGTATTTTGCTGAAGTGGAAGTATGTTGATCCGTACCTGTATTGATTCATTTATTCAGTGATATGTAAATGTGCAGTCTAATGCTTACATAAGAACGACTTTGAATGTTTATTATCATTAAGTTAGACTAATCAATTCAAACCACCAGGGGCTGTCGGATGCAGAGGTTACTTCTAATCTAATCTATTTTCTAAGGATGTTGTTTCTAATCCTCTTAGGGGTTTTACTTTTAATAAGTTTTTTCACTGATGCACCAAATGCAGATGTGGTTAGTGGTCCTGCAGGTGGCTTTCTGCTCCCAGTCCCAAACAGAATGCTGTGTCATGCTCTATGAACATTGATTTCAAAGCATTTTAATTATACTTTTGTGAATATGCTGTCCTTGAGGGACCAGGCAGCTAATGTCACACATGTGATCATATGCAGGGAAGGGATAAAAACACTTCACCGAAACTTCGACTGCAAAGAGATGAAAAGAGGAATGATGCGTAAGGGGGCGATAATAAGACAGTCTTTAAGAGAATTCTGTGCCTGACAGGAACTTCAAACTCTACTGTGTCAAAGAAGGGAGACAGGACTGAAATCAGTTTATACTCTGGGATCAACAAGTGCAATGGCAGGAGTGTATATATAAACACCTGAGATAAAAGAGAGGAGTGTCTAAAAAGAAGAAATGCCTTAAGCCTCAGATAAAGCCCAGAGCAAAAGCCAGCAGCGCCTGTGAGATGAGAGCACACCTTCTGGGAAAGAAAGGGTTGAGAGAAATGTTGAATTACAATGTCATGTCCACTGTATCTGAAGAAAGAGAACAGCAAACACTTTATCCACTTCCTGTGGACTCAACAGTCATGGGGTGATATGACAGCTGGCTCAGAGCGGAGGCCAGCGCACACGGCCCAGAGTCTACGTCACATTAATTCATACGTGTTCCTCCTGGACATGGCAGCCGTCAGAGTCATTTAGGAGAGATTTATCACTGTCCGTCTCATGAGCCGTCCTGTGACATTTCCATTTGTCACATGACAGTAAATCACGTTTCCATTTTATGGTGCTGCTCTGGACATGAACATTACTTGAAACATGGTGTCGTCAAAAGCTTATTCGGCATGATAGAGAGACATAGAGAGAAAAAGACAGAGAAATTGAGCCGAAAAGGGAGAGGCAAAGATTCAGAGAAAGATGGTTATGCAACAGGGGATTGATGGGAAAGAAACCAAAGTGCAGCATTAAGTGTTCTTGGCTGAACAGAAGATGATCGGGGAGGATGCAGCATGCATCTATGTTTTATGGAATTCTTGGGTGAAATGGATGGATGGATGAGTGAGTCAGAAACCGAGGGCTGTAAAGGTGAGATATATGAAGCAATAGTGGAAATAAGTGACACACAGCTGAGGGAAGGTCATGTGGCAGTGGGGAGCTGTTAGCCAAGGATAACTGATGCCATTTAAAATGAAAAATTAGGTAAGGATTGGACAATAGGGAACAGTTTGTGATACATGCACCATAATGAGGCTGAGATACAAGCATCATTGTGCCGCAGCGTAGCATTTAACATGTACATACATAAACATAGATTTCAGCAATGGGTAAATCATTGTTGGAAACATATGTAGTCATGTGTAGGAGCGGGTAGGTGGGTGGGGTGGGAGGTAGGGTAGGTGTAAAATATGCATGATGTGTATCTGTATGTAAATATGTGTATTTGTTGTTGTTGTGTATGTGTATGTTGTTTTGTATGTTTTCTTTTTTAAAGGCCCTTCTAGGGACGGGCATTGGAAATTAGCAGTAGCTATAAATGCTGTGATACATTGCATTGGTTAATTGCTGTGCAATTCTCTATGTGTATGTATCTGTCCCTATCAAATAAACATGAAATGAAATGAAATCAATGTTAAGATGTCAAACAATTCATTAAATGTAAAAAAAAATTCTACCAAAATTTTAGACTAGTATTACTTTGTTTTATGATGTGCATGTATGGAGAAATGTTTTCAGAGTTAGCGTTAGCAAATGTAGTTTAGAATGGGTTGAAAATAAACAATTGCGCTAGCTAACCAACATGATTTGGTCATTCAGACTTCATTGGGATGGCATCATATTTGGTAAAAAGGAATGAGTGTTTAAAGGAAGTGTTTAGAGTTTTTAATGTGATGAAGATGCTCTTTGGTAGGGCACAAATTCAAAAAGGTCCCTGGCACTTTCTGGCAAAAAGTTTAAAAGCATTGAATCAGATTGTTATTTCATGGTTTGTTCATTTGTTTCATAGGTTATAACTTTTTTTTAATTTTTATTTTTAGGTTCTTTTTGAGTGGATGGGTTTTAATTTTTGCCAGCAGAGTTCCGTAGACCTTTCGTCTTCTTTTCTTTCTTCTTCTTTTTTTCCCTTTCGCCGTATAACATTTTGTAATTTTACTGTATTTTACTGTAAAGTGACTTAAACCATAGATGTATGATAATACCTAGATACCAGATTCCAAGATGGTGCCTATTGTTACCGGCTCACCCTTCTTCCCCTTTAAGGGCAGTGGCCTTGTAGGTAACCTGTGAGGGTGACATGTGCCTCAGTGTGTACACGGAGGGAAGCAGCTCTATCGGGGTGTCATGGTGAAGACGACAGCTGTCACCCAGACTGTTCATTTCAGTGGAATTGCTTGCCTGATGCATATGACCAAAGAAGTCTCTAGCCTCTGGTTTTACGTCCACGGTATGTGGACCCTGGATATGCACAGCAATGTCTCTCATGTTGGCCCCACCCGCGAGTTCCTATTCAGCTCCTAGACTTTACACTGTGATGATGTCACAGATTTTTTTAAAATCTCTTTTCTCGGCTCTAGTGAAGTTTTTCTGATGTAACCCCCCATGGATCAAAACTTTCTAATAGAAAGAGTCATACTGACCTTGTCTGCAGTTCAAGTTGTCCTCTCAACAGTTTTACAGACGTCTCTTTTATAATGGTGGCCTATGGGGAAAATGTGTTTTTGGGCCGCAGGACATTTTTTGTTGCTGCAATACCATGAGTGGCCACTAGGTAATATTGGCAGTAAGGCTAAGCAGCATTCCTGGGGGCCCACTTAAAAACATATATATTTATATCATTATTAAACAGCATTTTAAGGACGTGTCTCTTACTCCTCAATTTAAATTTGGATATCAACAAGCTAGGATTAGCTTTGTCACTTGATTCAATTTGCTACTACTTAAACAGTTTCACCTGGCAATTACTAATATTTAGAAACAACTGCTCTTTGTACAGAAGAATAATTAAAAAAATTTTTTTCAAGAAATCTCTGCTTAGTAAACATTACTAACAGGTATAAGTCCCAACTTAAGAGGGCCAACTCAACTCAACTCAACTCAAATTTATTTATGAAGCAGATTTTAAACAACTCATATTGACCAAAGTGCTGTACAAAAGGAGTAAGATGCTAAAAACACCCACATGAGAGGCATCATAACAGTCAGGTACACAGCTCATTCATTCAGAGACATCAGATAAAACCACATCAGGGGGACTCAAACGCTAATGAATACAAGTAGTTTTTGAGCCTGGACTGTCAATGGTGGAGGCAGATCTGATTGGGAGGGGGATGCTGTTCCTCAGTTTGGGGGCAGACACAGCAAAGGCACGATCACCCCCGAGCTAAGTCTGGAGCGTGGGACAGCCTGGAGCTGACTTGAGGGACCTGGGGGGTAAAATAAGGGCTTAGGAGGTCTGGGATGTAGGATGGGGCTAGACCATTAAGGGCTTTGTACACAAACAGGAGAACCTTAAAGCCAATTGTGAACCAGCCAGTCTTCAGTGGAGAGAGGCTAAAACGGGTGGGATATGGTCTCTCGTCCAAGTACCTGTGAGGAGAGAGTGGATTGACTAATACTGGTATACAGAGAGTTACAGTAGTTTAAACGGGCATGGGTGACGATCTCCAAGTTCTTGAGGGAGAGCAATGGCTTGATTTTAGATATGGTGCAGACTCAGAGTTGGAAAAAGCTGTCTTTACTACTGCATGAATTTGCTTGTCAAACGTAAAGGCGGAGTGAAATACCAGGTTTTTATATGGCTTTAACCAGCTGATGCCAGTTATGGTGGCTAAGGCAGGCTCAGGCCCGCAATTCTACCTATTCTGCCTGGATACTGAAGCATCTGTGATTTTTATAGGATATTTAGGTTAAATTGACCAAGGACAGCAGCCATAAAGGAACATAAAACTGGCAGATATAGTCAGAGGATGCAAAGAAATATGAAATGTGAGCCAGCCAATAAAGCTGTAAGATGGATGGACAGGTGGACATATACACGGATTTTGCAGGCTTTCAAGCAGTGAGAGAAATAAAAGGAAAACGTGGGCTACTCAATCACAGCAAGATGTGAAAGAACAGGCAGGCGGAGGCAGCCAGGTGGATGCTGACTAACACTGAGTTGTCTGCCGCTCCAGCATCGCTGACTATAATTATTCATTAGCCCCCTAACACACAGATCAAACAGTGACATCCTCCCCCTCAGGTGCTTGACAAACGTCTCCATTTGTCTCTTTCACTGTCAGAGATTGGGACTGGGACTGTGTACTTCAATTCACATGGTGGGCGCAAATCAGATGATCCTATGTTCATTTCACAGCGCTCCTAACCATTATCGTTAAATGTAAAAAGACTATTTACCCAAGAACACAGCCACCAGGGTGTGAAATTAAGAATAAAAGAGCTTTATGACTACAGTGGGTTACTGATGCACTAAATAGCCTGCGATGGGAACATATCACCTTGTTAGCAACCAGTTAACATCAGTAGTCAGTACTGGGGAACACAGGCTGGGGAAGCAATGGGGTGCAGCAAGTCCATTGCTTTTGCTGTAATCTTATAAGACATTATTAGGCTGTATACCCTCAAGGCTTTCTCACACATGCTAGAACTTCCACCACTGGGCTCTCGGAGGTCAGGCTATATAATTAGTGCTGAATCTCGAAGAAGGAAGAGCAAATACAGATTAATCACCCCGTGTCACTGGTGCTGGAGCTGAAGGATTGACCGTTTAGCACAAAAAGTGCTTCGATCTATGGGCTGTTGTTGACAGCTGTGTGTGGATAATCATCATCATTACCATTACTGGTACCAGGACTCTGCTCCTGGTTATTATATCCAGTAATCAGCAGCAGCGACATCAAGACGTTCAACACATTTTCATTGACCAGAATGTGGACAGCTGCAGCTATAGGGTAAGATGAGTGAGCCACAGTAGTGAAGGAAAGACATTATTTTCAGTAAGGTTTTAATGAGAGGCAAACACAGAGAAGGAGGCTTACAGTAAATGTGTTGCTCATCTTGACAGGAGCCACATGGGTATTTAATGGAAGTGAACACACAGATAAGAGACAGAGCTGAGAGGGAACTAATTTAAATGATGACAATGATGCAAGGGAACGGAGTTCAGGGTGAGGAGGGACAGGGAATGAAGGAATGAGACATGGGAGAGCTTTGGAGCCCAGAAGGAGGTGCGGTGTCAGTGTAAATTGAAGGAGAGGGGGGTAGATAAAGATTAAGGGCCGAAAGTATGAGAACGTGTGGGAGGAGGAGAGTGAGGGGAAGAAAAGAAGTGATATGGTAGATCAAACTGGATGTATGTGTGTGTGCATCCAGCACTGTGTGCCTGTGTGTGTGTGTGTGTGTGTGTGGAGGTGGGGGGTAGTGAAAAAAAGAAGGGGAGAGAGATGCAGTGCAAATGAGAGGGTGGGTGGCATAAACAGAAAGGGAGAGAGAGAGGGAGGCTGGGAGGAGGAGGAGGAGGTGGGGGGGGTGCACAAAGGCTCTGTTGGGAGATGAATACAGCTGTGCAGAGAGACAGAGGGAGATGCACAAACAGTAAAACAACCAACACTAGCCCACACAGCAGGACCAAATGATAGGAGCAACAGTGGTTTATTGGTAGATGGAAGGAACACTGGGATATAATCAGAAGTAAGCGAAGAAGGAGAGAAATCTCAGCCACTCAGAACATTTGGGAGAGTGGGGGAGGAAACAAAGAGAAGAGGAGTGACCTGAGGTGGAAAACCAGAGGACTGAAACAGGTAGGAGGAAGAGAGGGGCATGATGAGACCAAACCTGAGAGTGAGGAAATGTGTGCATGTAAAAAAAAAAAACAGGGAGAGCGTTTTTTATAGTTTAAAAAAAATGAAATTCAAAGATAAATATTTTGTTGGATGTGCATGCACAGACTGAGTGAATTTAAAGAAAGGAAACAAAGAGATGAAGCCAAATATTCTGTATTTAGGCGATGCTTGTTTGGACCCATAGAGGCATGATAAATAGAAAAGAAGCATGCATTAAACAAGACAAATAATCATGTGAGACTTTAGTCTAAGCTACAAAGCGGTAAACAAAAACATGAATGAAAACATAAATGTGCTGGCATGAATTAATCATCAACTGGCAAGTGTGGAAAAACAACCTAATAACATTGTGTGGCTCGTTTACTTCCACTGTGGCCACATAGTGTTCATATGGAGCATCATTTATAATGGCAGCGCTGTGTAAATAATAGATTGAATATTCAATGGAAATGCTTTGCTGAGGTCCTGGGAACATGTCAACATGTATGAGAACATAAACACACGAATGATGGATTCAGATTATGTGGATGAAAGTGAGATGTAAGGAGAGCTGAAATCTATTACAGACAGTGAGATGTATCTGCAGGAGGAGAAGGGTGAGTAACAACTAGACAACGGGGAATCCTTGATGAGTTAAGAGACTGGATTAGTGATCAGTGGAGGGGGCTTTGTGAATAAACCATGAGGTCGCAGCCACATATATCTGCAGATGACAGTTTGTGCGACACACTTATGTGCTAGAAACACACAAAAACAAGCATGTGTGCATGTATAAAAAGTAGGTAGGTGCACTCATGTCTTATCTAGACGCTGTCTTTATCTCTTTGTGTATTCTTAAGTAGCTACTTGTGTATTCATGGGACACAGAGGAAGAAATCAATTCAAGTTTCCGCCACGTTTTCACAAGTATGAGGGCAGGCCGAGAGATGGCACAGTTTTATCACATCAAAGGGTGACAGTGTGCTGCACGTTTCCCCTGAGGTTTGGGATCACATTCAGTTAGCTGCTGCCACCCTATGGTGAAACAGTGTTATCCCACGTAATGTAAATGTGCAGGAGGAATAATTTGTGGTTGTGTTTTTGCGTGTTGCATCTCCCCTAGCACAGCTGCTGACCTCTGTCCGCTGGTCCACAATGTCTGTCCAGCTGCACACGCTACTGACCCTCTGCCTGACCGTCACACAGGGGTGAGAGCTGAGGTTCAACACTCATGTACAGGGTTGAGAACACATGCTAACACTGATCTTTATTGATTGAAAATGCAATGCCTTAGGTTGATGTATGTTCTCGTACAACTTTTATGACCCGTTTCCTGCCTTCTTTCTTTTCCATCTCTCTTTATTGTCATCAGTGGATGTATGTTTTCTAGCAACCACTGGGGCGAATGGAACGGCTCTCAGCTTCAGCCCACGATTCAGAAGCTGATGAAAGGATACAACCGCTACCTCAGACCTAATTTCAATGGTAGGATTGAGCTTCATAAGTAATTTATACATGTAGTTGAGTTCAAGTGTTGGTTCATGCAAAAATGTAATTTCTGTGCACTTATTTCCAACTCCTCCTGTGTCTGTGTTTGACAGAGGGTCCTGTGGAAATTGGAATGAGTCTTGACATCGCCAGCATTGATGCCATCTCTGAAATCAATATGGTACACCAGTCTTCCTACTTTGTGTCAGTGGGTGAATCAATGGCGCCGCCAGGGGGTGGCCAGGGCCACCCTTATACAATAGCTGCACAACCCCCCCACATACACACACACACACACACACACACATTTCTTCTTGCAAAAATAATTGAAGGCCTCTGAGTCCTGCACAGGTCTGATTTTCAAGACCACAATCCCAGCATACAATACCGCACCGGCCCCGCCACCCACACTAATGACCAATAAGTTCCACAACCCGACCGGTCAACACAAGATTTGAGGCCCAACCTGAAAATGCAAACTGTATAATAACCATCTGTGTTCAAATATTTCTGTTAGGGGGTGTGTTTAAATTGATCAATCTGAGCCATTTCATGCATGTAAAGATAACAAATTTTAAAACAAAGGTAATTTGGGAAATACAATTTAAATGACGATTTTTTTGCTTATTCCCATTATACTGAGCAGCATATCTCCACAGTTAATACGCCTGTCAGAAACACACCTGATTGAAGCAGCTCTTATGAACCAGTTAGTGCAGAGGACAGAGGCAAGACACAAAGTCAGTGATCAGAGGATTAAAATGTGAAAACATTCCATTAAATTATTATTATTCTCATTTTATTTAAATATATTTATCATCTAACATGCAAAATCTAACGCACATGTTCCTTTTTCACCCAGAACTGAAACCAGAAATAAAATTAAGACAAAATTCCACCCGCAAATCACTTTTTTTTTTTGCCAGTCACCTGACGGGTACCCACAGGTACCAGACCCAATGCAGGACTTTGCCTTGTTGAGGTGTTTTTAAACTTTAGTGGGTTAGCTTCCAGTAAACGTTGTGTGTCTAACAATCAGTGTTTTCTGTCAAATTAAAGCTGTTTATTTGTCTTTTTAAGGAAAAGGATGATCAGCCTTTTGAAGAACAGTGACCCACTTAAAACATGACACATAACACATTAAAACAGAACTGTTGTGGAACTCAAAATGTCAACTGTACTATTATTAGTCACATCAGATAATTAGTAACATCAACTCTAAAACAAGAAACCAAGGCACATCAGTATGCGATTCCTTAACCCTCATTTTGACATAATGTAAAACTGCTTGAATCACTGAAATCGACAGGCCTATATTTGGGACAGGTCTTTAATTCCTTTCAAACAAAACTGTTGCACAACAAAAATGGGAAAGACAATCAAATTGTTTATTTAATCCAGTATGAATAAAATAAGTTGTGGCACTTGGGGGTTACGGCACCCGGCATACCAACACAACACCACTTAATCCTGTTAAAACAAAACTCACAACTTGGGTTAATTTCCATGAAGAACACTTCTGATTCTTTTGATCTAAGGACTCTTACGTAAGAACTGAAGGAATATGAATAACTTACAGGGTAATCCAGGAATGGACGCATAATTTGAGGTAGCCAACAACCTGGTTTTATACATCCGAAGAACTTCTTGGTAACCAGACCAGGCCTCTAATTGTGACGGACGTTTATTTGTCAAATTGTGTAGCCATACAAGGCTAGTAAAAGGGACTAGGTGTTTAATTGAAGTTTTACGATAGTTTATGACTAACCTTTATACAACTGTACTACAACAGCATAATGGAAGTCCTGAAACTCAGATATGGTTTTAGGTTTTGGCCACCCCAAGATTTTCAGTGGCCATATTGGGCCAAGCAAAATTTCTGGGGGCCACTGGGTTGAATAAGTGACTGAAGAAACAAATAAATGACTGAAAGTCTTCCTTACAATATCTTCTTAGGACTACACTGCGACCATCTTCCTCCGTCAGCGCTGGCGTGACTCCAGGCTGGTGTTCCCTGGAAATGAGAGCGTCAGCGTGGACGGACGCCTCGTGTCACTGCTGTGGATCCCTGACACCTTCATCCCCGACTCCAAACGTTCCTTCCTGCATGACGTCACGGTGGAAAACCGCCTCATACGCATCTTCAGCAATGGAACAGTTCTCTATGCCCTACGGTACAGGTTTATGTTTATTGATTCAACAGTCGCTGACATTTGATCATTTGATACTCCTGCCCGTAAGCTTTTCAGATTCTGCTGAGCTGGAAGAGGTTAAAATGAAAGGAAATGTAGGGAGATGAAAAGAGAAAGGCGAGGAAGACAAAATCTACTGAGATTTTTTTCATGCTGTTTTCATGATTGTCGTGGTAGTCAACCGTGAATTGGCCTTTGGTTCGGCTAAAAAAAGACAGGAAGAAAAAAGAGCACTTATGTATCATCGCTCAGTCATATAACTCAAGGGAATGCCACTGAAATTACTTTTTTTGTACCCTTCAAACAGTTCAGATTGTGGTGGGGAAAATTCGTTGCCTGTGGCCACAGTCAAAATTTGTTCTGATGTCTAATCTGTCATGTCATACTGATATAAAACTTTATTATGACTGGAAAGCTTTACTGAGGACAGAAAGGGCAGTGTTGTGCAAGATGTTCCTTATTCTTCGTGATTAGAGGGAAAACATTTTATATAAATAGTTATGTTGTACAGATCCATGTTTGTCAGTTGTTTTTTAAAAATATTATTGGCATATTTTGCTTTGTATAGAAATAGAACACTGATGTTCTTCAGTAAGCAATACATCAACTAAATAATTTTGATTCTAGTGCTCAGAAACTGTCAGCAAATTCCAAGTCTTATACATAATTAATGCATCAGATGCAGAAATGTCTGACACTTCGGATATGAGTCTTTGTTCTTTCCGTTGTTGCTCAGGGGGAAAGTTCTTTGTGTTCTCTGGTTATTAACTGCCCTGTCCGACATCAAAGGAGTAACAGTGTGTCGGAGGGAGTTGTTCTAATGATCTTGTTATGAATGCACAACAGCATCACGGCTACCATCGCCTGCAACATGGACCTGACCAAGTATCCCATGGACAGACAGGAGTGCACCCTGCAGCTGGAGAGCTGTGAGTACCTGTGTGAACCCTCCACTCCATCAAGTGTGTAGATGGACATACATCACCATCATCTCATCATCACCATCACCATTTTCATCATCAGTGTAGTGAGTATCAAACTGACACTGTTATTTTAAGCAGATCATTCATTCAACCTTAGCTATAAACCGTTGTGTGTGTGTGTGTGTGTCAGGGGGCTACAACCTGCAGGATGTGGTGTTCTATTGGACCAGAGGGAATGACTCAGTGAAGGGTCTTGACATACTGCGGCTGGCTCAGTACAGCGTAGAGAGCTACTATACATCAGTGTCAGAGGCTGTGTATGAGACAGGTAGGACACTACATCTCCCACTGTTCCCCTCACATGTGGAGTTATATGTGAGAGCACAAATGTAATACAGCTTTTTGTGTCTCCTCATACAGGACAATACCCCAAGCTGGTGCTGCATTTTGCATTGCGTAGAAACGTGCTGTTCTTCATCTTGGAGACGTACGTTCCCTCCATTCTGCTGGTGGTTCTCTCCTGGGTCTCTTTCTGGATCAGCCAGTCCTCCGTCCCAGCCAGGACCTGTATCGGTCAGTACCAGATCTCTTACTGCATTTTATCAGAGGTAAAAGTGTAATGATGATGGTGTATTCCACATTATTAATTCATTGTAGGATTTTATTTACGACCTTTTCACATCCCACCTCACAGACTCAATACGGTCAGAAAGATCAAATGTATTTGAGTGCCATTCATTTAAACATCAGCACATGAGAGGGAGAGCTGTTGTAATGAATATCAACACAGCTATGATTCTGCAGCACATATGAGGCAACAGGCAACACATAGGCATTCCTACACAATAGCTTGCTACTTTGTGTACACATTACCACAGGCCAGCTACTTTACAGCACGTACATTTGTCTGTATTTTCCATTTATTGTGCAACCAGTGTAATAAGGGTCTGTTGACAGTCACTTTGGTGGCATGTTTGATTCCTGTGAGTTAACAGCTTGACCAGATAGTACCTTGTGACACTGGTTGATGCTGTAGGGTTCATTACAACACTGGGGGGGACACATATGACAAAGGGGATTTGGGGGGGTCACACAACACCAGAACATTTTGATTGTCAAACACCTAATGTCCTGCATTCTGGTGATTTTTTTTTATGCACCATCTGTCAAAATAAAAGTCCTCAGCTACTTTCATGTTTCAGGGGGGGGTGTCCCCTGGGGGGGTGTCCCCTGTGTCCTCCTACACCTATGCCTGGGGATTTGCAGTGAAGTATTCAGGCTCCTTTCCCACCCTTTGTTCTCCTCTGATGATCATTTATAATTAAACTCAAATTTTATTTGTGGAAAATGTTCATCGTTGTGGTGCAAAGTTTGTCACAACAACCGTTAATGTGGAATAATTACCAGTGTACCTGTAAATAGGAGTGATACATGTATAGTTAAAAGTCCCAGTGATGTATAAATCGGTGGCATGCCAACCAATATCCTCGGCAACTTTTACAGATGTACAGTCGATAGTGTCCTCACCAGGTCAATCACAGTCCAATATGGAAACTGTACTGCTCAGGACAGGAAGTCCCTCCAGCGCGTGATAAAAACTGCACAACTCATTTTAGGAGCAGCCCTCCCTTCCATTCAGTACATTTACAACAGCAGGGTCAACATTATCAAAGACAGTACACACCCCAACTACAGTCTGAACACTTCTGCCATCAGGCAGACACTACAGGAGTGTCAACCCCCACCTGACTGCTTTGACTTAAACTTACTTCTTACTACATTTCCATGAGGCATGGTGCACTTAACTTTTATTGCATTTTAATTCTTAGGTAATTTAATTCAAATTTTATTATTGTTCTGTGTGAAGGGAGACTGGCTATTAAGAATTTCATTGTACGGTGTGAATCAGTCTTGAATCTTGAAACTCTTGAATATAAATAAACGTAATCCTGTATGTTTTAGCACAAAACTGATACACTGTCCACACTGGGAAAAAAAAAAATCAAATTTAGCATTTTTACTGTGGTTAGAGGGCATGTAAAACACATTTTGTGTTTACAAGGTGTTTAAACTGATGTTAGTCGATACCGCATGTTACTCAATAACTCTAAATTATTTATTAACTGTAAATTATGCAGCAGAGTGCACGAAGTTCAGCCATGCATTATAACGATCATGCATTAATGAGAATAAGCATCGATACATTATCCTCACTACAGCCTCAGTTCAACACATGATTTGACCTTTATATGTTTTCTGACACCTACCCAATTAAATCAAAGAGCAACAGCAAAGGAAAAAAGCCAATGAGGGGGAATCTGATGACTGAGATGATGAAGAGTTGGACGAACACAATGCCAAACTTGAACTGATTACCAAAATATGGATTAGAGGTTCAGTAGCTATTCTGCAAACAGCAACACTGTGATGTGTTTTCCAGGGGTGACAACGGTCCTGACGATGACCACACTGATGATGGGCGCCCGCACCTCCCTGCCCAATGCCAACTGCTTCATCAAGGCCATAGATGTTTACCTGGGGATCTGCTTCACCTTCATCTTCGGTGCACTGCTGGAGTACGCCTGTGCCCACTTCTACACCATGCAGCACCAGACCATAGAGGACTTACACAGGGTGAGGAGTTTTTTTTTTTACATTTAATATGAGGTGATATTTTGCTTTTAACATGTTAGATAATTAGAATATTGGAATTGTGTTGTCACCTATCAGGAGCTTCTGAAGGAGTTCAATGAATCCAATGGAAACGGCTCCATTCCCATCGTCAGCTCCACCCAACCGAACCAGTCTGTGGATATCGGCTCCACTGCAGAGGAGACCACGGAGCAGTCAGCGGACAGTGACACAAAGAACAATGCTGGATCAAAAGAGAAGGCAGTGTCAAAGCAGGGCTGCGGCCTGTCTTCAGTGAAGGAGGCATCACGCAGGGCAGCGTCCGTCTTCATTGTGGAGAATCCGCACAACATCGATCGCCATGCTCGCACCGTTTTCCCCACGGCGTTCCTCTTTGTCAATATCCTCTACTGGCTCTACTATCTCTTTTTCTGAGCGCTGCTTCCAAGCTGCTGCATAGTTCATTTCACCATCCTGAAGCTGCTCTACCTCCTCATTTGAGACCCAAATACCAGTTGCCACTGCCTGGATCTAAACAAGCTTTTTTTCTATCACATATACAAATCCTTTATACCCCACAGACAGGCTGCAAAGTGATGACAAGCAGCTGACATATTAACACGTAGAGGGGAAGATAGAAAGCCTGTCTGTTTACTGACGATTCAATAGAACAAATGAGGATGAGTTTTAACAATAGACTGCCTGAACTGCATCACACTATACTGTGTTGCATCCAACTGCCTTCATTAGGTGACTGATGTAGATGTTTTCTTTTCTTGTTTTGGCTTTCATACATCATTTGTGTGAGACCATATATTGTATACCTCACAGCAAATCATATGAAATTAAAATAATAAATCAGTGACTGAGAATGCATTTTTTTTTAGCATTTGTACTGTAACAAATAATTAATGGTCACATGTTTGAGAATAAGACACATTTATTATTCCCTTATCCAGGTAGGAGAACAGTAAAGTGCAAAAGTAAACCACAGGTTCAGCAGAGAAGTTGTTAAAATTACATATAATGGAGATTTTTTTTTCCACACTTAGATTCCACAAAGATTGGTTTGAATCTCTGAATAGCACCACTTTGTTAGTCACTCAGTTATCTCCTGCAGGAGTACTTAACTGTGCTGTGTGCCAAAGAGGGTCAAGTGGATGTGGGACTATTCAGTACGGCACAGCTTCAACCCGAGTGGAGAGGCTAATAAGTGTGGTCAAAAGTATAATAACACACTCAGCCCTCCATGGCACTGACGTGAATACCTCTGATAGGTATGTCTTATGATGACGATGAGAAATGAAACCTTGACAGTATAAAAGCATTAAACATACAAACAGTAGTCATGGCTCACTCGGTACAGGCAGATAAGAAACATTATATTATATAAAAGGCACATTGTGGCTTAAACTGCCTCCATCCTCAAACACATCACGTCTCACATGGCACCTTTACATTAAACATTGTATGCAACAGCAGGAGAGGACACAGCCCTGTGTTGCCTTCCCATTACAACGCTTCACACTAACTGTGCTTTTCAATACACTTTTCTTGTGTCTTTCTTACTAAACTCTTTTCTCGCCTTCCTGTTTGCCACGTTTCAATCTGTGTCACCACAGACAAGGAAAATACTTGGATACAGACAGTGAGCACTTCTTGGATTCCTCACATGTGGAGAAGTCGTTTTAGGAAGACAGAAGAGTAAATATTCAGTGAGATGTACCTCCACCTGGTGGCTGATTTCTTTCATTACAGTTCGGTAAAGTCTGTGCTTTGGGATCTAGATGGATCTTTAGCAGGATTTAATGTCACAGTTGTCAGATCCTGACATCCGTTAATTTGTTTTCTTGTCCTCTTCGTGACACTGCTCTTAGGTTGCTTTCTTTGACTCCCATTCCTGTAAAGACAGAAAATATAAGAGTGATTTAGTAACAATGTTAAAATAAGGTAATTATTCAAGAACAGGACTTTGAATCGATTGCAGGTGAAACGTGCAGGTGACAATAAGTCAAACAAAAAATAAATAGCACCATTTTCAGTTATGCTCCCGAACTGTGCATACCAATAAGCAAAAACAAACACTTTTTTTTTTTTTTTTTAGATTTGTAACCCTGAAATCAATAATTCACCCACAAAATGACCATTGGTTTGTCAATTACTCACCCAGAGTTACATTGAATGAAGAAAATTGTTTTTCTCACATGTCTCTGATGAATGGAAAATCCAAAAAAGGTGATCATTCTTCATGAATGAACGTAATAAGAGTGCCAATTAACAACAGTAAAACTGTAACAACATATCCCTTTACAACTCTCACACAACTTGTGCAGTATAATCTGAATCTGCAGCATGTGCTGGATGCCACAGAATAACATCCCGCAACAAGCACATCAAACCAAAGCTGGAGCACTTTCAAAGTTTTAAGGAGACATTTGACCTGGTCATCACCTGTGAAGAAATGCATTTTCACTAAAACATTATGATTTAAAAACATATCAGTACCAACAGTCTCACATAGGGACGTATAGCGTGCCTGGGCAAATGTGTGTGTTTTAACTCTGCTCATGGCTTGTTTCTCGTAGGCGCAAGCATTTTATATTGTAAAATTTAAGTGAAAAATGCATGTGTTTGAGCACTTACTGAGCATACCACTGGATAAATAAGACTGAGTTGTGTGTGAGTTTGCAAACTGATGTCTTAATATAGTTTTGCTGTCTTTAAATGCAGAGCCTGATTATTTTAATTCATGAAGAATGTTTGCCTTTGTTGGATTTTGTTTACCATGGAGACATGTAAGAAAAACCTTTTTCCCCCCACAATTTCAATGTAACACACAGTCAGTAATTTATAGAAAAAGATGATTTGAGGGTGACATATTTTAAAGACATGGCTTCATAAATATATCTTTCATTATTGGACCAATACTTTTGTAAACAGTGCTTCATTTAGTTTTTTATGAGTAGATTTTTAAATGCAATTTAATTGGCTAATTAATTTAGCTACTGTTCTCAAAAAAAAAAACCCGAACTTCTTCAGACAACTATTCCTGACAAGTGTTGATAATTGTCTTGGTGATCCATAGTGGCGTACCACACCGGCTTCTTTTACATCTGTGCACCCAAGTGGTGCATAAACACAGTTCTGTGATAACGATAACAATGCCAACCCATGTAGTAGCACTACGCATATATTAAACTCATTCGCCTTAGTCCCGATGGTGTCGTTTAGGTCATAAATATTGTGAAAGCAGAAGTAGCTGAGCAAAGCAATATCAAACATCCACCTGTAGTGACAGAATCCTATTTGATCATAATCACTCAAAACACTCTCACACACACCAGACACTGAATTATAAATGTCTGTCAGAGACTGTGCGAACACACGCAGACTGTCTCTCTATTTATGTGTGAACTGTGAAAACCCATTAGATGATGACACATGCTGCTGTGACCCTATCAGGCCCCTGTGAAGCCTGAGAGAGAAATGTGTCCATGATGACAGGCTGAGGAACGGTTCAGGAAGAGACTGTGACAGTTACTGAACAGTTACCTTTGCCTTCTGCATGACAGTTCCCGTAGCAGCGTAAACAGACGGAGGTCTCCGACGCATCTCTAAGGCACAGTTTACTGGTAAAGAATCACTGTAGATATTCTGTGTCTTTTTGCTGGAGGCCTACACAGACAGGGAAAAACAGCAAATAAGCAAATAAACCATGTGTACGCAGGCAGGTAAACATGTATTTGTGTGTCTTTCCACATAAAGCAACAAATATACCTTAACTGGGGGTTTAGCCTCAACAGGTGCTCCCAGGGCTCCACCAGCCAGGCTCTTCTTGAGGTTTTCTTGGACCTGAGACAGCCGGAGCTCCAGGTCCACCCTCTCTGCCTCTTTAGCTCGACAGGCATCCTCCAGCTTCGACACACGGTTGTTGAGGGAGGTCTGTCTTCTCTCTGCTCCACAGAGACACAGCAACACATACGACACAATGACACAAACAAAGATTTGAAAAGTAGTAGCGATATATTCATGTTCTTTTAGATGGTGATAAGACTCTCAAAATAAGATGTAGTTACAGAAGTACTGTACTTACACTAAGTACAGTTTTGGAGTACTTATACTTGAGTACTTCAGAGGCAAATGTTGTGCTTTTTACTCTCCTAAAGCTATTTCGCAGATTAAAATTCTACATGGAAAACCTATGATACGTTTTTAAATTGTGATACATTTTTATAGATTAAACCAGGGCTGCACGATGAGAAAAATATGCCACATGCAATAATGTTGTTAAATATCACGGAAATAATATAACCAATACTTCTCCTGATTTCAATATACTGCTAAAATACAACAAATTGCTTGCTACATTAAAAAAATAAAGGAAATTACTTTCAACATTCTTTTAGTGAACATTGGACTGAACACAAAAGGCACCAATACAAAAAAATTGTTAGATTTCAAAGCACGTTTTTTTTTTTAATGATCTTTCAACTGTGTCAAAAAAGTCTTTTACGATGCATTTATGGCACAAGATAAAATTGCAATAATCCAATCAAATAATATAGCACATGCTAATATAACAGTGGCTGAAGCCGTAGTAATGCCTTATGAGTACTTTTACTTGTGATTCATTTTGCTGCTACTACCTTTGTGCTTTTACTTGAAATGGAGTGCAACAATCTGATATGCTACTTTTACTTCTGATCTCAAATCTGAATACTTCTTCCAATGCTGCCAGCAGCATACTGTGCAAAAATACAGGAAATTAATTTGATTTAATAATAAAAGCAATTAGAGTCCGTATTTATCCCTGTAGGGCAACTGTCTTCTCACATGACCCTCTAATAATGGGGGCCAGAGTGCAGGGTCAGATACAGAGCAGGGATACAGGATGTGCACTTGATATTCAAGCGTCCTAGTTAATTTGCAGACTCGCAAACTATGACTTACAAACTGCTTCTTTTAGGATGACCTGGTGTCCCTATGTGTGTCTCCATCCCTCAAAGTAAATACAGTAGATGTGTTCTAGCTATGCTGTTCATTGTGAGAATACAGTGATCAGTTTCAGTTTCTGGATACTGAAGAGCTGCAGAGTTAAATTGGAGCTAAACTCAGAAATAACTGAGAATTTGTATAACATCTGTTCTCTGCTTTGACTTTGTATCTCCTTACCAGAGGCTGTTTTCAGCTCTTCCTTTAGCTCCCTCTTCTCCTTTCGGAGAGTCACGAGTGCATTTCGTATCCCATCCCTCTCTCTTTCCAGCTCCTCTTTCTCTTTCAGGTAACGCTTGGCATCCTCCTCAGCCCGTGTTTTCCCATACTTCCCATATTGGTTGGCGTCTGGGTGGAGATGTTGGAAGAGAGCAAAGGTGAGGGGTCAAATGCACAGAGGTTATGGGAAGGAGAGAAACATCTCACAGCAATCTTTCTGCCTCTCCTTATTAATATCATGTTCCTGACATGAGGAGTATGATGTCACCTCGACAAGTCAAACTAAAGCACAGCACATAAATCTGACCCTTTTCATAATTCAGACAAAGAAATTTTTGGAGAGAACAATGCTATGATGAATGAATAAAAGGTAAACACGCACACACTCCTGCAGAGCGAGAGGTCAGGAGGCAAGACAGCGGATCTAATGTGAGTGTCCAATAAATCTCAGGTTACATCCTGAAGCTCTCAGCCATGGCGAGCGCCGGCTCTTTGATGTGTCAGAACGTCACAGTGACGGCCTGTGAAACAGCACTGAGGAGAACGCTGAGACAGTCGACCACGCCGATATCACTTTCCTAAACTCGGAGCACTCATCTCATTTATTTGTGTGAGAGATTTAGAGGCCAACTGACACAACGGAGCAAATGGGAGAGGCGAGAGAGGAGGGAAGAGATTATGGATGGAAAGTGAGAAGATGATCGAGAGGAGAGAGGAAATAGGGGAATATTGAGCCGGATAAAAGCTCACATTTTATGACTGTCTGTGAACTAATACACCACTGAAAGAACTGTATGAAGAGTGTAAGCTACAGCAATACTAGACCTCTGCAATCTCACTCCTGTGTGATACACAACAACATTAAGGTGCCATCTGTATCATTCTTGTTTCCCTTGAAGGGCAGCGGGCTGCTTCCCTTGTTCTTTTTTATTTATTTCTAGAGAGACAGATGGAAAGCAGAAAGGGGTGTGAAGCTAAAAAGTTACAGGGCAGAAGCTTCTAAAAATATTTGGTGCTACTGTACATATACATCTCAGCTGTTTGGTTGGTTGAGAATGGTATTATGAATAGTTTTGATAAAACTTTACAGTGTGCAGCTCTGTTTGTCAATCTGTTGTAATGCCTTTGATACAGCACAAATCTCTGAAGTGCCTTGCAGATACTGGCCCAGTCATAAATGACTTATATAACAAATGTAAGGGGTTCCACAAGGATCCATTCTAGGTCCTCTTCTCTTCACAACAGACAGTATATCAATAATCTGGGCCTTACTGTTAATAACTGCCAGAGATTTGGGTGTGTTATGTTTGTATGTTAGAGCCTCCAGATTTCTGTAATTTTCCAACTTGTTGCCTCAAGTGACATCACTTTTAGAATCCCTGGAACAGGGATACACAACTTGTTCTGCCCAAGGGTCACTTTTGCAAAACGACAGAAGGCAAGGGGGCGGTTAATAAACAAACAAGAATTATATTTATCAGTATGTATATTAAATTAATTGCCTGCTTTTAACCTTCAATGTTTTCTGTTCTCACTTATTTTTTCTAAGAGGCAAATCCAGTCGCAGCAGCCTTGCAAAGGTCAGGGGTACCTGGGAGCGTTTCAAGAACTTCAGGACATTTGGGGATCCTCCCCCTGGACTTGTTTTTTATCAAAGAAGCACTACTTTGATACTTGTTTTGCACTCTGGTACCTTATTTATATTCTAAGTTAAAAAAAACAACCCATCAGTTTATTTTCACAGTGAATAAGAAAAGGGTTGGTGGGCCACCTGGCAACCTATCACAAGCCAGATTTGGCCCATAGGCTGTAAAGTGGAGTATCACTACCCTAAAATAAAGACCGCTAGCCTTGGGAACTCAGCTTTTAGTTTCGTCTTTACAAATGGAATTACCTTTAACGGTAATATATTTCTTACAGTTTGTTTCTGTCAGCTGAATGTGAATGTTTCAGTTTATATCTGTGCCCTTGCCATTACTTAGTTGTCTCTTACTTACAAAAAAGAGCTTGATTGAGTTTCCAATACATAAATAAACATTTCTATGAAACTATCGGTATAGTTTATGAGAATAAGGTTAGCATCACTGGAGGTGCAGCAATGTCACTTTGGAAAACCAACTTCACCACTTACTTGAGCCTGTTCGTTTGAGGGAGACTAAAGGCTTGGTTCTGTCAGAATCGCTGCTGGAGAAACTTGAGCGCCGCTTCCCCTGATTCCCAGACTGCTGCCTGCGGTTCTCCCCTGACTGGGTGGAGTAGAGAGAGGGTGGGAGGACATGACAGATGTGGAAGGATGCACAAAGAAGGATGAGAACAGAGGGAAAAAAGAAGGCAAAGTTTGTATATTAGGCTGAGCAATAAACTAAACTTCAAAATAAGTTTGAGAACACAGAGGTGTGTTGTGTGTATGTTTGTGTCTGTAGGTGGTGAGAGGCATGTGTTTAAGTGCCTGTCAGTGGGGTTAAGAAAGGAGTTTACAGGCTGTAAAACTACCATGACCTCTTGCCTTCCTGTCACCAGTTTGATTGCTTTTTATTTTTTTGGTCTTTTTTTCCACTCTCACGCCCACATACTGTTTTTTCTCTGGCCTACAAAAAGCCGTCATTGATAGACGTGTAACAGAGCACTGTCTGTCTGCTCGGGTGACTGATATGGAGTGTCATATTCAGACAGAGACAGTCAGAGACAACAGCTGCACACACACAGACATGCAGCTTCTAATCCTGTCACATCAAAGTAAAGCATTACACATAAGATTTAACTGAGCTTGGAAAAAGTGTGTGAGCATCTGAGCATGTGTGTTCCACCTGCATGTCCTCATTAGGGACCTCATCATATGTTCTGGAGTCTGTGGAGGTGCTGCTGGAGGATGTGACCCACCTAGGATCAAAGGAAAAAAAGAAATGAAATCTGCATGAGATCTAAACATCACTGCATGGGTCAGTGGCCTTGCTTTGACCTCAGTCCAAATATTCCAACTCCTCCCTCTCCGACTCACTCACAGGAAGGAATGTCGCGCAGCGTCGCGGATGTTAGCGATGGTGTCTACGTCAACATAGTCGTAATGCAGTGACTCTGGATCTGTTACGGAGCCTGTCTCTGCCAAGAGGACGCCAAGCCATCGTCCAAGGTCCTCGGAACTGCTAGCCTAAAATTGACACAGGGCAAATTAACTTTGAATTCTGAAGTGACTCAAAACATTTAAGTTACACGCTGTAAAACCTAAACAATGAGTTCAAGGACACAAATGCTGTGTAGAGCTGAGGAGAACAGCAGAGCATGTTAGTCTCTCTGGGTTTGTCACTAAGAGTGACCCCCTTGAAAATACACATTCATTCATTTGTTAATATAGATATTGATTAGTGCAACCTTAAAATAACTGAAATAATGCTCAGTATTTTACCTCCAGAGCAGCCACCTCTGTGCTGTTCCGCAGAATTCGGAAGGCAAAGGGATGTTTGGGTCCCAGCCCCGGGACCACCTCGCAACCATGGAGAGGAAGTGAAGGCAGGGAGGTCCGGGGATCTCCTTTATCATGGTAGAAGTGCAGGGAGCCTCTGCACACACAACACCACTGTTCCCGCCACACCTGGTTCACCAGCACCGACACATAGCCTGCATGGTGAGGAGGGAAAGAAACATGACATGTCTACAAACCTGGAGAGATAACGAGTGACAGTAAAGTAAATGTGAATGTGAATTGAGAAGAATCTTGCGATACGATTCATACCACGATATAGGGGTTATGATTCAATAAACTGCGATTTTTAAAACTGTAACCCTAAAAAGAACAGTCCCTGTAACAAGCTAGCAATATGTTGGAATTAAAGATTCAAATAGCTGAAGACAGATTTCCGCACTGCTATCTAGAAGTCAGGGTTTAAAAACAACACAAAATAAACCACCGCCACAAATCTCTGCATGTAAACTATTAATTAAATATCCATAGTGCTTTTGTTAATTGACACAGTATCACAAAACACCACGTTCCTGTATAAATATCTTCTAACAGCCCTACAGTGATGTAGGGTCTGACCTTGTCGAGGGTCGCTGTAGGATGTCCGTGGATCTCCTGGCCGAGGAGGCTTCTTCTTAGAGAAGCTGATGATTCGTGTGATCTTGCGGCCCGCAGCTAAAGCTCCCCGTTTCACCTTACCTGCGTAAGAAAAGGTTGCATATTTTCCAGATTTATTTTGGGAAGGGGAAACTGTAATTCGCCTAAGATTAACACATTTCACTACACTATGGACTACGAAAATTAAATAACATGTTGACAGCTGGGCAAACTCCATGTGCTGATGAAGACCATGAGAAAGATGTGGTTTAATAAAGCTAGTAAGAGGACCTTGAATTAAAGGAGCTGTATACAACATTCAGAGCATATCTGTGATTCAGACTCTGAGCAGGATTGTCTGTACACGGCTTTCAACATGGAGGTGGCTGAGCCGGTGGCTTGGCTAACACTGCTAACAGTGTGAATAGCGCTTACAATGGCAACAGTGCTGACAGTGCTAACCATGGGGAATAGGAGGGTGGATGCACAGCAGAGTGATGGCAATTAGGTAGCCAGTGGGACACACATCCAGGGACTCACTTGCACTAACATGCATGCCTAGACAGACTGTCTAACACAACAAAGAACAGAGAAGCTTGGATTACAACACAAACAGAAAGACTTCACTCTCTGCGTGGGATGCCATTACTCCACTCTGTCTTTACACAGTTAAAAGATGCTTGCTGCTTTTGTAATGCTCTGAATGTCATATACAGAACCTTTAATATTTTTTGTCAGACTGCTGTATTGATTTGAGGCTGTGTGTGTCTCTGTCTCACCATTTTCTCTGCAGTTCTCTCCAGTTGACACACCCACACTGTCTGAGTCTGATGTGTTCCTCTCTGCAGATAACCTCTGAGGGAGAAACACACAAACACAAGTTAAGACTTTTCAACAGCAACAGAGTCCAAGCCCTACACAGGATCTGTCTGGCTGCCAGTGTCAAACTGGAGCTTAGCCTTCTACACTTGTCTTAATTAAGAGCTGGATAACTATACTTGAGATAGTTCTATTACAAGCTTACATGTGTCTGCCTCTGAATTCTTTTACACAAAATGAGACAAACACTTATTTTCTGCCCTTTTCTCCTACCAGCGAATAGCGGCTCCTCTCTCTTCACCCTATGCATTTATTTATGACAGGGCAGTTTTATGTTCTGACAGGTTTGTGAGCTCTAAAGAGGATGTGTCTGCTCCAGCACTGACTCACCACCACTATCATTGCTGCCTTAACATCCAATTACGCTACATATCCTCTTTGTTTTGCAAGTCAAATACAGGTATCACTGTGTATTGTGTCTAGCCAAACAATTATTTAGGAAAATTGATGGTGACAACACAATTACTGCTTGCCATCAACTTTTCCTCACCTCAGCTGTACAGACGATTTATGGCTTAGAGGTAAAAATGAGAGGGACGTGCAGACACAAACATCCTCTCTCCTGTACTTACCTTGTCAAGTTCAGTTTTTCTTGGAATGATGGGAGACGCAGATTCCTCAGGCCCTACGCTCTGACCGCTCACCTCTCTGACAACCTGCAGGAATATTTTACATGTGTCACTCTAAGCTATACACTTCCTTCTGAGGTTTGTTTTTCCACACCGTCAAATCAGCTTGCAGTGACTGGCGACAAGATTGATGGCTGTGTTAACTGTCTGTATGCCTGCAAGCGTACATACACTTTCCAGTTGTAGCTTACCCTGAGCCATCTGTGGGCCTGCTCCTTGCTTTGTACCGCCAACACCAGTGCATCTCCGTTGGGTAAGGTGAACCGGAGTTCATGGTGCTTCCTCTTGCTGTCTTTGGGTGCATAGACCACAGTGCACTGGGGCAGCAGCAGGTCCACATAGGGGCATGTGTCCTTAGAACTCTTGTAGCACTGCAGAAAGGAGAACACATAGGATACTGTAAATTGGTGAAGAAAGGAAGAATTGAAAACGCTGTGTATGTATCCGGAGTGTATGCTTGCATGCTTACTGAACAACTCCTCACCTGTAGTCTGTTCTCTCGTATGACAGTAAGCTGTTTTGCCCATTGGCCAAAACGTTTCTTGCGCAGCAGGAAGGCGCAAATGCGACAGTCCCTGGCTGGAGGCATGGAGCTCTCGTCTGAGGGCCACTGATGAGTGAGTTGGACACCAGGGCTCCTCTCTTCCTCATCCTCCTCGTATGACTCATAGGAACTGCTCAGGGCATCAGAATCATTGTCTGAGAGGGCAACAACAGAGAAGATAAAGCTTTACTTCTTATAACAAGGCTTTTTATCACGTAAATTGTTCATTGGGGGGGGACTCTGTTTTCAACTCACATGAGTTTTTGCGGTGTGTGTTAATGCAGGTAGTGGGGTAGTTGTTTTCTGCGTCTTCATACCCATCCTCTATAGAATTGGGAGGGCTAGACCTGACTGAAAATGGAGGACATGAAAAAAATTCCTAATTACTCCTTATGTTCCATCATGTACTTTAATGCGACTTGTTCTTTGTAATTATTGGCTTCGAGGTTTTTACAGCAAAATGACACTCAGGGCAATGAGTTCAGCAGAGGCGGGAAGATGCTGACCTCGTGTGATGATGTACTCGGGCAACTTGCCAGGACTGAGGGGCACAGCCTCCTCATAATAGTCCTCGGGAGGAGGCGTTGTGGGCAGAGGGGGAGGAGAGTCAGCTGAGTGCGGGGCTGGGGAGTCTGCACAGTTCTGCTAAGAGGAAACACACAAACACAACTCTCGAATTTCCCTCATAAATACGAAGGATTTTTTTTTTTCACAGCCTAAGAACTACATCATCAAAGAGACACAGAGTAAAACCCTCAAAATGATATCCATAAATTAGACACATGGGTTCTGGGCGGGTCCCTAAATCTTTACTCTTCCAACAGCTTGCAGGGTGAGGAGCATATGTGCATGGGAAACCCCCACAACATGGAATACAATCTCTGTTTTTCTTTGCTTTTTCTCCACAAGTCATCTAGAGGTGTTATAGATGGTGAGTGCTGAGGGATACTATATATAGCCCACTTGCCTGTTTTAAAGTGTCAGTTTGTGTGTTCTTTTCTTCTTTCAGATCATCTGTGACATCCTTAAGGTCTCCAAGCTGGCAGTCTATAAAACACAGCAACATACACTGAAACTCACACTTATATATATTAAGGTAACATGATATTTACAGCTCATTAATATAGATAGGTGTACAATTAACAGCACTCAAACTCACCAAATGTGTCAAAGAGGGACTCTACGAAGCTGGTGCCATTTCTGTAAACTGCTGAGTTCATATAGATGTAGTCTGTTCCTGAAACTGGAGGCAAGGACAGACACATTTTATCCTTTAAAATGTTGTGTGTATTGCACGTTTTTATTATGTGTGTCACAGACAAAAAACACACAGACAACTTTTCAAGCGATTTCACTGTTGTGGACAAATTTCCATTGTCAGCATAAAATCCTGTGACTGTTGTCATATAACTCTGAGCTTTGAGATTCGTATACAATCAAACACGTCAAATACTAATGTAAGTTTTTAGTCTTGGCTCATGCAAGTAGAGAAATTCAACAATGTAAACATGGTCAACAACCAAAAGGTGGGGAGCAGCAAACTGGGTAGACAGTAGACATGGAGGAGATTCCACAGAGGCACAAGAGCATGAACAAGTCTTGGTTTTCTTGAATTGTGGAAAAGGAGGAGAAACTGGTGGAGCTGTGGAGTGAACAAGTTTAATTCGGGGTGTATCTCACCCACCAACCAGCACTAATTTTAGGGAAAATCTTAATTTTTGTGACAGTTCACCTCTCATTCCCATGGTCTTCTCCCACTAATATTGCCACTGGTAGCAAGTTCAGGCAACAATCCCACACTACAAACCCGTATTATCATTAGATGTGAGAGGGTGTCGGACTTTAGTCTTTTAAAAGTCTTTTCAAAGTCTTCTAGTGTATGGTAAGCATGAGACAGACAGAAGTCACTTCATTAGTCTTTCCTCCTCTCACTAACCTGATGGCTGTATCTGCTGCAGGAGGTTCCACACAGAAGTCTTCTTCTCCTGCGTGGAGGAGCTGAGGTTCTCCTGGTCCAGCATCTTCAGCAGGACACCCAGCTCATTCACCAACACCTCCATCGCTGCACAGAGAGAGTCAAAGGTCAGGGGGGGCACTGGTTCAGTGTATCAGCAGAGAGGGCAAAGGTCAGACTGACATGTCTAAACAAGCCAAAGGGGTGTATGTCAAAGTGTCGCTTTCCGCTCTGCTTACCCTGTGTCTCTCTTTCATTTTCTGTCACGTTGCATCACAGTTTGTCAATATCAATCTGCTGGCTTATCACACAGTCTCCCTCCTCTCCTCCTCTCTGCTTTACAAGCCAGACTAAACAACGACAAGATGCTGGAGTGAGAGGAAACACGTTCACTAATTGCTCACAGAGTAAGCACAGACCATCCTGCACAAAGTAGATCCAGTGCTTTCTTTCTGCAGCAGCTCTGAAATGTTGCTGGCTCACAGTTTGATGGGCGCCTAGCCAAATTTCAATCAACTGTCGCTATCAATATTAAGAAGGTAGATTAAATGCGCTGCACAGACTGTAAAGATGTTGGCAGAAATATTCTGACAAGAATAACTGAATCACCACTTTGCAGAGCCCAGAGCGGGCCAAATGTACCAGCGAGTCTCATGGCACCTGATCTTTTACAGAGGAGAGATTCCAAGTCCTGAGCTCACAAAAGCACAAGCTGGCAGACAGACAGACAGGCAGGCAGACCTCCTGCAATACACATTCACATTCTTCACAGGGCTCTCCAGGTTCTTTAACACTTTGAGGGCTCATCTTATAGCAATGTATGATCCACATCACGTTGGTCTGTTCCACTCCCTGTTTTTAGAGCAGAACGTAAATAAATCGTCTCCCTCCCCCAGCTGCTGGACATCCTGAGAACAGGTCCGCAACCTGCTGCTGATGTATGTATTTGGATTCCTCCTTTATCTGATTGTCTGCCAGACACAATCAAGAGCCACCAATCAGCCGCCACATCCCTCCCTTCTTTCTGCTAATATCAGAGCTTCTTTTGTATTCCTTCCCTCTGTATTGTTGTACCCTAATTCCTCTGCCTCTATAATCCTAAAAATCCCCCAGCAAAACCTAACAACTGGCTGAGTCACTGCTGGCACACTTGTCTACCTCCCCCTGACTCCCTCCATCTCTTTCTCTCTCACTCGCTCTCCCCCCTGTCCCCATTTTCACAGTCCAGCCACATTAGACCTGCTGAACCGTGCATCTTGCTGGGGTCAGCCACGGGACAGCTGCTGAGCCAGAAAAGTCTTTGTTCGGGGGGCGGTTATATGGCAACAAGAAAACAAACGCAACATACACACACATGGGCATGCACACACGCATAAGAAAACAAACAGGAATGCTTGTATGATGTGTGTTCAGTGGGGTGTGTTATAAGTGAACTTTGGTGTACCTGTCAAGAAGCCAGCCTGTTGTGTGCATGTATCAGTTTGAGGAGCATATTTATGAGTTTAGGCACAATGTTGGACTCTAACTTGCATTACTCTGACACAGCAATCTTGTGTGTAATCATCACTGACAAGTTGAAAGTCTTGATAATCTGTAAGATGTATGTGGTGTTTTGTAAATGGTGCGTGCTCTACTTTTCAGACTGCTCCCACTCCTTAAAGACATACATACTTTCCTGAGGTGGGTCTTCCTATGGGCTTCACAATGCCCTGCCAAGGGTACAGTGGGAGTGTGTTTGCCTGTGTCTGTTCAACCACTTCTTTACTAGTGTGGTTTCCTCCTATTGTAATAAAAAGCACGCTTGCATTTTGAGATGTGGGCATGAGGAATTAATCCATGCGGGGACCTGGAATGTCTCCTCATTAAGATCTGATTCACCCAGGGGAAATAAGGAAGTGGGGGTCAGGGAAGGAGAGGAAACTCATGAGAATGGGATGTTTTGGCCTGGTGAGTGCTGTCCCTCTGCCAGGGGTTCCAGCTGTTTATATTCTGGCTCTAACACACCACTGGGCTTCCCCTAAACTAGTGGAAGACAGAACTTTATCCACAGTATGACTCATTCACAGCAGAGAGAAACTGAAATTCACACCAGTCAGCATTAAATCCAATATAACGCAGAAATCAAGGCGTTGCTTTCAAGGAGTTGGCGTGAAGTAGGTCAAAACACACACAGTGAAGTAACTCTACTTCACTATTTCACTTGGACCAGCGCTCCGAAAAGCTGATTATCCAATTTGACGATTACAGTGTTGCGCCGCTTGTGCCAAAATGAGCAAAGAGGAATTACTACGTAGTATTTGGCATTTGAGGCACATAAGACCACCCTTAAATCCCCAGCCTTGCCTTTATAATCAACACCACACTGCTCACACGGGTTCTCTCACACATCTAAAACAGCACATGATCCTTTAAATCTCTTCTGCAACTCTGTGTGTGTGTGTGTGTGCGTGTGAGGGTGTGATGTGCATCTTTAATGGCTTGGAAAGCCAGTGAAAACAGATACAGAGCCTAGCACCTGAGGGGAGCTATTCACAAGCTTGCATAAGAAGATAATTCTACATGAAAACAGATTGGATGTGGTTTGATTAAAGCCAGACCAGGGTGGAATTACAATATTTGCAGCTACAAGAAGGGTAAACCATAACTTTCATCTACATTCTGATTACATTTTAATCCATTACAGAAAACATCATGGAATTTTAGACATCACAAAAGAGGGGTGCAGGCAGTGCAGCGCACAGGAATGTGTAGCCATTCAAACATTTACGTCCTCACACTCCTCTGACAATTACTGTTAAACACTGGACACATTCCTCACCTTGTTAATAGTGCAAGACTCTGCAAAGTGTGTTTGTGTGAGGGTGCATGTGTAGTGAAGCGGAGGGAGAAGTTTGTTTAACAGTGCAGACTCAGACCTTTAAAAAAAAGGGCTTGCATTAGCAGACCTCCTGTACAATCTGTTTGAGAGAATGAGAGAAAGAGAGGGGGAGGTGGGTGGATGGGGAGTGGGAGTGAGTAATGTCAGCGAGTTGAGCACCTGTGCTAACATGTCCAACAAACCCTGATATGATGAATAATGTGACCTCGATCGGGTGCACGGGTTTTTTTCTTCTCCCTCCTTTTCATGCCAAAGCATTTCTTCATGCTGAGCTTACTTATCTTGCCTCAGTGACACACACACAAACACATACACACACAGCTCCACAGTATGTCGAAAGTGACAAAACTCAAGTCTTTCTGCTGCAACTCTGTTTCACAATATTGTTGCAGGCAGACATTCCAGCTAATCACACAAGAATCTGTATCCCACAAAGAGGCTCTAGTGGCTCAAAAAATTGCAACGTTTCACCATTGAGTCTGGGTGGCAATCTGCTGCTTTCTCAACAATTCAACAACCTTTCTTGGTATTCCAGCAAGCTGGCGCGATGCTTAAGGAACGAAGTAAACATCACCTGATGTCTCGCATTCAGTCTCATGTTTACAACACCTTCACAGCCCGTGTGTCGTCGCATTGTTCCGTATATTTACATATCTTTACAAATCCTTGCACCTCCTTTAGCTTCAGATTCCTGCTGTGGTGATATCCTGAAAAGCCACAAAGACTTCCCTTCAACACTTACCCTCGACAGCAGCAGTGGAGGAGAGTCCCACCATCTTCCAAGGTTAAGAAGAAGACAAACTGGTTCATTCATACATAAGCAGATACTGTGGGATATATTCCAGAGTCAAAGCCTCCCTGTGTGCTCTGTCCTGTGAAGTCTTTGTAGTGGAGGTGAGCTACAGTCTGCCTACTGCTGAATTCACACTTCTTTTACCTCTCCCCGTCTTCCCTCTGATCTGTTATCTCGCCGTACCTCCCTCCCACTCTGTCTCCCCTCCTCTCTTTTCTTTTGGGGGGTAGGGAGATTGTGGTGGTGGTGCTCTGTGTATGTGTGTGTGTAGCCCTCCGCTCTAATCCTAGGGATCGTATAGCACCTGGGAAAGGCTTGCTGTGTAAACACACACATGTCAACTAATAGCTAACCCACATTCTTTATTCTACCACATTCCTTCTCTCAATACATTATTAACCTTTAACTAGATGCACATAAAAGCTGCCATCCAGATGATGCCAATGACCCCACTGACATACCAGGTACAATAAAGCATTGTACAGCTACTTCACATTAGAGCATCTGTTACAGGGTTACTTTCTATGTAAGATACCAGTAAAATGTTCCCTTAGTGGAACTGACGCTGCAAGTAGTAGTCTCTATATTTTTGAAGCATTTATTTAGAAATAAAAAGTGAAAGATACAATGGAGACTGAGTAAGGGCTGTGGAGAGGACATAGAGGCAAGTTGAGACTTCTCAGAGTTACACGTGGATGACTCGTTGCCTTGAGGCAGACTCGTATGCTCCAACACGATATGACATGCCACCTTCAATCACAGGGGCACTAATGCTGTACAAACAAACCCACAAGCACACACAGACAAAGACACAATCATATGCACAGCAATGCAGAAACTCACATGTACAGACAAAACACACTGTGTCTCTCAGGTGTAGGCTGTTACTGTGTATCAGCTGCAGAGTGAAAACGGTGCCAGCTGGCTGTATGGGGCTGCCTGGTGCACAAGTCTGCACAACCATCACTGCAAAGTTACTATATTAGATTTATACAGAGCATGTAAAAATAAGATTATGTGTTGTTTTGAATTCTTGTAGGATCCCATGGCTTTCAGGGGAGCTATTTTTTTATGAGGTGGGTTGGGGCTGTTCTTTGAGATATCAGTATGCTGCGTATAAAACAGAAATGAATAATGGTGACTGGGAAGACCGAGGGGGAACAAGAAAGTTTGTTATTTCCTGATCTTCGAGTCAAAGTGAGTGCAGTTTAAGATATTGCGCCACCAAGCTGCGATGGTGATGGCAAGAATTGCATGCATGCCCGTATTTTTATTAAAGTAATTTGGTGATGAATCACCCGCATGCATGAATCATACATCAGTAATAGCCCAATTTTATGCATGATCCATGATGGTAATGATACATAAAAATAGAAAAGCATGGCAAATATAGTGTATTGTCAATATTTTTAAAGACCATGCCAAATTTCACGTCATACTGTAATTCTAAGGGTAGCTCATGTCTTACTAAGTGGAGTCAAGCTCCCGCCTGGCTCCCACCTGGCTCCCGCCTGGCTCCCCTGTAGTTTGCACTTTTCCTTTTAAAACTCTTTAGTTAAAGGAACACATTTTGGGAGATATGCTTATTAAATTTTAGCCAAGAGTTAGAAGTGAAGATCAATACCACTCTTGTGTCTGTATATTAAAAAGGAAGATGGTTGGCTTAGCTCAGTACAAAGACTGGTAGCAGGGGGGACAGGTAGCCTGGCTCTGTCCAGTGGTAACAAAATGTGTCTATCAGCACTTATCATGCTCATTAATTAACAAATATACTGTATACATCTTTTTTTTTAAAACCAAAGTTGAAAAAGAACAGGCTGTGTTTTTCCCAGAAAGTTACTGCTCCCAGACAAACTAATAGTTCAGCAAATAACCTCCCTTAACCACATCATGACGTTTTTATGCTTTAAGTTTTGTACATATTTAAAACAAAACCTTGGCAAGAAAACAAACAAGGGTTTGTGATGAATAATGATGGTCAAAGCCTTATTTTTCATGTTGTCAGAGCACAAGGACAAGAAACATAACTTTGCCTAATAAACAGCCTGACTGGAAAAATTATGTATTTCTTTAATTTAAATTTGAATTTGATTAAAACCACATTAAAGAAAAATAAACAAGACTATGAATATGACAGCTTGTGGTGGTTCAAAGTGTCCAGTATTTGGTGCAACAGATTTACTTGGAACATCAGTTTGGTCGGCGGCAAAAAGTTGTTGAGGTTTAACCCTAGTACCATTTAAACCTTCGAAAATGGGAGCATCTGTAGAAAAACAGACTACAGTAATGGCTGAAGAAACCTATAGAGATCACTGCATAACTAGACAATGCATCACAGACAAATAAGTCATATTGTGTTCATATAAAAGAGTATTTTGAAAACTGTCTTCCAAGGATGTCAGTGTAGAAAAATGGGAAATTAATTGCCTAATAATGCAATAATGTAGACAGGAAGACCTTTGTCATCTAATTTGATAAACAGGCCAGATAGCTTCAGAGAGGCATTTCTAGTGTTTCCCAACTTTTTCCAAAATCCCCCTTAGCTGTGATAAATGCCACAGACACACCCTGGTTAATAGACTTGGTTATGACCTCACAAACCACTCCTAACTGTGACTAAATGTGACCTCTGACCTCCCCAGTAAAGTTGTGAACTCACACAAGACCACGGATGCCAGTGGAGGAATGGGAAAGCACACCGTGCAGTAAAAACATCTCTATTCTTCACATTACAGCTGGGTACAACAGCTCTCATGTGTCTGAGTAAAAGTGATGTATTCAGGTAATTGCTAAAACATGACGCACTGTTAATCTAGAAAATGCATCATCCACATTAACAATGATTACCACTGATGCAAAGCATAGTTCAAAGCACAAAGAGGCAACTCCTGCTAGACAAAGCTGCTGTGAGAAACTCAAACAACTGTACCATCTGTGACTCCACAAGAGATCAGTATCTAATGAAAACTGCAGGGCTTTTCTTGGAAGTCTCCCCTTTCTTATTGTCTTTGGACATGTTGGATATACAGCCATTTCCCAACCTGATCTGACATGAAAGAGCACTGCAGGTTGAAGACTTTGAGGTGTCCAGACAAACAGTGCAGGAGTCTTACTTTGTCTCATCACTAAGGCCAGCTGAACAATATGACCCAGCAACTTTTGAAAGGAAATGAAAAACATTTTTTTACGGGAGAAAGCACAATCTTATCTCGTGTTGAGTGAGTCACAGGAGAGGTTTTTCAGTCGAGAGACAGCAGGGTTTGACCGTTATCTTTATGTCGTGTGAAGGTTATCAAAATACCATCATCCACTTCAGTCATCAAAGGTGCGCCATGAATGTTTAAAGAAAATAGCTGAATCATAACATTAAGAGGACATGAAAAATAGATGTCACATATCTACTTCAAAAAACCCACCAGTTCATCACACCCCATTTGCTCTATATAGATGATCACTGATGTGCATTTACCCGATACACGCGAACAAAGGTGAGGTAAACCAGAGGACCAGATGTGCTCCAGGTTTTTAATTACATTAAGAGCTGTGCCAACAATGTTGTCTCTCACCAGCCTGTGCCCTATCATGATGAAATCTCCTCCCACTCTACTCCTCAGGATTCCAGGCATTTCCCAAGTCTGACGGGTTCTCCTCTCCCCAGCATGAAACGTGTCTGGGCATTCACAAACTGATATCATCAGAGACCATGACAGGTAAACAGAGACAGTATTGGTTTATTAGGAATATGATACAAATCAGCGACTGTGACTAAACTGTCTTTTTGCTACTGTTTGGCCTGTGTATTTACCATTTATTGTAGGATTTGAGGTGGATCAACACAGCCTGATTAGAAAGGCAATTGTGATTAACATTTATGAATGGCGCAGATTTATTAAAGCTGCTATAATCTGTATTTCAATAACAACTGTGGATCAAATGACTTAATGTATGTGAAAAGGCTTATATGTGTGTAGTAATTAACCCACAGAGAATTATCACTCTACAGTTACAATCAGCCTCTTTCAGTCAAAACCCACTTTGTGCTACCTCCTCAGCACCAAACAACCAATAGACAAAAGCCCCTTTTACACTGCCTGTTCAAGCAGGAATGTTGCACTCTCACCGTTCTGTATCAAAGGTACAAACACGAAATGGGGGGACAGACAGTAGTAGTAACAGAGCTGACGTCTGTGTAAAAAATCTGAGGTGGGCGGACAGGACAGGTGTCACATTTTGATGTTGTGGTATGTGTCGAACTCAAAGAAGAACAGAAACAGAAAATGTATGAAAACTGGGGAGAGAATGAGGTCCAGGTCTTATCCTCCTAGCAGAGGATGAGATCAACTGCCATATAACAGGGATGGTAAATGATTGTTATTGCCATGTTATGCAATTTCTTTTGTTTAGAGAGCGATGACGATACATATGTTATAAACCAATCACCGCGCTAACAACAACAATCACTTGCAGGTAGACAACTGACAACTGATTTCAACTGTGAGGACCTGTGACAACTTGTTTATTTCTGCTGTCATTTCCAGCTGTAACTGTGAAATGTATAGTTAAACATGGTGGTACAATTCTACTGTGCTAATTTTATGTACTGTGTTGCTTTGCTAGCATTTTGATAAACCAAATCTACCGGCATGGAAGCTAAGCAATGTAACATTACTACTACATTGCAGCCATCTAAAACCACCAGCCTAAAAAAATCAAAATCGGTTTAAGTGTTCACTATATTTGATATATTTTCACAGCTTTACCCTACACACTAACTGATTGGGACATTGGAGACCAGCAACTCCCATGTTTGGAAGTAAAATGAAGTAAAATGTTTTTGCCAGTGGAGTCTGGTGGGGCTCAGATAACGGCTTCAGTTCGCTGTTGGAAAGGGCTGCCTGAGGGCAAGGCAAAGTGCCTAAAATCTTCTCTATATAGCATATACTCAAACTGATATTGATTCTTTTAGAGTGGCCTTTTTCTTTAGGTGGCTAAAAACGCTGTTTGGTTTTATGTACGTGATGCGAGGTATTTTTTACCTTAAGGTTATTTTAAACAACATTGTGATTCAGTATTACTGGCACTTGGTCTGTTAATGTTGATTTCCTTTATTCATTTGAGGGTCGGGAAAAACATAATAGATGTCCCAGAGAAACAATAAAAAGGAAGTACATTGGAAAGTGGTCATCAAAAACAGTAGAAACCCAGAAGAAACCAGACACCCTGAGAAAAACAAAGGTGGCAGGTAGCATAAAGGCTGGTTAGACCATTGTCAAATGTACAGAAAGTAAGCTTAAAAATCATCAAAGCAGACATTCAAAGGTCATGCCAGCTCAGATAAGTTAACTACCGAAGATCCTTAGAGAGTGATTTCGATCTTATTCTTCATGTTGCCAACAAAACACTTTTCCTGTCCTACATTAGTTAATGGGCTAACCAACTTTATGGGGATGCCCCATGTGTCTCCTATAGAGGTGGACTTCCTCCCTCTACTGATGACATCACTTATCACCTCCGGCCTTCTGCTTCCTCTTCCTGCCAGCTGACCCACTCCCACTTTACTATACTGTCTCTGGTGACCCTATTCTCAATGAGCAGTCTAGATCCTAGGCTAGATAGAGCGCGCCTGCTTCTACATCTGTAATTCAAAGGGACGACAACATAATGGAGCTCTTGAATGTCCCATTATTAGAAACCCTTATTTAGCTGCTGCAGGTAGTCCCGCTGAGAGTGAGCATTCCTTTCTCATGGCTTTGACATCTACATTAATTATGTGGGCAGACATTTAGACCAACATACAATAATAAACATAGGCCAGATACCGAACGCACAATGCAAAACATGCTGAGGTTTAGTAGCAGGTTAAGGGAACATGTGGAAAAGCTTATTTGGTTTGGAGGAGCTGTAAAGGTATACAAATTAAGGGCAGAGGGGAAAAAACATGTTCTCCCTGCTGTTTTTAGTGTACACAGGAAGATGCTTCAGGTTATCATAAAATACAGCAAGAATCTGATCCTACACTCCATGATACGCACAAGTGTACGCACAAATACAGTAAATACAGATGGAAACAGTCCAGAGAAATAAATGATTTGGATTTCTTTGTTAATTCTGTCCTAGTTTTTTTTTTACTTCAGAAATAACTGGATGGTACACTGACTTACAGACTGACACTTCAGCAGACTGCTTACTTACTACACTATTTCATAATCTTAAATTAAACAAAACATAAAGCACTTCCGAGCTTTACATTTTAAATTAAGTCTCCATGAAGTAGAGCAAGGTTTAGTTTAAATTCCCTCCATCTTTGCAAGTATTTGTAGACATCATTTAAATGGGTATGTATCCTGCAGTCAATGTCTATAACTAATTTCTAGCTCCAACGTGCGTCCTTCTAATTAGGCCACTCTAATGAGCTTGTCACAGAGAGGGAGATCTACTCAAAGTCATTAGGCCTCTTAAGCGGCTGGGACATTTCCATGGTGATTGAGTGGGAGAATTATGGGTTTGTGCACTCCCACTCACCTGTTTAAGCATTAACTGGCTTTTGAAGGGCAGCAGTGGAGCAAAGAAGCTTTTGATGTTCAGACGCGCACACACACATTACACCCCTGGCTTCACTGTGGTTGAGTAATCTGGGAAGCAGCGGTGATAGCAGGGAGCCGCTATCTCAGCAGTGAGGGAGAGTCAAGGGCCCCAGTTACAGGTCAGGTTAGTAAAGCATTGCTGCTCATTTTCCCATCTGACATCTACTATGTTCATTCACTTTTGCATTGTTTTAGTCAGCTTTAACCTGGGATCAGATTACATGTATCAGCTCAATAATGGCCAGTTCTAACAGATGTGGGGCATCAGAAACAAAGATTTGTGCCACAGACATGGGGGGGAAACAAGCAATGAAGAATCTTTTACAGCTCAGATGTCCTCACACAAAGAAGGGGTTTTTCATTGTTTGCCTGGTGTGACAGTGTTCCCTCCTCCTCCCAAACAATTGTTAATGTCAAATTCATCCCTTCTGTAATCATTTACTTCCTCCTTATTGTGTCAAATCTACTGAATCTTCAAATATGCTTGTTTAGCACTGTAATAGACTGGCAAACTTTGAAAGAGATTTCCCCTTCCATGTATATAGAGGACCCGAAACAGTGTTGGGGTTGAGGTCTTGTTTATGTCTATGAAAGCTGCTCAGGGGTGCGTGAAGGGAGGAAAAAATCAACTTCCTGGGTATAAAATTGCTCGGCGAATAGCGCATGCACACTGGAGACATCTACCAGCCAAGTGGCTAACTTCCGATTTAGCCCTGTGCTAACATGAATGTGGATAAAGTTAATTAATTGTGCGATTCTTCTAGGCTTAAGAAATGTTATCGGACCAAACTGATCAAATTCCAACAGTGAAATTAGTCATTTTGTGGGGTTTGTGACACTCAAAAAACAAATCTACTGGTCGACAGACATCTCTTTCACAATGTAAGGCCATGAGAATTAAAAAACAGCCTTTTTGGGCCCCGTGGCATCATGTGACGGACGTGGAAGTTGTAGTTCTTCCACTGTTTGGCTGCTATGTAAAATTGGCCCGGCACTACTCCCGGAGGCTTGGATTTCCTTTTCCCAGTGCATTATGGGATAAGCTGATCTTCCCAGTGACGCTGAACAGAAAAAAAAACAGGTATAGGAAATGGACAGATGGGTAGAAGTCATAGAGAGTACCAGCCAGGTGGCAACTATTGCATCAGGGTATTTTTCAATATGGACTCAGGTCAAAAGTCAAAGGTCACAGAGTGGACCATGATGTAGGGGATGTCTGTCTGCTAAACCTCCTTCCCCTCTGTCTCATTTCTCATCTCCCTGCTCTCTGATTTATTCAGGTCTGAGATGGCACAGAGGGCTTGACTCAGCCTGCTGCCACACAAAGGCCCTACAGTGCAGTTAGTATTATTCAGATCCCGTATCTGCCCTGAGTCCTATGAGATCACCACAATGCTATGTCTCGCTCACAGAAAAGTATTCACACACTGAGAAAGATGCTATTCTGCAAGTGGAAGCACTGCTTTACTGATGTTGCACAGACAAGGGTAATATACACAGAACACACATGCATGCCTGCACACACACACACACACACACAATTGCTATTACACAAGCTGCTTTGTCTCCATTAGGGATTTTTCGTGTTAATGGGATTTTGACCGGAGCGCAGCACTGTCTTCAGTTGTTCACCAGAAAACTAGGACACACTCTCAGTGTCTTCTTGCTGCTGTCTGAATCTAACCATCATTCAAAGCACAACTTCCTCTTGTGGATGATCTAAGGTGCTTTCCCGCTCTCCTTATATTATGTTAAGTGGTTAAAGATATAGCTTTTAAATTTTGTAAATGCAACATTAATGCAGTTGACCATTGTTAATGTAGTTGCTTTTGTTTAGGATAAATATAGTTTGAATTTGCCCCCACAGAACAGCATTTCTGGATTAATCCTGTGAGTCCTAGCTTGATGCAAGTTCACTATTTCAGGAATCAATTATAACTTACATAGTACATTTTTGAAGCAGCATAAGACCCCAAAGATTGACAAAGTGGTAAAGGAGCCTTAAACAATGATGCATCATCTTGATGAGTAATAAAAGAGTAGCAAGTGTTCAGTTTTTACAAGTCTTAAAAATCATTACAACACTAGCAAAATAAGAAAAACATGCTCAAAAGAAATGGTAAGATGTAGTTTATCAGTTATAAAAGATGAATGTTACAACAGGCCATTGATAAACATCAATAATTACAAAGATCACAACCCAAAAAAATGATAAAAGGATGTAAGCCCAGGGCCAATCAGTTTCAAAACAGTCATCTTATCCAACAAATGGTCTTTCACATTTTGTTTCATCAGGATGTGTCTGTATTTTGTCATATAAGCTGTTCAACAGTGTCTCTCGTCAACTGGAGGCAGACCTGTAATGCTTGGGTAGACTTTTCAGGGGGTTGCCATGTTGATTGATGCCTTTCATTAGAGAGATATAAAGGCATCTCAAAGCACCAGGTAACCACAGCTTTCCAATATTCCCCAATTAAAAGGTGATAGTGTTTCAAAATGCATTACTAAACAACTGAGTTCAGGATTTAGTCAAGCACTTTTCATGACACAATCCCATCGCTTCAACAAATTACCAATGTAAATGTTACAAACATGACTAGAGTGACGACAGAGTTGATTTAACTCCTGTACCTCATCTACAGACCACAAACCAATAAGGATGCTTCTACTGGATAAAGTGATCACACACCATGACAGTTTCTTTCAGGGATTCTTTTTAAACTCTCCTGAGTGCATGCCAAAACCACTTTCTGTCAGAACTATCTGCACTCTTTGAACTGCTAACCTGGGTTTATGCCTTAGGCCAAAAAATTACAATTTCTATACCTGTATATTAACATGAATCACATGTCAGTGTTAAATTATGGCTGTAGTCAAGTAAAATACAGTAAACCTAACTGATGACAGGTAAGGCAAGTCTAACTACTGCTCTCTTATATTCTGCCAAGTCTCTCCAATAAATCTGAAGTATATTGCTTGTACCTGTACACATGCACGCACCAGGCAGTGTCTCTCCTCACCCTCTGCAAAAGAAGAAAACACCATATTTTTAAGTGTCAAATACACTCTGTAGCTGCCTGCTCTAATGTTGTGAGGTATATCTCCGTGGAAACCGTATATAAACAGCTGGGCAGAGAATGGCCATTGCCTACACACAATGCACATGTGCACGCCTACATGTGCACATACACACAAATACACTGCACTGCATATCTCAGCCATATGAATTATAGTGATCTTGTCATCTCACAAGGGTTAAAGAGGGGAATTCCACTTCTTTTAGGGCTGGTCCACAATCATCCATGATTTACAGCTCATTCATGATGGGGCATATGTATATACATATAATTCTGTATGTAATATAATGTACTGCATAAGGGTGAGCATATCTGCTAACTAAATTTATATCTAAAAAGTGCAAACAAACCAAGGGGACGTAAACCTCACATGCATAAATAAAAAAGTATATGGATCTGTTGTTATTGTAGCTGGTGTTCCAAATGGTTGAGATAACACGGCATTTACCAAGCACTGCTGAGAGAATAGACAGGAGTGCTCCACTGGGAGCAGCTTTACAACAGAGTCTAGTGAGGCCAAGGGATCTACAGACAGCTATTTAACCAATCAAAATATTGTTTGTTCAAATGAAGGTAGACAATGAAATGTGTCACCCAAACAACCTGCATTATCTATCTTTTGTTTCTTAGAGCTACTTCCAGGATAAATCTTGAGGCTGACCTGGGTGTGTAATGCTGCAGGGTTTACAGTGGGATGTGAAACTGAGACATCAAACTGAAGCACAGGATGAGATTTTATTGTTGTGAAGCTTCCTGTTTCCTTGCCCCATCGGACTCCATTAGAAAACTGCTTCCAACTGAGCATCCACTTCCAACGTCTGGACTATGACAGCTTTATTTTTTAGTCAAAGGGACAGTTCAACACAAGACCAGAAGTACATATTTTCCCTCTTACATGTAGTACTATTTATCGATCCAGATTGTTTTGGTGAGTTGTTAAGTGTTGGAGATATGAATGAAAGGCTACTTGTAGTTCACCTGAGCTACCTGACGTTACAGCTCAACCTAGAAGGATGCCATTAATGTTTACATCTTGTGCTGTCATGAGCCTTTCGTCCATGGGTAGATGCATGCTTCCTTCTGCACAATGATACAGTTGGTGGTTTTAGTTCAGTAGGAAGAAAATAGTTCCTACATGAAACTGCTCACAACAAGGTTTGTGGATTATCTTGAGTGACAGGGTCGTGATTTGTGGAAAGAGACATTGCTGTTGAGTTTTTCAAATGGATTTGAGTGCCATCTAGTTCCACTGTATTCAAGAGAAGGCAGACATCTCAATGGCCGATATCTCCAACACTCAGCAGCTCACACCAAAACAATCTAGATTGATACTACAGCTAAGAGGAAAAACATGTATTTTTGATTTTGGGGTGAACTGTCCATTTAAATCAGCCACAGCAATACATTAAGACCCATGTTGTAAACATCTGGAATAGTCCTCTGAGAATGATATAAACTTTAGACTAAAGTTACTGTCCCAAACTCTGTTTTTGCTGTGTGAAAATGCAGATTACAGCATACATAATGAGTAATATGGCATAAAAGCACACACAGTGAGGTCACTGACCACTGGCTAGATGACGACAGCAGACTGCATTCTAATTATGCTCTTTTGCCCTGCTAACCCGTGCCCGCTGACACCATGCTTTAATTCAAATTTTGACAATTCAAATCCTTGTTGACTGTCAAACACGTTCTCCATAAGCCTGAAGACTTACATTCGTGTAATGAAAAAATAAATTGTTACTCAGAGCTGGTTGGTTTGATGTATCCCATAAGCACCAACACACACTCAAGCAAAAGCACAATAACACAACCACACTTCTTTTTTCATAGATTCCTCAGTGGAATGTGGATATGCGGGGCGAACCATCTCATTAGAGGAATGACATGGTTGGAGCAGGGATTTCTTGCACATGTAGCAGAATTGTGCTTACATGAGCAGTACGTTACATTTCTGCCTCATTGTGGAGTCCACAGCAGATCACTGTTTTGTCCACAAGTTCTTCCATATGCTCCCAAACATCCTGACAATAGCCACGATTCATCATATCTGCTGGGCTAAATCACAGACAATCCCACCACTGCAATGCATCTCTGCGGGGACAGCCTCTCCCCTCTCACACCCACCTGGTGCTCTGCTTCTCACCGTGCACACTGAGGCGACTGTGGAAACAAAACCTTTATTACACTGCCGCTCCAGCTGGCTTGGATAGCGCATATTAAGAAGCTTCCACAAATTCAAGCTCATACCTGCCTCTCATCAACCTGATCAAGCCTGATACCTGAACTCGCGTACCTCCACACAGCAAGTTGTGACAGTCAGAAAAGGAACATGAATAACCTTTGAGACAGTTAGTTAATAAATTCATCAACAGCAAAGCAATCAACAAGCTGCGCTTATCAATATTTATAAATTAAGAATGGGCCAAATTACCCATGACAGTGTTATCATGCGACTTTGCAGTTTTCCTTGGCTCCAGGGAGCTTGTCAGCACCTTTGAGATTATTGTTTAGATTTTATGGTCAGCAACTTTACTGTTTTGCTTAAAGGCATTTGTCCATATTTTCTGACATTTGCAGACTAAACAATGAGTCAATATATCATTGCTTGTAACTTTATTTAAGAAAAATCAAGTGAAAGTACTTTAGCAGCAGCTAATCAGGGGATTCAAAGCCCACATAAACAGCAGGGTGCTCCCGAGGGATCACCAGCCATCATCGTGTGTTTTCTCCTGTGGTGTTTACACAAACGCAAATCTGAGATACAAAGTCAGTCAAGCAAAATTCCTGTGTGTTTGTGTGTGTTGAGAGAGACTGGAGTGACAGGTGAGGTTTCTTCCAACCTGGATACAACCTAAAGACACTTCCTCCTTTAGATGCTTTGTGTACACACCAAACACACTGGTGACATCCACATAATCCACACACACTGACAAGGTGAGGATGGATGGCAAATTAGTAAATCATGGACAGGAGAGGCAGAAGTGACATATGCGACTTAAAAGAGGTCTTTTTCTTGAAGGCAAAGAGGCTGTTAAAAGGTGCTAGAAATAAAATAAAGTACCATGTATGCAGTGTGTCCCATTTCCTTTCACCTCAAGTCACTTGAGTAAAAATGTCCATTAAGTTGGACGTTATAATCACTCGCACATGTTTACCTGCCTGGCGGCTGGAAACAAGTCTGTGAAAAGCACTCTACAGCTGTGAAGGCAGTAACATAATACAGTCAGGCAACATCAGCTGAAGTGTAAAAACAGATCAAACAAACATAAACTCCAAACTGAGATCATAACTTCATATTTGAAATGCTGAGTTGGGCCACACCTTTCCCTGTTAGTGCTGTTACTTCTAACTTTGTGCCAAAATCCACAAGGGGGGTAAGTGTATTTGTTTTCAGTTACAATGTGGAAAAATGTTGTACTGTGCAGGGGGGCAACTGCACCCCTCCCAGAAAAACACATGGGGCGGAAACACATTTTGTGTTTCTTGCTATTTCAACACAAAAGCATGGCAGAACTCCACAGCTTTCTATGCTGAATTCTCTGCTGGTGGTGTCCAGTGTCATACAATGATTACCATGACCGCCTAATCTCCAAATATCTCATCTCCACATCCACATATTTGACTTGACTCAGGATGAGTGAGGTTCACTTTCTGTAACAACAATCAAACTTTAGATGAGCACTTGGTTCTCTGCCTCTCCAAGCAGCTGGGGGGAGACCAAAGCAACTGTTATTTATATGTTTAAAGTGCACTGCCATTGTGTCTTCTTAGATGTACAACAGTAGGGGGAATTACAGGGAAAAGGAAGTGACTCAGACAACTGACTTCTGGATGAAAGAGTCACACAGAAAGAATAGAAATTTAGAGAATAATATTAACTGCAATTAGGGCAGAAATTTAGATAAATCTAACTATCCCCAGCAATAATCCCATGCAGTGTCTCCCCAGTAAAACCAGTGCATTGCAGGGAGCCTCAGTAAAGGTGCTACACTCAGAGGTGTGCGAGGAAGTGAACACACACAGTGGATTTGTGAGAGGGTTTTGACAGCCGCAAAAACTATAACATAAAACAAACATGCATTTCTAATTCTAACTTTGCAAAGTGACGCACAGCACTCAGCACTCAGCATACAAGACAGTCTCTTTTGCAGCAGTGTTTCGGGTTGAAAAGTAAACTTACATTTGGTGCCGTTTGTTTCCATTCCCCTGGTGATGCTGTCCATGTGAGTTCTTGAAATTCAATGCAGGCCCATGAGTGAGTAAGTGAGTGTGTGAAGGTGTGTGGAGCCACCGCTGACAGATACAGTCGATACTTTACAGATCCGCTGGTCGGGAGCTCGAGGCAGGCTGTTCCTCCGCTGGGTCCTAGCGTCAGCCTCTACAATAAGCTGCCTTTACAGCTCAAAGAGGTACATGTCAAATGCTTCTTGGTTAGTTAGGGTTCGCTTTCTTACCGTGTTAATTAAACAGGACGTGTAATACAACTCTCTGGTATGTACGGTAAATATGCAATTTAGTGGTTGCTAGGTGGAGCCAGCACCCGGTTAGCTTAGCTTAGTTTAGATTAAATACTGGAAACAAGGGGAACAGCCTAAGCAGTTAGCCTAGCTCTGTCCAAACGTAACAAAATCTACCAGGCAGCTTTCCCGAAGCGCACTAATTAACACGTACTGCCCAGTTTGCTTAATTAATACAAAAATCAAAATGTAAAAACGTCAGTTCACCGTTTATGAGGGTTATTTGGCTGTTGTGCCTCGCGACCCCCCTGCTCGAGTTGGACTGTATCTTGGCCGGAAGCAGTGTCTTCTGGTTGCCTAGCAACTGCTGCAGGCCAAGAAATTGTGAAACTTTGTCAACTTTTACGCTTGTTTTTTCTTTTTTCTTTCTGTCTTTCTATTTTTGTTTTAAATATCATACATATATCAAAAATATAATATAAAAAAAATGTGTCAACTAGTAAACTTTAGATGTGTTGGTTAACTTTGGACAGCCCTTTCCCTTTACAGTCAATTGCAAATTGTCTAGCCATTATTTTACAGTGTGTACAGTGTGTAAGATTTAGGGGGACTTAGTGGCATCTGGCAGAGGGGATTGCAGATTGCAACCAGCTGAAACTTCTCCCTGTTAGAACTTCCTCAGTTCTCATTGCTAAGTTTTAACCAGGAGCCAAATTATCCAGAGGTCCCATCCTCTCCGAAACAAACAAACCGGGTGATTAAAATCAGTACCAACACAGAATAAAGCAGTTTCACATTATAAAAAAATCTTTTTTTGTAAATATCATATATATTTACATATCAAAAAATATATATTGTGTCAACTACTAAACTTTAGATGTGTTGGTCACCTTTAGACAGAGCCAGCCTTTCCCCTGTTTACAGTCAATTGCAAACTGTCAAACTATTACTTCACAGTGTGCAGGATTTAGGGGGATTTAGTGGCATCTAGCAGAAAGAATTGCAGATTACAACCAGCTAAAACTTCTCTCTGTTATAACTTCTTCATTGTTCAATTTTAACCGGGAGCCAAAGTATCCACAGAGGTCTCATCCTCGCCAAAACAAACATACCAGGTGATTAAAATCAGTACAAACACAGAATAAACAGTTCCACATTAAGAAATCAGTGTTTTTGAGATGCTTTCGTCACAGAGGAGCTGCTAACTATGGTGACCAACACAAAAATGCAAATGTACTCCTCTAGAGCCAGTGCTTGGTTTGTCCGTTCTGGGGTGCTGTAGAAACATGATGGTGCAAAATGGCGATCTACATGCCCATGATGAGGACCTGCTCCCTATGTACACAAAAAGAGCTTATTATGAAAACACAATGATTCTTATTTTCAGGTGATGATACACGCAAGAAAACATACTTATGATATTATATTCAATTTCTGCATTGCATCATATGCATTATATCCCCCTTAAATCCTACACTCTAAACATTTAGTAAAGTATTTTACAAGTGGATGATTGCCAACTTCAAATAAAAAGAGGAGACTGAATTTGTTTCAAGTTTAATTTTTAGTGACAAAATCAAAAATAACAGTATTCAAAGGAAGTAAAGTCTTCGACAACCCTGGATCTTTGTCAGTGTGTGAAATACTTTGCGGAGCGTTTCATTGTGAGTGAATATAATCTCTGTAGCTACAAAATTATTGGATTATCATTCTAAAAGAAAATAAATAATAGTGATTGCAAATGTATGGATGACTACAGTCCTCTCTCTAAAACATTTAGTCATCTTTCTATTGCAATGGGCTGGAAAACATGGAGCAGGAGGACTGAATTAGTGTTTCCTTTATCTATTTAATCTACTGAATTGCACATTCTTTTAGGTTACCACATAGCTGCACAGTGAATTGTATCTATTGGTGACCTTTAACTATTTAACCAGAACATTTCATGGAAGTGATCTGCTAATCTGTATATTTGCATTCTCACTTTGGTTTTCATTTGCACACAAATCAATGCAGGTCACACATACGATTGAAAATAAGTCGTGTCCACCTCAGATTGTAACTTTTTTTCATCCTATATCAATTAGTGTAAACTGGAGGGACAGGTGAAAGAGCAAAAACAATGAAACAAGTAAACAAAATTCATCATTATAAATCAAAGCAAAGTGATGTATGCTCACCCATTCTTCTACTAATCATTCACACCGATAAAGTGTCATAAATGATATACTGTTATCTACATTCTACTCATTCAGATTGCTGGTGCTGCACACTCATAACTAAGAGAGCATAACAAATAAGGCAAAGCCAAAATTCTCCTCTTTATGTTTTAGTACTGCGGCTCTGGTCACAGACATCCCCACATGTGGCCTTATAGGGGCACAGTCACCCTTTCCCCCATCCTTCAGGCTTAAGAAAAGCACATCACTAATGTACTACAGTCTCTATTGCTTACACACCACCCCAGCACACTGCCACAGTTGCACTGGCAGCCATCTAACAGTTTATCAGTCCATCTGTGCATAATGTCTCTGTGGCCTTCCCTCGGTATCTCAGAAGTCCACGCTGGTGTGACCAGAATTTGGTTCGTCATTATGAGGAGATCTAGAACAGGTTTCTCAGCCATGGCAGTGAAACTGAGCAGACGTCCACCTATCTCTTTCTTCTCCTCCTACAGTCTGTCAGGCCTCTCGCTCTAATTATGGCAGTATTCAACGGACGTCCATGTGTTATTAAAACAGTCGGGCCTGTTTCTTGAGCTCATTTCTCTTCCACAGAGCCAGCCGGTCAAAATCCTCCACAGTCATGCCAAACACTTGGAGGAACTCCTCCGGGGACAGGTGACGCTGAAAACACAAGGATAAAAGGATGACACACAGTTATGACATTTTCCTTTTCATTATATTTTACAATACCCTATTAAGTCTTACAGTCATCTTATATATTATTCTTATGGCCATTTGCCATTGAGGACATTGAGGTTATTATGAGAAAAAGACAAACTGAATTTTTCGTAGGCACAAAAACAAAATGCATAAATGAAAAAGAATGTAGTATTTTCAACCAGAATTACATAACTGGCCCCGTACCATAAAGTAAACAGCTAAAAATGACAGAAAATATAACCGAACAGTTCAAAGAATGTATATATCTTTTAATACTACAAATATCTTACAGAGTTTAGTTGCTGGCTTGTCAAAAGTCTCCTAGGTAGACGCAGTTCTGCTGCAGATATAGCCTTAGCATTTCTAAAATCTTGGCTACAGCTCTAGTTTTTAACTAGACCTGGGACTATTTCTTCCCAACACAGTTAGCCTAATGGCCCATTCATAACTTACCTCCAGTCTGGCTCTGTCTACATCTTTGGGCAGCCTGTTGCGACCTCTGGTGGTGACAATGAGCTCCTCATAGGGGTAAACCTGCAGATAAGGGAGAGGCAGCCGTGCTCAATCAAACTACGGACAGCGAGTCACAATAACACTGGGATTATTCAACATATAGGCTAACTCTTCTGAAATGAATTATTCAAGCAATTAATTTAAAACATTACCTTGTATTCTGCTGGGAGGAAAGAAAGAAAATTAAGTCAGTACATTAAAAAAACATTGAATTAATTGCTTCAATCTAATAAAGGGTAGGTGTTTTAAATGCATATTAAATTACCTCTGCTTCCCCAGTTGACCTCGCCGCCACTGTCATACTGGTACTGGTAGCAATCAGCACTCTGAGGCTGCAGGTGATGAGAGGGACAGCGACTTCAACATAAACAGATACTGGCATGTTGTTAGCATGAGATATGTAAACATATGGAACAAGATTTGGGGAGTAACAAAAGCCCTAAGAATACTCAATTCCAGTGACTTAAAGTTAATGTCAATTTCAATTTTTAACACTGTGTTATGTGTTACTGTTCACTGTGGTCTCACCCTCTGGATGCCGTTGCGTCCATATCCTGGAAGCGAGGCGGACCTACAGCCAAAATCTAAAACACAGAATGCAGCAGTGAAATATTGCCTCTGTCAAGCCTACAGTTTCTTACATTTCCAATTATTTTCATGTAGTTTGGAATAGTGAACTCATATGATCAGTGCCAGGTCACTGCCAGAAGATGGCGCTCATGACTAACCAAAGAAAATTCCCAAAGTTCCAGATGTGTACACATAATATTGGTGCTTTGTTAATGTAAGGTCACCGAATCCAGCACAAGCAAATCATTACTGATTCAATGCCAGGCTTGTTTTATAAAATAAATATAAAAACTATTTTAATAAACCAGGACCCTGAACTTAGGGGATCTGCATTAAACCTAAATTATTTTATAATATTTCTGAAATATACATAATAAACTCACCACTTTCGACGCTGTACTGAGATCTGGGAGCTGTGAAATAAAGAGATCATATAGTTACATGACATCTCACTTATTGCAAAAAAACCCCAAACAACCCAAATGCTGCATTTTAAATCTGCCCTGCTCTAAATTTTAATTTAATTGCTCAAATAAAAATCAGTGGAAATGGCTATAGAGATTCGACAGCCATCTGTCTAGTTCGAGGCGTAACAAAGAAACAGAAAAGGAGCAAGTTGGGTACCCATCAAGCCCTGGGAGCAACATAAAACATCAAAGGGGCAAAAAGGCTGAAAGAGGCCAGGCAGGACTGGTTGAGGGAATAAAAATAAATAAATAAAAACAACATACAAACAGCCAAGCACAAAGACACACTGCACGCTCCACCATCTAATCGCAAAACACAGCTTGTATGGGTACAAGCCTTTGTTGCCTTTCAACCGTAGCCAACAGAGTCCCGTTCAGTTGTGTCCCCTCCCACCAGAGAAACAGCTTTAATGAGAGATCTTACTGCTCATAAATAAACCAGGATATGGGACACCAGCTGTGAGTGCGAGAGAGTGAGATAGATACACGGATAGATGGATGAATAGATGGAGAGTTAACAGGGTAGAATATTGAGAGCCATATCAGAAGAGAGAAACGAGGAGACACAGGCACGCAAATTGAGATGGAGCGAAGTGAAAAGAAGAGGGGAGCTACTGGTGACAGAGACAGGCTGGTGTCTGAATATCACAAGCTATAACAGTCCCAGTGTGCTGTGTGATCAGCGGAGCTTGATCCTTTCAAACGGAAACAACTCAGGTAGCTTCAGGTCTGGCTTTATGTGGAACGCACCTCTCTGAATAGCTTGAAATGTTTAAAATCAGTGTGATCAGGTATCCCCACAACAATGACAGGCCACATCTGCTGCTGCTGCTGGCCTACAACAGGTTCGGCACAGCTGTTCAGCTATCTTTCCATCTCAATAAACCGCCCCGCCTGCAGCAGCCATGACCCTTTCTGACCTGCATCCACAGCCTCACTGCCCTCACCCCAGACCCAGATGACAGCAGATATTGAGGCTTGTAAAAAAGCGCTTGTGGCAACACATATGATGACACTGGGAGGGACAAAGACATTGCCGCACAGGCATGAACTTGCAGACACAGAAAGATGAAGAGACAAAGAGGGAGACGCATAGGGGGCAGGGTGGATCCTTACATCCATTGACAGTGTTGTTGTACGCCGTGGTGCCGTAGCCTGTAGTGTTGAGTGTTTCCTTGCTCCCACTACGAGAATTCCTCGCACTGCCCCAGGGGTCGTTGTCATAGGAACCAGATCTGGCTTTCATCTCCTCCTTTAGGATCATCCTCCCGATGCCACTCCCGATCTGAGAGGGAGCAAGGAAAGAGGCAGAAAGAGGAGGAAAAAAAGAAGGAGGCGTAAAGGAAAACTGCTAATTTAATGTACAGTGAATGCAAAGATGGAGACGGCAGCAAATGAAGAGACGGAGGATAGTTTAGGCACCATACCATAAAAAGTGCATTATTTATGGGTGTTCCTGAGGAGGTGACATTCTTCAACCAGATGTTGAAGAAAGAGAGGAAGAAAATAATGAAGCGCTTACTCTTTGAAGACTCTGACTCCAACCCTCTTCATCTCCTCCTGTCGAGAAGCGTCTTCTTGGCGCCCGATAGGCTGAGAGAGAAATAAGATAAAAGAGATCCCCTCGTATGAATGTAGAGCTCAGAGTGAAACACAGTGGGTGAGTGAATAAATATGACAACACAGAGTTAGAAATGGAACTGTACTTATAGTATGTCTGTGTTTGGTCCGGCTTAAAATGCGAAAAAATGTAGCTTACTATGCAGCTTGCCATTCTAAACTCAGTGAAATGACAATGTTTCCTACCCCTTGGGGAGCTGGTGTAGGGGTAGTAGTCAGACTCTGACTGGGTGTATGGCTCAGGAGAGTAGGTGGACAGTCTGGAGGATCTGAGGATGTCCTCGCTGGTCCTGCTTTTGGTGGCTGCGTCCACATGATTGTCTGTGAAGAAATGGATTAAGTTAGGAAAGAAAGGGAAATACAGACAGAAACAAAGTAACTGGGCGTTCTGTTAAAGAAATAGTTTGACTTTTCGGGAATTCTGTTTATTTACTTTTTTTTGCAGAGAGTTACGTGTGAAAATTGATACTAGGGCTAGGGTCTGCCTCACCACAGGTTTACATGATTAAAGAAGCAGAACAATAATAAAATAAAACAATTATAGAGAGAAAGCAGGACTAAAATGTAAAAGCTACAACAACTCACATGATAAAAGCAAGGGCAAAGTAAAGACAAAGAATAAACAACAAATAAACAAACAAAACTTAAGAGGACATTAAAAAGTAAGCCTTAGAAATGAAGTAAAAGCAGGCAAAAAAAGTCAAATTTAAATTAATTTAAAACTTTCAATTGCCACTCTCATATTTGTCCATTACTTATGAAGCTTGGAGACTGTTAGCTTAGCTTAGCTTAGCTTAACATGAAGACCCAAAACAGTGGGAAACAGCTAGTCTGTTGTCCACAGGTAAAAAAAAACCTACCAACACCCCTAAAGCTCACAAATTAACACATGATATCTGATGTGTTTATTTCATGTGAATACCGAGGTGTAAAAAGATCATGTTGCGTTTAACTGGTGCTTATGTGCAGGGCTAGTTTTTGGCGGGAAGCAGTGACTTCCTGGAGTTGCCACTAGCTGGCTGGTTACCACAAGGGGAAAACGAAACTCCTGCTGGAAGTTACTTTGCCTGGTTTTTCTGTGAATTAAACAAATGAGATATAATGTGTTAATCAGAAAGCTTTAGAGGTTGCCAGATTTTGTTGCCTTTCTACAGAGCCAGACTAGCTGTTTCCCATTGCTTCGAGTCTTTGTGCTAAGCTAAGCTAACTGTCCCCAGCTTCATATTGAACAGGTGTCAATTAGAGCGATTAGTTGTCAACTATTAAATTAATCGGCAACTAATTTGATAAGTAATCTGTTTGAGTCAATTTAAAAAAGCCCAAATTCTCTGATTTTAGCTTCTTAAATTTGAATATTTTCAAAGTTCTTTACTCCTCTATGATAGTAAGCTGAATGTCTTTAGGTTGTGGACAAAACAAGAAATTTCAGGACATCATCTTGGCCTTTGGGAAACACTGATTGACATTTTTCACTGTTTTCTGACATTTTATAGACCAAACAACTAATCGCTGAATTGAGAAAGTAACTGACAGATTAATCCACAATGAAAATAACCATAAGCTGCAGCCCTAGTGTCAATCTTCTCATCTGCTTCTCAACAAGAAAGTGAATAAGGTACTTCCCAAAATGTCAAACTATCCCAACAAGGAGGGAAATGTGTTAATGATTATCACAAAGATGTACAGTCAGAGTACATTTACACTACATATCCAGTTATAGTTGCAGTTATATCCAACATTCCTGTCAGAGGAGATCATATTTCAGCCAACAGCATGAAAATAACCAGCATTAAAGTGAGTTCAGTTACTGCTCAGCCTGAGGCACACAGTCTGTTTCATGAGTGGTGCGAGGGGATGATATTGATGCCACTCTGCACTAAAGCACAGTCAATGGGAGTCAATGGATGTGACATGCAGAGTAATGTCAGATAGATCGCTCTTCACTCTGTTAGCCATTAGCCATGCCGGCCCCAATCCATGATCCATTGGATTCCAATACATATGATGCATGACAGCGATGGCACACATTCTCATCTTTGGGACACACTCTTTCAGCTCGGCGACAGGGCCGGCCGACCACACACACACACGAGCACACACACACACATTCAGAGCAAAGTTACTGTAGACAGCAGATTGAAACTTCTGTCAGAGGAGGTATGGCTGTATAGTATTGACATGGGATGACAAACACAGAAAGAGACACACGTATCCACACACATAGACAGACAGACAGACAGACGTGCGATATCTATCTACCGACAGTGAGTGAAACAGCGAGAGGAGGGAGATACTTACAGTGGCAACGTCACCGGGTAAAGTGGAGCAGAAGGTGGAGGGAAGTGAATAAAAGTGATTGGATGCAATAAAAAGAGGCGAAAAGAAAAGGGAAACATTATTGGAGCGTCCCCAAGGGAGATGTGACAATGTGAGAGCTTTGCTACCCATATGAAAAACAAGAACAAAGCCAAATAACACGGATCTTATCATTTCTATACAGGTAGCAAACTTGTTAACGATTAGTACATAACAGGCCTTGGATGCGCACAGCAACACAACTTCACATGTGTCTGTTGTGTCCTTGGATTTAAATAAGTCCTTTTAAGTGCTGAAAGTAGAGAAAATAATACTCAATAGTTGTAAGGGATGTAACAATACCAAAAAGACACGGTACGATGATACCATGATCAAAAGCACATGATATGTTACTTATCTCAATATTAAAAAAGGAAGAAAAATTATGACTTGAAAAAATATTCTTTATAAAATAAGTTCCTGGCTTGTGTGTAAAGGATGACGGGATTCTAGCTCCTTGATGATTATGATTGCGCAGTCTGCTGTTCAAACAAAAATAATACAATCAGGACTTGACATTTGGCTTAAAAAATCAAATCAATAGGGATTTGAACAATGACTTTGATTTCTCAGCGTACAAAACAAACAATTAACCAGTTACATGGTTGGGACAGCTCTAACTAAAACCTTGTGCCTATTTAGCCTGGCACTTGGCCAGTTTTAGATGGTTGGAGGAACATTTTAAGGGAAAAACAAGACAGTAGTGCATTTGAGATCAGAGCTGTCGACAAGTCAGAAACACAGCCTGTGATTTGTTGACAGAAGACATTCGGCGTTGGATTTATCATTATGGATTTATCTTACAAAGAGGGTGACACAGTGGTACAGTGGTTAGCTATATTGCCCCACAGCAAGACGGTTCCCGGGGTGGGAGAGGCCTTCTGTGCACAGCTTGCATGCGCTCTCTGTGTCAGCGTGGGTTTTCTTTGGGTACTCCAGCTTCCTCCCACAGTCCAAAGACATGCAGGTTAATTGGTGACTCTAAATTGTCCGTAGGTGTGAATGTGAGCGTGAATACTTGTCTGTCTCTGTGTGTCAGCCCTGTGTGGTCTGGTGACCTGTCCAGGGTGTACTCCACCTCTTGCCCAGTGTCAGCTGGGATAGGCTCTAGCACATCCGCGATGGAAAATGAATAAATGAATCTACAAAAGACACTGCAGTTCAAGGCTGGATAACAAAGCTTCTGCAAGGGATATGATTGCACCGGAGCCATTGTTAGAATGGTTAATGTTTTGCTTCTGGGCAAAAAAAGTGTGTCTCCAATGCAGAGTTCCAGCTTCAGTAAGGTCATGTCGTATACAACATCGATGACCCCAGAGTTAACTTCTTTAGTCTCTAGTATGTCCGATTTTTCTCATCAGTCCTGTTCAACACTTGGTGAGATAGACTTGCGTACGCAGCTCAACTGTAAAGGCTTAACTTCAGCGATACAGTGCACAATTTATTTTCAGACAACATCACATTAAACATCTATTTTTCACTTGCCTGATTGGACAACTGCATGAGGCATTCCACTTGCCCAAACACAGAGTTTCAGTTTTTTGCCCTGAGCGAGTGTTAATGTTGAGCCCTGACAAATTATGATAAGAAGAACACAACTATACGCGATATTACGCAATTTGATATATTGTTACATGCCTAAGCTGTTTAGGAAGATATAAAGTACAAGAAGTATCAACATGACTGATGTGTAAGAGTGTGCAGAATGTCTGTATTCAAACAAGTCAAGCTTAAAGGTTTTTGAACTCATTCAGTCATTAACTTTATATTTTCTAAACAAAAATATGTCTGTGCATGTAAACATTACGGCCAGTGATGTACTAATTATAGCTGAGAGATATTGGAGGGTGAAAGTGCCTATAAACAGGACAACACATTTGACTAATTAACCCACAAATATCAACACAACAGTACAGAAGAACATGCAGGACAACAACAGAGAGATTATCCTCCATCAGGAGGACTTAAATCTTGTGACTCTCAGCTGAGAAGCCTTTTCCAGCGTGATGTGACGAGGAGATAAGGGAATCTTCTCTTATGAATGTTTATACTGAAGCACACTATCCAGATGGCTGGAGTGCATTTCAGTTTAATGACTTGTAAAAAAGTCAAAAATAGCATCTTGTGTTAACGGCGCCACTGTGTTACTTGACTGAACGACAACATAAATCCACACAATTAAGAAATCAGACTTCCCTCTCATACACTCCCTCTGTTTTCCGCCAAAAAAACGAGCACAGCAGCTGTCTCCGCATTCGAACAATTACAGTAACGTCTCCTTAAATCACACACTGACCACTGCTTAACTAGGCTACGGTGAGAAATAAAAGAAGTCTACACAGCAAATATAAATTCCAGTTATAATACGGGTTTCCACTGTGCTTTGTTCCATTGTTCTGTTCTATTCTGGTGAATTGTGTGTCCTCAGAGTCCCATGTACTCAACACTTGTCACGCCTGAGCAACCTTCACTTCATTCAGGGTCTATTCTAGCCCCATTTGCCGACAAGAACCTCCCGCTGCACGCAGAAGCAGACGTGCTTGTGGCATGCACACTAAACATTGCTCTTTCTTATTTGGCCTCTAACTAACGCAATGTAACTGATCTTTATCTTCATTTTTTGTTGTACAAATCAAACTCTATGTCCACTGTCAAGCACAGAATCAATCTTTTCCATTTATCTGGTTTTGTTATCAATGGCCTCAATTTCTATCACAACGGGAACATCAATACTAATAAATATTAAATCACAAGGGGGCTGCTGAAACACATCAATAGGTCAGTAAAAACAACTACATCGAGTACTCAAACACAGCATGACTAAACTGACAGGAGGACAGGCAGGCTAAGGCGGGGCTAACTGCACTGTACCCGTTCTCGTATAGATGGGAGGCTTCCTGTAGATGTTGGGGTCCCCTGTGGCTGAGGAGAGAAAGAGGAGATGGAGAGGTGAAACATGGAGGAGTAAAGGAGGAGAGGATGTGAGTTTCTGTTGAGGATGATCGGGTGGGACAAGGTGGAGGTAGGAGGGATGGTTGTAAAGGAAGGTAAAGGTGCAGTATGAGGGGAAGAATGTGCCACAGAAATTACTTTATGTGCGACATAAAAATATGACTTAGTCACATTTTCACACACTCTGATTCCCACAGAACTTAAAATGAATGATTTGCATTAGTGAATAATGGCTGATGAAATCTTCCCACACAGCAAAAAAAACAAAAAAAAACTATGAGATCGTGAGGAGCGTAATGGGGAGATGGGGAGTCCTACCTGGTACATGAAAATGTTTAGGGGGCTGGTTTGTGGTGGGTGTGCTTGACCGCCCCTCTTGGCCGTAATAAGGTGAACTTCTGCCACTTTCAGAGCCTGCAGCCAGCCACAGCCAATCACAGCAAAGGAAAAATGAGCATGAAGGAAGGCTTCAACGCAAGTCTCATCCATGCAGATGAAAACCAAACAGCTTAATCATTCATTCAGATTACAAAGGGACATCTGGTAACTTTTCCACCTGTGCAGTTACAAAGGTTATTGACTTGTCTTCCTATGACAGTAATTACAGTCATAATGCACATGTGTAAGAGTTAAATGAAATGACAGCAAAGGAGCGACCGCAGCATATGAGATAGCCAAACAACTATTTTGGAGTGAAGTGAAAGAGATTCTGCTGTACGCCAGTGAATCTTGTCACCGCAAAAATTATATGATGGTATTTTTGTTAATATATTAGAGTGGAAATGACATACAAATGGCAATGACAAGGAATTTGATCTCTCTTAAAGGAGCAGTTTGACATTTTGGGGAAAAACGCTTATTTGTTTCCTTAAGGCTCAGACAGGCCGCTTTGAACGTCAGAGGACAGCTGCGGTCACGCGGTTCTATTCATAGTACAATTGAGGGTCCGCTTCAGCCGGCAGCAGTGAACAGGGGGCTGGGAGGCAAGTTTACTGTCCTACTACTGTCAGAATCGGGGGAAAGTGAAACTAAAAAGATGCTGCTGGGTCATCGGGGGAAAGTGAAACTAAAAAGATGCTGCTGGGTCTACAGTGAATGTCAGACGAATATCCAACGTAAAACTATCTTCACCGTGGTGAGGCCGCTGCAGCTGGCGCTTGGAACAAGAGACTGACGCATGCCCAGTCTCCACGCTTGTTATGCGTACAGTCTGTGCTGTCACAAAAATGGTCTGTAAGCGGACGTTTATGTCACGCAGAACAAAGCGGACCTTCAGGGTAACGTGGAAACTATAAATCGACCCTTGCCTTGAGTTAGATGAGAAGATAGATACTGCTCTGATGTCTGTATGCTAATTATGAAGCCAAAACCAGAAGTTGGTTAGCTTAGCCTAGCATAAAGACAGGAAACAGAGGGTAACAGCTTGTCTGGCTCTGCCCAAAATCTACTTTCAAGCACCTCTGAAGCTAACTAATTAATTTTATATCTTGTTTTTCAAAATTCTTATGAAACCTTAAGTGTAAAAATGTCGATAAGCCGTTTGCGGGACAATTTCTTGAACAGGAGCATTAACTCATTGTAGTCTCCTCTGGTTACCTGGCAACCTTACAATGAAGATAAGACTTCAGAGGTGCTGGTACGTAGGTGGATTTTGTTACCTTTGGACAGAGCTAGGCTAGTTGTTTCCCCTTGTTTCCACTTTTTATGCTAAGCTAAGCTAACTGACTGCTGGCTGTATCTGCACACTGAACAGACACATATGAGAGTAGTGACAATCTTCTCTTCTCAATATTAACAAGAGAGAAAAAAAGGCGTATTCCTCAAAATGTTAAACTATTCCTTTAAAGGGCTTAACTTCAGTAGAATCATTCTCAAAATTAAAAAATGAGTCAGCTCAGAAACTCCATTGTGCTTCATCTTTGTTCAAATTGCATTTCACATTTAGAACAGCATGACTGATTTCATTTAATACTTTTTTCAATAGACTGATATTAAACTCTGAGGTCATAAGCAGACAATTTGCAGCGGGCGCCATCTGACTCACCCGGGTAGGCATAGTGCTGCGGAGAGCGAGGCATGATGGGTGACATGCCTTGACGACTATATGTCGGCGAGTCAATGTAACCTGGACTGGAGCACTGCCTCTGCTTCATATCCAGGTTGTCGTAGTCCTGAGAAGACAACGGAGAAGAGGTGGAGAAGAAGTAAAAAAAAAAGAGCTGGGGGCAACCAGGAGACAAATAGCTTAGTGACAGGTCAAAATGACAACAGACAGTTCACTTGTTTAAACTCGTCTTAAGTGCTCTGGTATTTATGGCGGGAGAAAGAATGCTCACCTGAGAATAGGGAGAGAGTGTCCCAAGTGACTGTAGAATCAGTGGAGAGAGAAGAGTTATCATTTATATTGTAGCACAGTGGTGAATAAAAACACATCATGTATCATGTATTTGCAGGATTACACAAAAAAAAGATCAGACAATCTTTTTAAATTCAGTCTGTGCTTTGTTTAGGCTTACATGGATGACTGGTGGGGTTTTCTGCATTGGAAAAAGTGATGACATAATCATTTTAACATCAGTTAAAGGAATAGTTTGAAATTGAATTCATGTTCTTGCCAAAAGTTAGAAAAGAAGATGGATACCACTCTCATGTCTGTCTAAAGATCATTAACACTTTATATCTGTTTTTACTTTATTAGTGTCAAGTTGTGGTTTGTTTGAACTATTTTTTGGCTTGGCTTAGTAAGTGAGCTTTAGGGGCCGTACACATGCCGCATTTTTTGCACACTCAAATTCAGTGTTTTCAATGAGGACACGTGGCAGGTGCGCTCAAACGCCAGAGCGACGCTGTTGCAGCGTGCACGCGTTCCCGAGAACCTATTTTTCAGGGCGCGACGACTGTACTTTGAGATAAATCAAGTTTAACCTTTGGGATGCAGCAGCGCGCATCACATGCCGTGACAAGGAACAACCAATAACAGCTGACAGATATCTTTCCCTTCCTCTGAAAATATCAGTCTTTGGTAAATATGGAAAAGTTGATCGTTTTGATGCCAGGCTGCCAAAGCTTTTCATCTATTTCACGGACACTATACCCACACACAACAGGCCTATACACAAACAGCGCCTGGAAGATGATCAGCACTGCCCTCAGAATTTCAGGTAAATTGGCTAGATACAGTACTTGTTAAGGTTGCTTAGCAACCTCAGACACAACCTACCACTGCCCTCTTGAAAGCTGGCTCAAAAAAGGCACAAAAGTAGCGCCCAGTGTCCGACCTTGCGATTTCCAGGCCGTTAATGACGCAGCATGTGCACCGCCCCTTGGAGATGCTAGCGGACAGATTTTTTATTTTTTTTTTAATTATTGGACAGAGCCATGCTAGCTGTTTCCCTTTGTTTCCAGTGTTTATGCTAAGCTAACCTAATAGCCTGTGGGCACTAGCTTCATACTAAGCAAACATCTAACTCTCAGCAAAAAGCTAGTAAGTGTAATTCCAAAAAAGGTTTAACTATTCCTTTTAGTATGGTGCACTTATAAAAAGACATTTACCAGAAACTGATGTGAATCATTTGTGTATGGGCAGTAAAATCCACCAATCAAATACAAATTATTCATAAGTACTTCAGGCTCATCATTTTCAAAATCAAATTTCACTGAAAATTCCCAGAAATTTAAAATTATGTTTGGTTAAAAATGATATATATTTTTTTTATCTTAATCTCAAAAAAGAGTCAGTTGTTGTAAATAAATCGTAATAAAAAAACATTCATCAACATGTTAAATCAAGTGTTTGCTCTGAAAGCTGCAATTTTTAACCCAATTTTCGAATTTTCCATTTCTTAATCACACTTTACCGAAACAAAATAATCCATTCAATCAATTTTTGAAAAATAAAAACATGAAAATAATGAGCCTTACAGATACTACATATGTGACTGAGTTGTAATAATGACACACACTTATTTCAGCACAATTCCATCTGAAAACTAAGTAAAGAGTTTTCTTCTAAAAACAGACCAACAATGAGACCAGTGCTAAGTTCGGCCTGGAGTGTGTAGCAGTAGTACCTCCCCATAGCTGTAAGTTTCTAGCCTGTCATCAGAGGTGTATCTGTGGTAGGGCTGGTATGAGGAGGATATGAGGTCTGGCTGTTGGACCTCGTATATGGCCTTGACCTTTGGCAGGGCAGCTAGGTCCTTATAATCTAGGAACTGATTCTCCACTCTGGCCTGGAGAGAGGACACACACACATACACCCACCAAACACAAAGACAACAGCAACACCACCCAACATCAACCACATGGACGATGCACAGTAACAGAGCAGAATGGAAACTCCACCAGTGACAGTGAGCAGATCATGCAGCAGTGAGAGGAGTGAAAAAGAGCTGATGAAGCACGCACAAGCCTGCACATGCACATACGTGTGCGTGTGCTCATCAAAAAGTACACATGTACGCCGCAGAACCTGACAGCAGTGTAAGTTGTTGACCTTCAGGAGCTCAGCAAGTGTGAGAAAGAGAGCAGAGGGAGCAAAGACAGCTAGAGAGAGAGCGGGAGAGAGGGAGAGGAGACAGTATGGACAACAAGCGTGCTTACACTGCATTTCTCCCTCATCCATCACCTTAAACAGAAAGGTCATTGATTATGAGACGAGAGCAGAGCAGGGCAGGGCTGAGCAGAGAGCGGTGACTCCTGCTTGCATGCAGACAACCCTTGACATGCTAATACTGCCGACATGCAGCAGCAGCATCCAGCAGACTGCCAAGCAGCACAGTTGGACATTGTTCCATAGCTGGCTGAAGCCTCCTTTTTACATGGAAGTTGTCCAACTTTGTAATGTACAGAGTGACAACCTTCACAGAAACCTTCATTGGTATGGTCCTCATCTAGCTTCTCTCTGTCTTTCTCTATCTATAAAGCTATCTATCTAGATAGATAGATATATAGATAGATACTGATTTGATGATTTGCACATCAAAACCTGTATGTGTCAAGTTTAAAACTGGGATACATTTGGTTGAAATATTAAAGTTATTTTAAAAAGTCTGGGTTACATTAAACCTTTTTTTTTTCAAATTTAATTAATGTGCCTTAACTATTTGGGATTTCATTCCTCTCTTGTGGTGCAGAAATGAGTCCTAAACCTCAGAAATGAGTTAGCATTTTTTGCACATCCAGTTCCTTCATCCTGGATATTCGTAGGTGGAAATCACGGGACAAGGAATCTTCAGCTTCTGCACTTTACTTAACTTCAGCAGGTGAGTACTGAACATGCAGCCATTTACATCAGTGAAGGCAACTCTGCTGGGTTGCGGTCTCTAGCTCAGGCACAGAACAGCAAGCTAGCACTGTCCATGCAATGAGCCATGAGCACCATTCAACCTTTACTAACTGACTCCTGCTAAAACTTGCTGTCTTCATGTAATCTAGCAACAAGGAAAACATTTGTAAGGTAAGAGTAGGGGCACAAACTTAACTATTGTGGACTGCCTTACAATACGTCAGTAAATATCCTACCCATGAATTTTGAAGCTTTTCGGTGTCTAACAAGTTGCTAATTGAGACTACAGATTGTCATGATGCCAAACCGCACCAAACACAGTGATGCTGAAGTCATGCCACCCTGGTGTAGTTCATTTATATTCTAATATTAGCTTTTTACTTCTGGCGATTGCATTCATGCTTCAAAAATAATAAAACTGTGCTTATCTAAAATCCAATGGAAAAATCCGATTGGCTTTTTGTCGAGGGAACTAGGGCGATGCCCACTCCTTGGCAAGCCTACATTTAAACTTCATCCCTGCAGCACTCTATACCTGCTTTATTACCTAGAGAGTCTACAGTCGTGCAAGTGGCTCTGTAAGGCTGCATGTACAGTAGATACACTATAAGCTAAATGCTAACATCAGCATGCTAACATGACCTGATGGTGGCTCTTCATGAGAAGTCAGTGGATCACCAATGTCGTTAGGATTCATCCTCTGGGGAGGTCATATATCTGTTCAGAATTTTATGGCTGTATAATTAAATATTTTTTGAGATTGCTCAAAATGAAAACTGCCAACCTCCTGGGGGCCCATCCATCTTGTGGATGTTGATATATTTCACTGGACATTTGATAACTATGACCAGCTGGTGGCGCTAATTGAAAACTCAGGGGATCACTAACAGCATTAGCATTCATCCTCTGGAGACCATGAAGGTCTGTATAACATTTCATGCCATCCATCAAATATCTGTTGTGAGAGTTTTAATCTGGACCACAGTGGGCGGTCGCCTGACACTGCCTTTCCAAATGTAGCCCAATTTTTACCGACACATAACCGAACCTTCATGTGTTTTTTGACTTGCAAATCACTTTCTATCATTACTGATGACTGTAGATGGTCCTCACAGATATAAACCATTAACACTGTGTTGTGTTGTGACAAGATACTTCGTGATTTTCTCACTTCTCTTTCACTCCTGCCACATTACTGATGACAACAGAGGTTAGGACACAGACAAGTGAACAGGCCAAGGGAGTGAGCAGCCTCTCAGGTTGGTGCTTAACCATTCAAGCCTATGGGTAGTGCTTGTGTTTCTGGTGTCGTAATTGTGCTTTTAGGGTAAGCTCAGTGGCAGTGGCAGCTAAAAGTCACTACAATCTGCAAAGCTATAGGCTACTCACGCATATAACCCTACTGGGAGAGCCTATGGAGGAGCCCGGCGGAGAGATGGAGGCCTCTGACAGGCGTCTGTGCTGTGAGGTACAAACAGACAAAGAAGAAAAAAAAAGAGCGGAGAGCGCACACAGTGAGAAAATAGTTTTCATTTTATCACACCATTTTCATTTCAAACTCTATCTCACCCTGAGTCTCCTCTCCGCCCTCGCCGCCTGCTTGCATAATGGGTGCCACACCTCACAACCTGAGGAATAGAAGACAGATTGGCATTGGGTGTTACCGCATGCCATGCATTCGTCTACATGGGCATGGTCAATGTGATGGCATTAGGTTTCACCTGTCAGGTACATTTCCTCTCCCTCTTTGAACATCAAGTTACAGCGGGAGCATCGGGCACAGGTCGGATGGTAGTGTTTCCCTCCCGCCTGTGAGGAGCAGAGGAGAGGAGAGGAGAGGGAAAGAGGCGTGACTGGACATAAATTATCATCATAAAGAGTTTCACAGAGTGAGGGTTAATCTACAAATGAGCAGGTCATTATCTCCATATGTTTTCCGCTGTATATCACCTGACCACCATTGGCCTCATAATCTACTGAGACATTATTGCATAGCCTGTAGTTGTTCATCAGCAATCACATGATGGCCACCACCCATTCTCATTCATGCCATATTTAGAGCAAAGATCCCTGTAGGTCAGTCACATGAAGAAAAGTGTTAGTGTGTGCATGTGTGTGTGTACGCAACAGAGAGAAAGAGGGAAGTAGGTGGCCATGTAAGTGAAGGACACAAGAGTGCGATACATGTCCTTGGATGTTCAGAGTGCCCCGGGGGAACACATCCAAACAGGTGAAATGGACACATGAAATGATGCAGTATGATGTCATTGCGCCAGCTCCCATCCATTAATCCAGTCCAGTTCACGGTCCTGATGTTCCTCACACGTGTCTCCGCGGGGCTGACAGCTGAGGCGTGGCCCTGTCCTGTCACCTCTGCCTTCCTGACACACCATTAGAGAATTTCTATTTATAGAAGCACGGCTGACATGTGGCCGGTGTCGAGGAGACCTGAACCGTTTCATCCGAACACACCCAGCTTCTGTGCTTGAGTGTGTGTGGCGGGGTATTATGTCATTTTATGCTGCATTGACTTTCCCCGCTTTTCATAAAAACTGATACTTTCATGCAATCTGCAGGAAACCAGGCCTCTCTGACGAATGCAGTCTCTCTGAGAGTTGCACAGCACAGTTCTTAATCGTATCCGAGCTGCATTTTAACCAATACCTGCTCTCCTTATCCGTCTCAGGTTACTCTGAAAGGAAAGCCAGGAGAGGATGCAGCATTTCCGTCCCTTACTTTCCCAGCAGCAAAGCGTTTACCGTCTGTGGTTGCGCGGTATCAGTTCAACAACTGCTGTTAGCATTCCTAATGAGGCCCTCATTCTCTCCGGTGGCATTAATAGGCTGCTATATTTATTGACGCGCTAAGACACAGAGGAAGGAGAGGGAAAGAGGAGAAACTAAAGAAAGGATGTTTCATGCTCCTCTTTCTTCCGCTTCCTGTCTTTATTTCTCCCCTTCTCCATCTATTCTAACCTACTCATTAAACTAACGACCACTGGCTCTGGAAAGTTGGACTGGAGAGTGGCTCTGTGGAACGAGCCTAATCATCCACACAGACACAAACACAGACAGATTGGTCTGGGTTTAAATGTAGGAGAGTGGAGAGATCAGTACGCCTAACTGCACAGACGTGGAAATTATACTTTTAAATTGATAAATGGAGGATCTAGTGGCTTCTGTGCAGCACTGCATTCATCAATTAAAATGATGAAAAAATGTGTTGGCTTTTTCTCACACAAGAACTACGATGAAATGTCTAACATGTAAAGCCTTATTCAATGACCTGCATGCATCTGTGAAATCATTTTTTTTGAGTTTCCTAAAGTAACTCAAAGTCAGCCACACACATGTAAACTAATCACAGACTGTATAAAATAACGGGCATAGCCACTGTGACGTCACCTACTGGCTTCTGGACTACTCTGAAGCCTTTTGAAGCTGAGTTTGGCATTTTGGATTTTTGGAGTTGGAGGTGACAATATCTGAGGAAGAGCGAGGGGTGGATCTGACCAATTAGCTAAGGTGGTGCCTTGCAGACAGTCTGCCACTCAATGAGGCCACACCCCTAATTATGCATAACTTTAAGCCTTGAGTGAGTTATATAAAAATTCACCACCCATACACTTAGAGACCAAAACTGTTCTTTGTACCAGGTTGTAAATATGTTAATTCCTGCTGTGAAGTTGAGCATTTTAACACGTGTTTCTAGAGGGACTGATTTGCTTCTGGGGCTAACCTCAAGATGCCATTCGAGGGACTGTAGTTTTTGGCAGTTGTGCATTTTCCAGCCCAAGAGGCTGCTGCTTGAAACAAACCAGCACGCTCGGATGAATATGCAGGGTGGTTAGGTCAGGCTGCAAGTTCGCCCAGATGTAGATGACCAGGCGGTTCATCAACAGGCTATTCCAGGGTGCTATTTTCTGTATTTATTTACAATCAGACTACGAGACAAGCTTTTGATTTTATTCATTTAAAACCACGTTGTGAAGCTTCCACAGCTTGCCATGATATATGTTATTTGGCCTTTCTGACCAAGAAGAAGCATTAAGACCAGAACTTTTCATATCCTGAACCTGTCCGCCTCCTAACCATTAGAAACATAGCTCAGCAGGCCATTTGGCATATTAAATAATTGTGCAATAGGGCTGACTTTTTTAATGCACTTTTAGCACTTAATCTAGTGGGTCGTTTGATGTTACTCCTCAGTTACCTATAGATGCTGGTGTTTTATCTATACTGCTCTTATGTGTTGGATCTTATTTTACCCATCTGTTTTATGCTTTCATGATTATTTCAGCTTAGGAATACTGCAAAGCTCAGGTCTGTGGTGTCTAGACCTGAAGTAGAGATGATTATCCATGCTTTTTTGTCCTCCTGACTGGACTTCTGTAATTCCTTTTTTACTTGTCTAAACAAATCTTCTCTGAATCGTCTTCAAATAATCCAGAATGCTGCTGCTAGGCTGTTAACCGGGTCCATCCAATATCCAGTCCATTTTTGTCAAAAGACTATAATAAAATGCCAAAAATGAGTACAGCATCTATCAAAGTGCCCAGATGGAATTTCTGGGTTATTCTTATCCTATATATATATATATATATATATATATATTGTATGTTTTGGGAGTTGGTGTTGATGGATCTGACTTTCTGTGAGTCAAATCAGCTGCACGCTGCATCTTAAAGAAGCAAATCATTATGATATCAAAATTTGACAGCAGAAAAGAATGATAGTCATGCATGCGCGCACACACAAGCGATCAGAGAGTTAGAGAGAGAGAGACATAGAGGGAAAAGAGACAGAGAGGGAGACTCACAGATAAAGGCTGACATGTCCCCATGTCTATAAATAGCCCAGAGAGGCTGACAGTCAGGAACAAAACACTTTACACCAGCCATTCTGACAAGTAAAGGAGCACAGGGACAACAAGGCCCCGTGTGAGTGTGTGTGTGCACATGTGTGTGTGTCCGACCAAAGTTTTACTACGTCTGCTCCCTTTCCTCAGGTCCCGACAGACGAGCGACACCCTCCAGAGACTCTTCCAAAACATTTAATTAGCATGTGCGCTTTATCACTTTCGTTATTTTCAAACCTACTCCCCTCATTATTTTCCCTTCACTTCTTTCTTTCATCTGTCCTCCTCAGCTCCTTCTCCTCTGCTCTCCTCTCTCTCCACTGTTGACTCCCCCTTCCATCTTCTTTTTAAAAGTGCTTTAGCGTAAGAGCACGCACATTTCTATCACTGCAGAATTTGCTTTTCTGTGTCTTTCCTCCTTCCATCTTTTCCCTTCACTCCTTACCCTCTGATCTTTTTATAACTCCCTTTTCTTCTGAACTCCTTACACGTTATTATGATTCAGTCTTTTACCTCCTGTTGGTGCAGGCAGGCCTGTGTTCTGCTCAACCGTGCTTCCAAAAGTAACAGTCGAAAAGTGGGTGAGCACCGACGTTTGACCAAGTGAATTTGTTTTAGTTTAGTAAAGCAGCACAAAATTTTTATCACCGGCCAATCTTAAGTCGTTCACTCCCCAAAGCACAGCTGGGCTTAAACAGAGGCGAGAATAAAATGCAACTGCTCAATTCTGATAACACTGATTACATTCAGTCGCCGCAGTCAACTCCCAATTTGGATTTCCGTATTGCTGCAGAATTTGGTGTGTCAAAATCTCTGCTACCACCGCCGCCTCACGTTGATATCTGGTCCCGTTCTTACCTCCAGAACCCTTCCGCTGATGTATCTGCTGCAGGTCTCACATTTCACCCCATACTGGGCGTGGTAATCTGCCTCACAGTATGGCACTCCATCCCTGCAACGTAGAGAATACACAAAAAAGTACTGCTGTAGCGTCTTAAATGCACAGTTTAGTTCAGTAGTTCTCAAACAGGGTTCCCCTAAGGGTCCTTAAAGGAGTCCCAGAAAGCACAAAAAGTACAAACTGTTGCATAAAAAGTCACCAGAATGCAGGAAATGAAGTGTTTAATGGTAAAAAGACCCCAGACTCTCCAGTTAATTAACCCAGCCCTTTATAAGTCTGACTATTCTGAACGTAGGTTTATTATTTCCTCAACTGTGGTTAACAACTACAGAATTCTGGTATGTTTTCAGTTGGGGATCCCTGAAGTTAAATCTTATCAAATAGGGGTCCGTGACCTAAAGTGTATCAATTCAGGGGACATGAAAAAGCTTGAGAACCACTGGTTTAGCCTATCTGGGAAGACACTGGATATTAAAAGTCCAGTATGTCTACTTGTGAGACATGAGACATGAAAATAAGTCGCTTGAAGACGTTGCGACTCTCTTCACACACTCACTTGCTGATGTATTCTCCGGTGAGGACCATGTTGCAGGTCCGACATCTGAAGCAGCTGACGTGCCACTGTTTCTCCAACGCCAGGAGAGACTGCCCCTGCTTGATCTCAGCTCCACACCCAGCACAGTCTGGAGAGGAGTAGTGTGTGAGAGAAAGAGGAAGAAGAACGGAAAGAGAGACAGGATTGGGGAAGGATGCAGACAGAGGAGGAAAGGAAGGATAGACAAAGTGAGCCAAGGTATAATTGTATGTCTTTAAACACCAACTGTGCTCCTAAGTGTAGTTTTCTACCCCTTTGGCACAGCCACCTTCTTAATCAATAGCTGTACTAATGCGGGATATTGCAGAGCTGTGAGGCTTGTTCTCTTAACTGTAAGCACTGTTAAACATGATTGAATGCAGGCAGGAAGCAAGAATCACTGAAATAGCCTCAGGGTGAGAACAGTTGCATAAAATCCCCACGTGAGACATGTATGAATCTCTCTCTCTGTCTGTTTCTCTCCAACACACACACCAGCACACACTGTATACAAGCAGACTGCACTATTCAACTTCTCTAAGAATGACGCGCCAGCAGGCATTATTGACCACCGCTAACAGGGCAAGAAAGAAACAGGACAGCACGGAGGCTACAAATGATGCATGGCTGCGGAGTGACAAAATGCTGAAAAAAGGTCAGCGCTCCATTTGTTTCCATTTGGAAGACGTTTGGCCTAGCTTACCCTTTTTGACCCGGTCTACTGCCCCCGAGAGAAGGCTGGAGTCACAAGGGACCACTCCACTCCGCCCTGTCAGCCAAGACAAACTGTGTTTTGCAGTAAAGAAAAACCTGCAGTGTATTGAGTCGGTTTTCTGCAGTCCAAATAAATCTTTACTGTCATTTGGTGGTGATAGTGCTGAGTCCATGGGGCCGGGATTGCAGCCCGAGACTGTGACTGCGCACAGCTGATTTTCCTCTGAGTCATGATACAGTTCCCATTTTAGCCTCTGAATAAAAAAGGTATTTGAACGGCTAACAGTTACGCAACAGAGCTTGTGAGGAGAAATTGTTTGATATGGTTACATATAAATGAACACTAATGAGAAGGAGACAGAGGAGAGAAAACTGCCTCTGCACTGTTGTTGCATTTCTGGCCACACCCCAGTCGGTGATGTCACAGCTGGTGTTTTCATGAGCTGTCAAAAGCAAAATATAACATCACTAATTGGGGCACAGCCAGTGCAAGCAAGGTGTCTACAGATATAACCAAATTAAATTTAAGACTTTTTAAGACCTTTTTAAATACCACCTTATATGAAATTTAAGACCAAACCTGCAACAGAAATACACATTATATATGTGTGTGTGTGTGTGCGCTCTTTCCAAGTAAACACACTGATGTCAGTTCAAATGAAAAATAAGTCAAACATGACATCAACTGGGTGAGCTTAAGTTTAATGTGTTTAATGTAAAAAAACAAAACAAAATGTCATCACTGTCATAAATGCTATTTATTATTGCAATATTTCTGTCTGTCCAATGATTGTAAACAGTTATTGGGTCTGTCAGGGTAGAGAAATTTTCGCAGTAATGTGAATGAAAATATTTCAGACCCATGTAATCTGAATTTAGACAATTTGAGACTTTTAAAGGCCATATATCAAGAAAACTTAATTTAAGATATTTTAAGACTTTTTAAGGACCTGTAGACACCCTGGCAACATGTTTGAATGTTTCAACTCGCAGACATGAGTGCAGCGGCAGTAGCTCCCTGCTCTCCCTGTGTGATTTAGTGCTCCTTTCAAGGGTTAGTTCGACATGTTTGAAAATACCCTTATAGTAATTCGCTTTCTTGATGAGTCTGGTTCTGTCTGAAGAGCAAAAAGAAAAAAAAAACTGTTGGAATCATCCAGCACATAAGCCCCCATAAAATGATAAATTGTTGTTTTTCAACACAGGTTTTTCATGATTTAACATGTAATTAGTGAGATTTAGAGGAGCTGGTTTGCAGATTTTGTTACTGTTTGACAAAGCTGTTTCTCTCTGGCTCTAGTCTTAATTCTAAATTACACCAACCTCCAGGATCTGTCTTTATGATGTTCATGTGTATGTATACAATTTTTCCCTTTAATTGATAGTGTATAGTTCAGAGGCAGAAAGAAAATGATGTAGGATGAGACTGCGGGGAAATGACACGCAACAATTGTCCCCGACCGAATTCAAACTGGGAACAATGCAGTTTACACTGTACACCTCTTAAAGGAATACTTCAACCCTCAAATGACCATTTGTATATGAATTACTCAACCTGTGTTACGTTAAATAAAGAATGCAAAAATTGAGAAAATTCTTGATGAACTTAAGTTAAAGGGGCCACAATTAACAACAGCAAAACTACTACTGTATCTATTTACATCTATTTAAAGACTCTCACACACCTTGTGCAGTGTAATCCAAGTCTTGTAATGCTTTCCAAACAGACAGCCCTTTTGTGACAGGGAACTGAACTGAAACTTAAACTTATCTATGCTCTCTATAAAAATCCAGACTCCATTGACAAAAACAGTAATATTACCTCACTGAACATGGAAGCTGGGAGTCCACCACTGTCTTGATCAGTTAGTTACTTTGTGTTATTGTGTAACCTCTGTGTTTTAAAGGGTTAATTCGTATTCAGCAAAGCCACACAATGACACTAAACTAATTAATCAAGGCAGCCGAGAAAGGAACTGTTCTTGACCGCGGACCCCTTTTACTTCAGGTCACCAAGAATTTTCCCTGTTTTTGGATTCTTTGTTCACTGGACGCTTGCAAGAAAAATACAATTTTCTTCAAAAATTCAACCTAACACGGGGTGAAGAACTGATTTACAAATTTTCATTTTGGGGGCTAAAAAGTTCTTTTAATCCCTTGATCAATTTGAAGTGAAGTCATCATAGACTGCAGATTTACTACACTGAGCAAATTATTCAACTATGTCAAATTTGGCGTGTCATCCAAGTTTGTAAGATGTCTTTCTATATTCTATTTTCTTTTTATTTTTCTGTTTTATCAGTCGAGAAGATCGACACCACTTTCATATTTGTCAGTTAATTTCAATATAAGGATACAGCCAGCAGCCTGGTAGCTTAGCTTAGCATAAAAACTGCAAACGCGGAGAAACGGTTAGCCTGGTTCTGTACAAAGCTAACAAAATCCACTTACCAGCACCCCTAAAGCTTACTGATTAGCACAATGTATCTCATTTGTATAAATCCATAAAAAAAGCAGATGCTGGCTCCGTTGCCTTCGGACAAAGCTAGCAACTGTGCTAAGCTGAGTTAGCAGCCTGCTGTTAGAAGCATGAGAGTGCAATCTTTTTACCAAACTCAGCAAGAAAGCAATAAGCGTGTTTCCAAGAAGTTGAACTGCTGCTTTAAGGAGACACAAAGAAGGATTAAGACAGTCTACTAAAACTTTGATTGAGGTTATAAAACTACATTACTCAGGGTAAGTGTTTGGTCATTGATGCATACATAAGAAAACGTCCACTGATAATTCTTTGCAGCATGTGATCTTGTGACTGTTCTGGGCCTTTTCCCCTGAAATAATCATCTTGTTCTGGCTAAAAGGATTTCTACCACTGTTGCACACAGAGCATATATTTGCATTCTTAAATATCAAAATGACAGAGGAACAGGCTGTAAAAGCCAGTGCATTACATTTAGCGTCTGCACTCTGTGTCCCATCCCGTCGACTGTCTCCTCATAAGACGGAGTGATGAACACGTACCTGGGGAGCCATTTGGATTTCATTTTCCTGAATGGAGCGATCTGGGGAGGACAGTTATTCACTGCCTCTCCACCATCTGTTATTGCTGCACAGCCAGTGAGCAGCAGCCTGCTGCCTCTATGCCACACTTAACAAATGATTCACTATCAATCACTACTGCTTTGTTGTGGGATCATGATTTGTCATTTTCCTGCTTTTTTTTCTGAAAGGGTGAGGGCTGTGCACCCTTCCCACCTGTCTATTAACACACAGGATATTTGGCTCATTATATACTTATGCTGTAATATGACCAGATGTACACTGATTACATAAAATCCTCTGTTCTCTTGTATGTTTAGTGCTGACAGTAATGAATGAATGATGTGTCTGTTTGTGTTGCATAATTCTCAGCTGGCAATCAGCGCGACAGGTCGGACCACTGATTTGACAGACACTTGATTAGCTAAATGAGCTAAATGGGCCTCGTGGACACATCGCATTAGACTCAGCACACTGTAGCGACTGGTGGCCCTAAACAGAACGGACAGAGCGAGGCGGACGCCGGACTTACGGCTGGGCCCGTGGATCTTGATCGGTTCATTTGGCTTGACGAGTGTGCGAGAGCACTGCTGGCACACGCAGTCCTTTCCACTGAACGTCACTCTGTCTCCGATGGGGAAGGGTTTACTGAGGAGGAGAAGAAAATACAGAGAGGAGAGAATTAGAAAACAGGCGCACAATAGGAGATGAAAATGCCTGCAGTGATTCTGTGTGTTTACATTAAACCCAAGCGTACGCATGGAAATAACAAATGGGTGCTGGCAGAAACATGATTGGGTGACAGACAGGCCATAATCCTGCTGACACAAGCTAAATACAGTCTGACATCCCCTACCGAACCTGAAAATACATTTCCAAACAGTCGAGGCGACGGGTTAATAGGACGTTGATTGTTGCAGGAGCACCTGGCTGCTCTGTGATTAAAGAGGCGATAATGTGACGCTGCCACGGGCTTCTGAAAGGAAAACTGGCTCTCTCAGTGAGAATGAAAACTTATTAGGGAGACTGTGTGAAGTGCATACTGATCTTAATGTCTCCCTCTCTCTCAGTCCGTCCGCCCAGTTCGCTCTGCCATGCTCACTCCTTACACAGCTGGTGCCACCAGGTCACAATTTTCTTCACCACTTTAACTCTAAACTAAGTTTAACAAGCATAAACACACACACGCAAACAAGCAGAGTACATGACAGCAAAACAGTGCCTATGAAATTAAATTTACCACATAATGATGCACTGTTTTGTCTCTCTTTCCTGTTCTGTGGCATTTTTTTGTACAGACAGATTGATTTCTTTATGACTGGGGAGGACGTGAGAATGAATGGGGAGCTAAAAGGCTTAGGGAAGGCTGTTTAAAAAGACATAGACGGCAGTAATCCTTTTACTCCCCCGCCGAGGCCTGGAGCCAGAGCCAAGACCCAGAGGGAGGCTAGAGTCTCCAGCAGAGCTCACAGTCAGCACACAAGAGTGCAGTTACATCCATGTACGCACTTGGAGATGTACAGAGGCAAGCATGTACAAAGGCTTGTGCAATATATGCACGCAGCTGCAGAGGTTGTGAGCCCTCGAAAGTGTGTTTCTAGGGAGTTATTTTACAACCATTACTGTCTAAATGTGTGTGTGTGTGTGTGTGTGGAGGGAAGTGCCACGGCCCTGGTAAATACTGAAAGGGACACAAGTCAGTGAAAACTGATAAGGGGTATAAATTAATTTTAATTTCACTCTTCAGTTGATCCCAATGTTAACCATCTGTTCGTAAACTCAATTCTTAATTTCTAATTTAACTGACAGGAGCAAAATATAAGCCTGTTTTCTAGGTTTGTGTCCACGTCCAAGCATGACAGACAAGAGCTTACGTTTGGTTTCAACACTGGAGGGGCACAGTTTATAAAATGGGGGGTCAGCTTGTCCCTTTTCTGCATCAATTTAAGGTGGCAATGTCTTTAATTTGGTCCTCTGCAACGTTCAGGTTTTTATTGGGAGAGCAAAGGCCCACGTTCTAAATATTGAGGATGACATGCCCCCTGCATCCTCCTGAAATCCTATGATGGCAGGTTAAATCTTGCATGTATAAGCACCTGACCATAGATATCCGAGTCTATAGTCCAACTCACGCTGACGATATGCCGCGATGTTGCAGAGGAGTATGTGTTTGACCTTGTCTTTACCTGTGTGTTGCGCTCACTCCCTCAAGACGTTCTTGCCTTGTCAGCCTTTCTCGGCGCTTTAAAAATTTACTCTGTTTACATATTTAATGCATGTTTTTTTATCCCCCCCACTTTTTTTTTGCCTAAACTGGCCACAGAAGTAAAGCTATTTCTGTCTTTAGTGATGTGCCCTCTGGCTTTGATCACCGCCGCTTTCTTAAAAAACCTCAGCGCAGAAAAGTGAAACTCGCAATCTGCCATCATTAGAGCTGATGACAAAAAGAAAGAGAGGGATGATGATGATGAAGACATGAAGGAGGACGACTGGATGCGGATGGTGATTAAGAGCGGCGAGATGATGATGGTAATGATGAGGAAAAGAAAGAAGACGAGGAGGAGGAGAAGACAGAAGGAGGAGGGGGTGGAGAAGGAAGACAGGATGGGGAAAAATAGAAGGAGGTACAAGACAGAATTGCGAGCGATGTGACAGGGGGCAGACGGAGCAGGAAAGAAGAGATTCACCCTTCGGCTTCTCGCTGTCTCTTCCAGTTGACTCCACACACACTGACACGCACACATACACACACACACATGCACAGACATCCCCGTCACTGTCTGGGCTGCTCCACTGACTGTCTCTGGCCAGTTGGTGTCAGTTCAGTTTCAGTTTTTTTCGCCCACGGCTGCTGGGCATGACCGCATGTTTATCAGCCAATGTCAAGCAGATACACGACAACAGGCAAACACTGGAGGGAGGTAAAGGGAGATCGTTCTTATGTAAACCTTCTAACACATTAACACAGGCAGGGAGGGATGAAGCGAAAAACAAAGAGAAAACAAACAGTGAGATGGGAGTTTTTAAGAATAAAAGAGACAGAGAAGGGAGAGCGACATGAAGAGCGAAATGGTGAAATCAAGGGAGGAAAGGAGCCGACAGGGATGCTGACTCTTACTTCATTCAGCAGGAGCTTAACACGAACACTGATGGAGGTCAGAGGAGAGATGGCCTACTTTTACTAAACCTAACAGCGTGAAACACCAGGTCAGCTCTCTTTTTGGAATCGTGTCTCGACTAAGCAAAATGACAGGCTGCTTGAGCTTTCCAATTAGACATTTATTGACATTCAGGAGCCGAGATAAGACTGAATCATGAGCTGAATGGCATTAATAAACCCACTTTATGTGACTCATTTCTTTATATACATACATATCTTAAGATATAAGTCAACTTTGCATTACTTATTTTGAAAGATGCAACTTGTGCAGTGTCATCTGAGGATGGATTGCATGGTCAGGAGGTGCAAAAAGACAAACAGTTCTTATTCAGTAGCTCCACAATTTATCTCTTGTTCTCCGCCTGCTACAGGCTACTTTCACTAATGAATCAGAACGTCTGTGTGTCATCACAGAACAAAGCACATACAGAGCAGCACAAATAGAGACATGATGAAGTAATGCGCAAAATATACTATAAGACAATAAGTAGACTGTTATGTTTAAGTAGCATGGGTAAATGTGTACTTCTAGGAGCACATGGTATGGATAACATCCTCTATCACATATTGTAATATCAGTACATCTTGTAATATAGTCATTTTTAATGCAAACTTCAGCATGTAATTAGCTGAGGTGTGTTCTTCAGCTCCTTGTTTTGGTTTTACAGCCCATAACTTTACTGTTTTGGTTCATTCTACACTGCTTTCATCAACCCTGTGTCCAGCCTCAGCAGGCTGCAGCTGGGGAAGTTGGTGGAGACCAAAACGGAGACCAAAACAGAACTAAAAGAAGAGTGGCCAGAAACAGGACTCCATTTAAATGCTATATTGCACTGTGTCTGCTAGATGTCAGAATAGGCAACTGTTTGTTAAAATGTTTTGCATAACACTTATCCAAGTTGATAATGTCAGTTTTGTTACAACTTGTTGCACTGCCCTCAAAACCAGAAAATTATTTATGTAGGTTTAAATAACTAGCAAATCAAGATAAGTTACTTCATCGATACAAAAATCACAGAAAATTACAGTAGTACCATAAAATAGTCATGCTCGTTGATTTGATTTTAAGCATAACTAATACAGAAAGAACGGTAAATCACTTGACGGTTGACACATTTATATCGTCTTATACCAATTAACAGACAATAACTAGCTGGTAAACATAGCTGAGCATGCTGCTTGAGAGCCAAATGGGTTTTTTTTTTCGTCAGAGGTTGGTGGAGACCAAAACAAAGCTAAACGTTTTAAGTGTGAGTGAATATTTCACATACTTTTGCCAGGTGATCAGAAACACAACTCTGAAACAGTAATGTGGCTGTATTATTGCCCAACCTTATGTAGTCATCAAGTCAAGTCGATGTTATTTATTTAGCCCAATACAGAGCTTTGATTCTCTGCCTGAACATGACTGAGACCCGACCCACTGGCACCAGGCCCAGGCTGTGATTTCTCAACATTATCCTGTGCTTAAACAGGGTCGGCTTAGCGCTAATTTTCCTTTTTCTATATTAAGTAATGAACGGCTAAGGTTCACTTTCACTGCGATTGCTCCATCTCAGACAGTGTCCATAGCCTCGTCCACTGATGCACTGAATAGCATATTCCAAGAGTGCTCTGAAATGACAAATGGTTTGTGCACTCTGGCACTTAGAGTGACTATTTCCGAATATGCCCAATGACACAAATGTCTGTTACCTCACTGAAAATACTGCAGTTGACTTAAGTTTGTGAATATATTTTTGGGTCTTGGGCCGAGCTTTGACAGAAACTATGTGGGTTCATATAGAGTCGGGGCAGATTTTTTGGGCCCGATCAAAGCTCTGGTACAATATCACAAGTCACAATTTAGCATATAGCATATAACACCCTCTTTCCTTGGACACCCCTAAAAAACTGTCCCTGGACGGACAGACACGATGCCATGTGTATAAAATGTATCTAGACAAATGACAACTGATGAACAGCATATAACTACTGTAGCATTGTATGTGCAGTAGGAGATTGTGTGTCTGTGTTTGTGTATGTGTCTCTGTGTGTGTACCTGCACACACTGCAGACAAAGCACTTTGGGTGGTACGTGCGTCCCAGAGCGGAGACCACCTCTCCTGTGATGAAGCTGTCACAGCGGTCGCAGCGTGTACCATACAAGCGCTGGTAGTCGGCTGTGCAGATGTACTCGCCCTTCTTCTGGAAGAAGCCAGATCGCGCCAGATCACAGTTACACACTGTGGAGAGAGTAGGTGAGAGAAAGTGAGACATTAGGACACTCAAAACACTATTATGCACCAACCTGTGGATGAGGGCAACAACGGATGTTTCCACTTTCTGTCATGTGCTTTTAAAATCAAATGTCTTATCTGTCTTTGTTTTTCCTTGTTTTTTTGCATTAGGCTCGAGACATTGAGATGCTTTTTTCAGTCTGAGCAGCCGCCTTTCTACCTGTTTGTGGGTGCATGTGTGCTTGTTCTGCTGTGTGTATGTTTGTCTTCACACATGACTGCTAGGGGAGTTATTCCACTCCAGACAGTGGTGAGCCAATTTGCTCTGATGGGAATATAATGATATAATCAGTGGAAAAGTCATTTTGCACTAAACAATGTGAGGACGGAGACAAAACAACAGACCGCAAGTTCCCAGCATCATCAAAACATTGACTGCAGTTTCATTAAATACCAATGGGGAAGAAACTGAAATCATTTGCTGTGTATGTACGAGGTGGGTGCCCAGTTTGTGTGTGTGTGTGTGTGTGTGTGTGTGTATTATGTATCCTAACAATGTATGCTACAGCTCTTTGCCATGTACTGAGAGTAAATTCCAGTGGGTGTAACAGTATAGCTAAGAGGTGTTTTCATGGATCAGCAGACAGTGTGGTTGTTGGTCTCTGGTTTCTCCAAGGCTATGCGGTTTGCCAGCAGGAAGAGATGGCAGTTATTGTAACCTCCGGCTGGAAAAAGTACTGTGACCTGACGCACATGGCACCGATGGAGGTCACATGCTATGTTATACAAGTCCAGATTTTTCATGCATACATCAATAACTAGAATTACCGTCTCACTGTTGTATGCCTCAAACCAGTCAAGCTGCAGTTACAGTTTCCACGTCTGTGAAAGCATGAATGCTTCACACACACCTTCAACCTGGCAGCACAGAAGATCTGTACAATCAGCACAGTTTCAAGGTGGACACCCAAAATTGGTGTCAACAAATGAGTCCAAATGTCTCCCCTTCTCTTCCTGAGTTATGATGATGAATAATGGCCAGAAAAGGGTTTCTGCAGAACAATATGATGTCACAGTGATGCTGACCTTTGACCTTTTGGATATAAAATGTCATAACTTGATCATTTTACTCTCTTAGACATTTGTGTGAAATTTTGTCATAATTAGCTCATGAAGTCCTGAGTTATAGCCAAAAACATGTTTTGTGAGGTCACAGTGACCTTGACCTTTGACTGCCAAATTCTAATCAGTACATCTTTGAATCCAAGTAGATGTTTGTGCCAAATTTGATGAAATTCCCTCAAGGTATTCTTGAGATACTGCCGTCATGAGAATGAGACAGATGCACGGTCATGGTGACCTTGACCTTTGACCACTAAAAGCTTAGCAGATCATCCTCAATTCCAAACAGATTTCCTTCAAGGCATTGAAATATTGCATTCACGAGAATAGGACGGACGGACTGACAGGAGTAACGATAACGGATTGACCACCTGAAAACATCATGCCTCCTGCCACAATTATTGCCAGCAAGGTGGTATATAAAGTCAATTTTATCAAAAACTCTATTAGGTAAATGAGAATTTCTTAGAACAAGTGAACGTAGTGTAAACCTTTACCACTATCCTACTTAAGCATTATAGCCATGACCAAATGATACCGCAACTGCCCTGTTCTGTAACTGTAGGCTACAACTACAACCTTGCTTGATACGAGCACCAACCGACCAGTTCTGCCCAACGAAATATGATTGGGGGTTGTCATTTTATCAAAATAGACATATTTGCTTGATCTGGCAGCTGGTTAGCTAAGCATAAAGACTGTGAACAAGAAGTCACAGCTACAGTAGCATGGCAAATGGTGACAAAAACTGTCTAAAACCACAAACTGTAACAAAAAAAACAAAACAAATGAGATATACCATATTAATTACTGACACTTTTTTTTCTCCCTGCTTCTGTCCATTCATTCATTCATCTTCTAACCGCTTCATCCTCTTGAGGGTCGCGGGGGGGCTGGAGCCTATCCCAGCTGACATCGGGCGAGAGGCAGGGTACACCCTGGACAGGTCGCCAGACTATCGCAGGGCTGACAAATAGAGACAGACAACCATTCACGCTCACATTCACACCTACGGACAATTTAGAGTTACCAATTAACCTAGTCCCCAATCTGCATGTCTTTGGACTGTGGGAGGAAGCCGGAGTGCCCGGAGAGAACCCACGCTGACATGGGGAGAACATGCAAACTCCACACAGAAGGGCTCCCACACCCGGGATCGAACTGGCAACCCTCTTGCTGTGAGGCGACAGTGCTAACCACCACACCACCGTGCCGCCCCTGCTTCTGTCCAAAAGATTAAAAAAAAAATCTGCTCACTAAAGTAGTACTTTTACTTACAAACATGTTATAACCAGATACTATATAAAATAATGGATGTTGCCACTGTGACATCACCCATAGGTTTGTGGACTCCCATTTTTAAGTCTTGAGTTTGGCATTTTGGCTGTTGCCATCTTGTTTTTTTGGAGCTGTGGAACAGCAAGGGCCAGATCTGACACCTTGCAGACATCCTGTGACTCAAAGTGGCCCCGCCCTTAAATAAGCATAACTTAATAAAATGTGAACGGGTGAGTTACATAAAATTCACCCTCTTACAGTTGTTATGAACACAGAAATTAGCAATAGACCAGGCTGTAAACATGTTTATTTTTGCTGTAAAGTTGGGCATCTTGTATGGAACATGGGGGTCTAATGGGAATTAATTTGCCTCTGAAGCGAGCCTCCAGTGGCCATTAGAGGAACTACAGTTTTTCAATGTCAAAGCATTCCTCAAATGCCACTTACTGCATCGCAATCTACAACAGCAACAAAAGACAGAAAAGTATACCAAACTGCACCTTCTGCCTACCAAAAGATGGTCCAACACAATAGTACTCTGTGCTGAACACAATGACTCAACTAAAGGATTTCTTGATGAATAAAGAGCAGATTCTTCGTGTAGAAACCCTCAGATCCTCCTGATAACCCTGCAGCTCATGTGAAACGGGTCATGAATTGAAAACAAGATCAGAGGCTTTAACCACCAGCTACTGGTAGACTGAGCAGACGCTCAGGAGAACCAGACAGCAGAGAGAAGAATAACCTGAACACAATTTGAACTACCAGGAGAGAGTCCAACTATTGTACCTGACAGCATAGGAGCAAACATTTACTGTAACACAAACACACGCCTGAAGGAAGTATTTATATTTGACCAAAGTCTGTATCTGTCACAACTGATTTAATCAGTTTCTATCTGAAATTGGTAATTGATCTGACTGCAGTGGGCTTTTGAAAGAAATCACATCCAGCAACAATTACCAGTAAAATATATACTGTTTCCGCGCTGAAGCGAAACCACGGACTATTACCACGGCATGAATAAGTGGAAATATAATCTATGTGTAAAAAAACTACTGATCAGGGGATAACAATATCAGGTCTGACTGAAGATGCTCAAAAGTGCTTGCAACACACTGCCAGTAAATGAAGGCGAATTGTGTCGCAGTAAATAAAGCAGTAAACATTTTAAACTCAACAATGCTTCGTTCTACTTGTGATGGAATAAAGCACCTCAAATACCAACATCTTGCTGCTAATAAATGGCTTCATCCCGGCCAGGCTATAGAAAATAGATTTGCTGCTACAGGCTAAATTTGGCTCCCTATAGCCACCAGTTTTCAGTGTATGCTGGCAGGCTGAGAGTTCACAGACACACAGACACACACACACACACACATGCACATAAACCCTTCAAAGGGGCTCATTTAATCTCAAGCTGTTTATGAGTGGAGCGTATTGACTTAATGGTGTAATAAAAGATCAATGGGCCCTCACTTAAAAACAAAACAATCTCGGCTCCCACAGGAGAGAATGGAAACACATAAATCCATCCCCGATGAGATGGCACTGTGCGTATGCAGAGATAGGATGATGAAATGGGACAGTGTGTATGGTGAGATATGATGATGGATCTTTATCATTGCGACAGGTCATTGGCATCAAGGCAAAGCGGCTGCAGGAGAGCCGAGGAAGGGAGGAAAGGCAGGAACGAAGAAAAGGGGATGTATGAGGAAGACCAGAGCAAAGATTTAAAATAGCCTGTTTATAAAAATGTGTGCATCTATGTGTGTGTGTGTGTGTGCAAACCACATTTCCAGAACCACTGAACAATGGCACAGAGCTTCAAAAAGTGTCCCTGCTGCATTTTTAACCAGACTAACTAAGGCTTTTACCAGAAACCCAAATCACAGGCTATCTGATGCCTTCATGGAAAAGGGGGAGTGGGAGAGTAAATATTTCCACATCTTCTAAACTCTTCATCATGGAAAAAAAAGCATTGTGACTTGACATGGTCCACTGCATTAATTTAATAAAAACATTTTTAATCTTCTAAGACTAAATTGTAATCACATTCGGTGCCATAATTTTTTCTGGTTCTCCTCTCAATCTCCTCTGCCTCTCACTCTTTCAAAATGATTTGCCTTTCAATCTGCACCCAGATTGATTTTCAAATGACTGGAATCTGCTCAATTAGCCTAATGCACTTCATTAGCATATGGACGCCTGACCAAATCACAGCCGGCTGACTGGATCTGCTCAGACTGGATTGGATAGGCCGGCTGGATGGTTCACCTGTTCTGGCTAATCACATTGTTTTCTTCTGACCGGACGATTGGCTGGATGCATTGCAAAGGACGTCCCCCTTCCTCCGTTGCCATAGGAGACGTAAACCTTCCACAGTTGCCCTAGAGACAGCTAGGTCCCTGAGTCTGAATGATGTGGTGCTACATTTGGGTTTGTTGTGGTTGAGCTGGTGGCTGTAAAAAACAAATGCTACCAGTTGTGATAACTTCAAATCAGCTTGAGATTGTCCGTGATGGCAAACACTTTTAACTAACACATGACAATCAAGTTCTCACTTGAATGTGAGAACAGGTAAATGCTCCGCACAAATTTGATTTGTAAAGTTACCAACAATGATTTAGGTTAAATTTGTCAAAGCTGATTAAAGGCACCATTAGCACATACAGTAATAAGACCATGTAAACTCTAAGTATATTCAGATGCACTCATATATGTTAAGTATATTGCTCAGCTTAAATCTTTAACTAAGAAAACAATGTCACAGCCATAATATTTACTTCAAGAGACCATCTTAAAGTTATGGCTGCTTCTTGAAAGTCAGACATTCAAATTATCAGTCACAGATCCCTCAGTTGACTGAGGTTTATCAAGTCACACAGTCTTCAGTTAAAGTGCAGCATACTTCTGGGGCGTTTCGACCCACAGATTACGCTGCAGAGTGAGCGCTCCTTGCTTTCATGCTGCTCTCTGGGACAGGCAGCTGCGGACACAGACCTGGCGTGAGTCTCAGGGAAATGGAGGCAGTTGCCTCCAGAGAGAGGCTTTGCCCTACAGGCTCCGGTTATCTTTTGCCTTTTGCTAAGAGGTGGCGAATTTACAGCTCACAGCAACTTAATATGATTTACTCTCTGGCTTTTGATTGATATCCAGTGTCTGCAAAAAATGTTGCACATTTACGATCCGTTGTTAGCATAGTTAGAAAACACGAAGGGCTGATGAATCATGACGCAGATTTAGGTGTCTTATTTTGGTGCCAGGTTGTGTGCATGGCAAGTGTGCAGCTGAGAGAGAAAGAGATCACGTGTGTGACAGTGACAGTGAGGCTTCAGCGACTGGCTGCTGAGTCTTATCTGAGTTAGAGAAACAATAATTGATCCCAACTCGTATTTTTTTTTGCTGTTGTTATTATTATTATAACTCTTATTTAGTGTAAAATAGTTACTGTTTAGTTACTGTTGTTGGATTAGGTTTTGTTGATTATGTGTTTTGTATGAGTTCATATTTATATATCTAAATTTACTTTAAACCATTAAGAGGTAGTATTCCAAGTTCAAATATGCCTTTGCAATAAAAGAAAGCTGTTCTCTCACATTGTTAATTTTTTTTGTGCTTTATTTTGAAAGAAGTATCAGTTCAGGCACCGTTTAGGCACTGGTACCATTTTAAAAGTATTGTTTTGGCATTGGTAACGGAAAAAACCCAAATGATACCCAACCCTACCAAAATTTGTAGAATAGATATTCGTATTGAAAAGTCAAATCTGATTCAACTGGTATAACTCTGAGTATGGTACAGCCCTACTTTAAGTTTAACAAGACATTCATAGACTCAAACACACACCATACACAGTTACATCTACATTTCTACTGTCCATTTGCACCTGTTTAAAGGCACCTTGATAGACTCCACCGTGTAGAGTGTGCGCCCCATTTAGGCTCAGGCCTGTGCAGTCGCCCAGGCTCATTTCCAGCCTGTGGCTATTTGCTGCGTGTCATTCTCCCTCTCCCTCCCACATTTCCTGTCAATCTATAGCTGTCCTGTCATTAAAGGGAAAAACCCCAAAAGTTTATCTTTGAAAAGGTGAATACAAGCTTTACATGCTGGACAATTCTTCAAACCTCCCTATTAGAGCCTCCACTTTTACAGCCTACTTGCAAGCCAGCCCTCTACTTTTCAAGTTCTCTCATTTTAGCCGTAACCATTGAGCTGAAGTTTCAAACGTCTCCCTCCACATGATGTAGTTGCCAGTTCAGTGGGTGGAGTTGGGTCGGAGCTTGGTGTCTGTGCTGCCACAGAGACGTGGCTTAGCTTGGCTCCGACAAAAAAGGCTTCGGTTGCAGCCGCACAACCAACTCCACATGGTGTGGACACCCACCCATAAAACTAACAGCCCAATACAACCAACAGAGAACCAGCCTGGTCTGTCCCACTGTCCTAGGAATGGCCTTTGGGGATTTATACTGTAGCTTCTCGTGGGAAAGTGCACACAGTTTGAGATGAAAATCATAATTATGTAGAATTCCCAAGTTAATGAAAAGTTTTGTCTATATGAGAACTATATATTATTTCATGGAGACATAGTCTTAGCCTCCTAAACCAAACATAATCAGCTTTGCAAGACCAAACTACATCAAAGGCTTCATTTCATCAATTTGCTCGTTTTATGATCTTTCCCTGAATAGCTCTCTAATGAGGGAATCTGAACGATGCTGCTTCTCTCCTTCATATTGCTCTTTTTTGGTAGCGCAGGAAGTTAGCATCTCGATCATAAGTCTAGTGATTAGAGGTTAGCATGTAGGCCGGTGTCTGCAGCTGTGGTCATTAGAACCGCACTGATTAGGCACCCACAGGGGGTCCGCGTGATTGGGTATTTATCTCCAGCCAACAGATGCAATTAAAATTCCCTTCTCAAGTCGGCCCGGGCCGGAACCCCAAAATAGTGCTGACAACCCCGCCTCCTCCCCTTCTCTTTCTCTGTCTTTCCGTTTCAAGACTGCTTCCAAATCTTTGTGGCTCTGAGCACAAGGTCTCCACTTTATCTCAATTTGCACCCTCATTTCTCACTACAGGAGCGTAACCTCCATGCAACCTTCTCTTTCTTTCACAGAGCCTCCCTCCTCGCCCCATCCCCCCAAAGTCTCTCTCCCTGTGACTCTTCCCTAGGCTCATTATGCTACTGTTAGGTCTTCATAATGTGCTATTAAGCATATGGACATGCTTTGTACAGTACTTCAAAGTAGCACCACTGCTCATTCTAATTGTTTTAGTCCCGCTGTCAACATCATGCTAATTTCCATGGCGTTTTATTTTAAGATAATAGGGGCAGCCGCAGTTAAGCAGAGAGGCATGTATGTAGTGGGGCAGTTAGAAGTTTCAGCAGGGGAGGTACTCACCTATTCACCCCCACATCTGTGCTACCGACGTGGGGCCCAGGCTCCTCTGCCCTCCCCCCTGTCCCCTGGATCTGAGCCTCTCTGACAGGAGGAAACACTTCAAGAGTAAATAATGTGTTTTCTCAAGTTGTGCCAAATCACAGGGTGAGAGAGGAGGCGGTCAGACAGACAGGAAGAGGAGAGAAACAAAAGTCTACAAACACACTAGCAGCTTTGTGAGGCTGTGCTTGGGCATGGTGCTTTCGGCTAGATGCTCACATAATAATGATGCTGACATTCTGATGCTTAGCATATCCTTTGTCACTTTTTAAGTTTAGTGTGTTAGCATGCTAATATTTGCTAATTAGCAATAAAGACACAGTGCAGCTGAGATGTAGGCCTGCAGCTGTTGGGAATGTTAAATTAATTATGGTTATGAATCGCAGTGTGACACATATTAACCTGATGATGGCACTGGATGAAAAGTGAGGATCACTTAAGTGCAGAACATGAACATCTGTACTATCTTTCATGAAAAGCCATCCGGTAGTTTTTGAGACATTTCACTCAAAATGTGAAGTTGCTGGTGACACTAGAGGAAAGTCAGGGATCACTAAAGTCATTAGGATTCAGCAGCTGGGAACAATGAGTGTCTTAAGCTGGGTGATCACTGTACTATTTGAGCGTGTTTCTGACCCGAATATTCAGCCGCATAACTCTTCTTAGAGATGGACCAAATTTCCGCTTCATCAGGCATCATTTGCTGCGCAGTGTACAGGAGGGGAGAAAGGACCAACATGGCCCGATCAGCTGCTTCCGACTGGCCGTCAGACATTAGGGTGAATTTCTGACACGTCAGAAATGTTGGACAGCCATTTTTCTCAGTCAATTAATCGTTCAGCCTAGCCAATATCCGGCTAGTTTGTTGGTGCTGCTAACTTGCTAACGTGTGTGTGTATGTGTGTGTGAGAGACAGACAGACAGAGAGGAAATCAAAACTAGGACTGACCTGTTTTGCAGCAATGGACTTTTAAGCTCATCTGGGGCGTCTGTCTCTACATTACTGTGAATTGTACTACCCCAGGCTAACAATTTGTACCTGTCTGCAGCCTTGGAGCTTTCAAACAAATCTTAATTGCCAACTGTCAACAGTCACATTTCTAACATTTTAAAACAGTCTCAAATCACATCATGTATGCCCAGCTTTAGAGATAACCAAAGTAACCAAAATGATCAGTATTATCGCAATATTGTTAAAATGTGCTAACAATTTCACGTATAGCTAAAAATGTCAACCACATGATGGCGCTAGAGGAAAAGTCAAGCTATCACCAAAGTCAGCAGGGTTCATCCTCTGGGGACCATGAGTGTCTTTACAAAATTTAATGGCAATTCCTCCAGCAGTTGTTGAGACATTTCAGTCTGGTCCAGAGTGACAGACTGACTGACCAAAATTGCCATCCCTAGAGCCACTGGCCCGGCTATAGGAAAAAAAAAAACTAACAGAAAACAGACAGAGATGTGGTCATAGAAAAGGGCAAGAGGAGAGAAAGAGAGGCAGCTAAGGGCTGAAACAGAGAGAAATTGTGCATGAGTGACAGGGTTCCCCTGGCATTTGGCTGCGGTCGTTGATGGAGACAGATGGTTGCCCAGTGGAGTCCCTTCATACCAGCAGACCAGCCCCGCTGCCGAGGCCTTCAGCTTTTAACCCTTCCAGCTCTGATAAGGCGCTCAGCTGAGGGGAAAATAGGCGTGAATTGGGTCTCAAACACACGCACAGGTTTAACAAAACTGAGATAGGGCCTTTTGATAACCAATAAACATGCTCTACAGCTCCGGCTCTATGTATAGATGTACTGGTTTAGATTGTGTATGTTTGTCAGTTCATGATCCTCCTTATCATTCAGAAATCACTCCTTCGCTGAGCCAGACACACAGCACACTTAAGCAGCTCCACCTCATCGTGGCACACACACACACACACACACACACATACACACTTAAAGACAATAGGCAGGGCGTCAGTGTGTGAAAATCCCTCAGGACGGTGACGCTTGAGAGAGACAAGCGGAGAAATAATCCCTGTCATCTATCCCGGATCCTGGAGAGTCGTCGGGGAAAAGCGTCGCTGCCTGCCGCGCTCCCTTCTCTCTCCGCCGGAATCTCTCCCTAGCAACCAGGCATTGGCGTGGTGATTGGACCAGCGTACCAATGGTTGCTATAGCTACAGGAAGCTCCCCTTCCCTGTAACCCCCCACATTTTTTTCCTGTGCTGTGTCTCTTTTTCTATAACCTCTCTTTCTTTTTCTCTTTATTCCTCTTGCTATTTGTCTTCTCCTCTCCCCTCTGCCCCTCCGTTATGTTTCTCTCCATCTCGGTCTGTCCCTCGCCTTCAGAGAACAGAACGGCGGCACAGTACAGTGGGTTGATGTTATTAACACAGAGGTTGAGTGAAGGGGGCTAATGGCATCCAAAGGGAGGCTGAACTGACTGAAAAAGGTCTGCAGAGAGAAAGACAAAGATGCTGCAATTTCACAAAAGCCCTGGTGAGAATACAGCCAAGAAATGGAGCCTTCGCTGAGCAGTCAAGTATTTATCTGACCTGTCTGTGTAAATCTGCTATTCCCTTTAGCGTTGTTTTATGAGAAAAATCAGTTTTGTCTCAGACAATAAATAACTACTGGGAGCAGCCTGGCAGTTTATGTTTGAATGTGTCTGTGTTTGCATCCGTCTTGTGTATTTGTTTCTGTGCTTCTGTGTTTTTTTTATGTTAGCTCGTGTGTTGGCAGCACAGGAAGCACGTGTACATGCATTTCGCCTTTGCGTGTGATTTACGTGTGTGTTAGCTTTGCGCTCGTGCCACTGACAGGCCCCGCTGTTTCTGTTGGAATCCAAGAGTGCCAATTATGCTTCAGAGGCGGGATAAATGTGGTCACTATGTCATTAGGCCAGTATGCACGAGTCAGCCCGTCTGCCGGTAATACAACACCACATTATCCATACTGTACAGCCCGCTGCTACACTGAGAAGTGCTACGGGATACGCATAATCCCCGCAGACACACATACACACACGTACACCCCCGCTGCCTTCTCTATGTCTGGAGTTGATGCATCAATCTGGGAGCTGGCTTCTGTCTTGAGCATTTTTTCCACAGACTTTTTTCTTGAGCTGATTGCGTGGCTGCTTCTTCGTGCTATAATCAGCTGCTGTGTAATGGGTTCAAATGAGAGGTTAAATGCACATGATTAGTGATCTGTTCTTCTTCTGACTAATGCATGAGAGAGAAATTATGATAATGTGTCAGAAGGAAGGTAATGTGGCTTGATAAAGCGCGGGGAAAGACAGTGGGAGGATGAAATGATGGATGGGATTGATGGGTTTATTTCTACATGCTAAGTGAATGTGTGCGCTCACAAAGTAACTCTGAGTGCGTCTGACTGTTTATGATCATGATCTGTTTAGTGGGGCACAGTCAGCCCTTTTGAGGAGAAAGGAAAAGCAGAAGGAGGAAAAAGGGGAGAAATAACTGAGATTTAATGTCATGGTTTTCCAGTGTAAATGAATGGACTGAGGCGCACACAATATCATCGGTCAAGGTCAATAACCTGAGTAAACACCCTGATTCTCTAAAAGAAAATAATTGCCCGGCAAAGAATGAAATCAAATGTTGAAACACACTCCAGTTCATAAACACGTCCGACAGATAAAGCAATTGGCAGAGACGGCGGATTGTCACTGTGGCACAATGGCATAATACAGTTTAGCCATTAGCTTCCAAATCGCACGCCCCACATGCCAATGTCATCCTGTCCCAAGATGAGAAATTGATTTCATGCTTGGGTGACTGTCATCAGGAAAGAAAGGGAGAAAGCAAGAGAAAGAAACAGAGGGAGCAGGAGAGAAACTGAGGGAAAAAGCGACAGAGGGGCAGAGGGAAATATAGAAATTCGATCTTAAGCCTCAGAAAATGTACAGGGAGCTAATGAAGAGCAGAGAATAGATTGAGTTTATAAAGTTCAAAAGAACATGCAACATGTTTGTGTGTGAGGGGGGGTTAGACACTGAACAATAAAGCTTTAGGGAACTGCTGGCTCTGCAGAGGCCCATACAGGAGAGCATATTATGGGCAGGGATGTGGCAGAGTCTGGCCGCACAATAGTGCCCCATTGCCTCATGGGATGAGGAGAGCTCTCTGGAACATGAGAGAGGAGGAGGTGTGTGGGGGTCTGATGGGTGTATTTAACATGATGCTCATCGATGACAGTTTTCCATTACTGTACGGCTGCCGCGAGTGAGAGGGAAATGAAAAGACGGAAGAGCAAGTGAGAATCAGATTGGTATTACACTCAAGTGATGATGTAATGTTTAGGCGACACAAACAGCACCCCCATCCCCCCTCTTCTTCTCTTTTCTGCTCGCTTCCTGTGTTCACCCCCCCTTTTTCTCTGGGGCACAGAATAGAGCCCTCCGATTGGTTAATAGCACCATAGAGATGCTGAGAATATCCACCAACCAGGGCCCGGGTGCCCCTTCACACCGTTTCCACAGCAACCCCTCACAACCACAGTGAGCGTGCACGCATGTATGGATGTGCACGTTCGTATGGTTGAGTGCATGTGTGTATGTGTGCAGGGTATACATGTGTTTTCATGCGTGTGTGCGTGACGGCTACACGTAGGGAACATGTAACAACAGCCCTCCAATGAATAGCCTTCAGTGTGTTTATCTACTGTATAACAGCTCTGGGCTGTTCAGCAGTGTGGTGCAGCTCATACAGTAAACACAACTTACTCAGCTTCTCCTCCTCGACAACAGCTGCTGCAGAAAAGTCAAAATAAAACTGCAGGTGGGGCGGACTTAATTCACTCATTTGTATATGAGATATACTGTATGTGCATAACATAACATAAGTAACACTATTACGCAGCAGATATAAAATATAATGGAAAACTGTGGGACTGTGTCAGCAGACAGCAGTGTCAACAAAAAACACTCAAAATATCTACCGTACAAACAGGAATAATCAGGAATAAATATGTAAAATAAAGACAATTCATAAACAGATCAATCTCAAATATGGTACAAGTTAAGATATTAAAAAAGTATAGTTATATTACAAGGCTGGGCGATATGTTAAACATTTTTAACTGTTGAAAATATAATATTAACACACATCAAGAACTATAATGAGGTGCTGATCACTGCCAGTAAACTTGATTGTCAAAAACAAGTGTCGCACACTCTGGCTCCAGATGCATTTCTTTTAATTTGATGACGCTTTGACATTTGTTGATCTTAAAAAAAGGCCGAAATGCCATCAAATTAAATGAAACGCATATGGAGCCAGAGTGTGCAACACTTGTTTTGGACAATCAAAATTTTCCAACCGGCCACAATCAGCCCAACAACCAGCAACTGCCGATATATTTGCTCAGGTGTGTGTGTGAGTTAGGGTTGGAAAGTTATACAGTTCAAGAAAAACAAAGACAAAGCGAGAAAGCAGAATATGGCAGACAGTCTGAGGATGGACATTCAGCTGCTCGAACAGCAACCTGAATTCAGCCATCACAAACTCCCTGCCGGATCAGCCAACTTTCTGTTGCTGCAGTTACACAGGTTAGACCAAGACAGTGCACACCAGCATTGGGGTTTGCACCAGGTGAAATAAAGCTGCTACAGTCACTACTGAAGGTCTGTCTCTGGAGCTTTCATCTGTTCTCCTTCCAGCAAACAGTCTCCTAGAGGCAGGGAGTGAGGCGGAGGGACCATGACGTGCATGAGCTAGCTAATTTGTCCTATTTGTGAGGGGGCGAGGGGGTTAACGGATCAATGCACTGTGCGCAGCTCTACAATGGAATACAATTTTACACATTTTAAATAGTTAAAAACATTATAAAGTGGTGGTCAATGCTGATATTGTGGTGGATGCTACAAATAAATCAGTGTAGGGAAAACACTGCAGGGACAGCTGAATGTAGCAGTTTAAGGTTAGTTCAAAATGTACTTTTTTATTCATTCAGTTGCACATGTAACATTCATTTTAGTAAGTCAGTAAAGTATATCTAATATAGCACCATTCACACAGCAAGGTCAAAGTGAATCACTGGAATAAAATTGTTTAAAAATAAGAACATTAAAACAGTTACTAGTTTATTTACCACTTTTCTATACAGTGATAAATAACAGTCAGAAAGACGGGCTGACATAAGATAGGCATCGTTTTTGGAAATATGCCTTATGATTTATAGTCTCTGGATGTGTATGATTCAGCTTTTTCCCAGGGTCTAGTGTTAAAAAACTGCAATACTTTTGAAATTGCAACACTTAAAACTTGCATTTCTAACTCATCATAAAACGTACTTCATTCGAACTCGGCACAGACAGAATAAACTCACCAAAACTGTCTTGGTTAGTCTTTCCACTTTTCCAACAATCACCAACTCTGGTTACAGTCAAAATAAAACTTTAATTTACAGTTAGATGTGAAAATATAAAAGATGTCTCTACATGCTGTTTTTCCTCGCTGTCTCTCTGCTGCTGAGCGGCGGCTCTCACTGGTTCTTCTGAGGCAGACCATTAATGTAGTGAAATAAAATGGTGAAAATCACCTCAAAGAAAAAAACTATGTGCTCAGTCAATCACAGATAACTGACATATTCATCCATTCATCCAACCCTATCTTGGTATAGTTACCTGTTCAGATGACTATTAAATAATTACAATCATTTTCCATTGGTAGTAACAATTTTCATGGAGCAGATAAATATAACAGTGCCAGCTCTCGCCTCTTTTCACTTGTGTAAGTGGTCCAGTGGTATACTAATGCATTTCTCACATCCTGTCTATTTAACATACAGTTAAGTTTTACTTTATGTTAATGTTAAGTGTACTTAAATCAGAAAGCCATAATGTTTTGGCCTTCAACTATACAACTAAGGCAGTGTGACATAATGTCAACACAACTCAGTTGAGCTCATGAGAAATATGATGGCTGATGAACGAAGTGGGGAGAGATTTGTCAGAAATTATGTCAGATTAGCCTATAATTATGTAGAAGTGTGTGTGATTAGATGACTGTTGAGTACACATCTCTACCTAATCTATCTGCTTGCGTTTTTTTTTTTTTCAAAGTCATCTGCAAATGACTGAAAGTAACCATGACTGGCTGTCTTTGCTTTAGAGATGACATTATTAACATAAAACTGAGTACACTTGCTCCAGGCTGTACAGCAGCATGACAAATACAATTCCTCGCTTCTTTGATTTCTGATTTGCACTTGCACAAATACTTTACTGTCACAAAATCCCTTTAAGAGCTGCACTTAACTCTCTCAATGTAGAGGACCTGCTTTTGCAATCTTGTTGAGCCAAAGAAAAATAAACACCCCATTCAGCAGACCATCTTCCTAAATTTTACACTTTGAGTCATGCCATCTGCTTGCAGCATGAAACTCCTGAAAAACATTTTGCCTGCACAGTCGACAACATTTAAGCAAAACACAAAAAAAAGGAGTCTATTAAGTGTTGCTATTTTTTACTTGTAGCATCTTTGGCTGTAAAAAGGCTGCAGAGTTATAGTGTCTACATCTATTTAAATAACCTACATTTAAACCAGATTCTCACTACTCAGACTTTGTCTTGACTTGACTTTGTCTTGACTGACTCCCAAATTATTTCCTTTTAAACATTACAAAAGAGAAACACGTTACGCTATCCCTGTTGTAAGATGACGTGAGATGATGTCACCACTGAATCTCTTGTAGGTCACCAGAGCTCACCTGTAGCACTGCAAAGCTATCGTTGACACACTCTCATTACACCTCGGCATACAACCGAAGGAAAATCCCTCCAAGTTGGCAGCGCAATAACAAGCTACCGTAGCAGGTGCCTAAGTCCCCTGCAAGGCACCTCTGATCCGTTCCAATCCCCACTGTGGGCTAATAGTAGCACTCAGCATGTACACCAGGAGATGGATGGAGAGTGAGTGTAGGCCTATATGTGTCAACGTGTGTGTGGGGGTGTGTGAACGGAAAGTAAGGATGTGACCATGATAGATGTCTTGTTTCTAGTCCTCTACTGGAATCTGAGTCCCATCTTATTTAACTTTAACAACATTCATGACCAGGACCACCCACGCCTGGAGACTTTGTAAGACAACACCTGTTTGTGTGATCACCACAGCTGTTTGTCTACTCTCACACTTGCTTGGTTGTGTTATCGATCAGGTTCCCATGTCTTACCTGTGCAGGTGAAACACTTCACATGGAAGTGGGTATCTTGTACTCGTACCACCTCTCCTTTGCATATTTCCCGACACCTCTGGCACCGGATTGGTCCTGAACTTCGTTCACCACCTGCAGATCCTTGTTGGTAAGCTGCTGGAGACAAAAAACACACAAATTTAATATTGTATTTATGTGTTACTATTTTGTAACATGAATTTAATGTCCGCCGCTAGTTACTGTTGCTATGCCTGCCTCAAGCTTTCTACTCTTGAACAGCACATATGCAGCATGCAAGACTGTTGCTTGAAAATCTCCAAAATGACATCTGTTGGTGGCATTTTTTATCGTCATTATAGCTAGCCAACTAATAAAGCTAACGTTACCTTCATGAGTTGGTTGAAAATGCTGTCTTTGGCTAATGTTTCAATTTGAATAATTTTAAACTGAATTTAAATGTATGTATACAGATTATACGTATATATACATATATACACTTTGAGAATAGCACTTTGAGAATTGCTTGAATAGCAACTCGAATTCAGCCATTGCAAATTTCCTGCTAGATCAACTAACTTTCTGTTGCTGCCATTACACAAGTTAGACCCAGATGGCACACAGAAGCATTGGGGTTTGCTCTGGCTGAATTCAAGTTGCCGCAGTTGCTACTGAAGGTCCCCCTCCAGTGCTTCCGCCTGCTCTCCTCTGGGCGAATAGTCTCCAAGAGGCAGGGAGTGAGACGGAGGGACCACGAGGTGCATGCGCCGACTAATTTGTCCCACTTGTGGTCTGTTGAACAGAGAAGGAGAGCCAAGCGAGGGGCTGAGCGAATCAATGTGTTGTGTGCAGCTTTACAATAGAAGCTTTTACTCATTTTAAATAGTTACAAAAATAAAGAAAATCCGTAAGCGTTGATATTATGGTGGATGCCACAAATAAATCAATGTAATCAATGCAAAACACCAAAATGAAACTTACAGTACACACAGTGGATGTACTAGACATGAATGGGGCTTATTTTTCAACTCAATCTGGCCTGCAAAATAATTAGGGGTGTCCCCAAATAAGAATTTCCATAATCAAATCCGATTGTTCAATTCTATTATAATCATATGTCTAGCCTATCATCAACCTACCATCAAATCTTTTTTTTCTCACTGACTGATATTCTCATTTGCGACTTAAGTTTCTACTTTTACCACACCAGACAAAAGAGCTGACACACCCAATTAAACAATTTGTCTTCTTGACTTGGCACAAGAATGTATTTCATGATAGGACATGTTCCATCCAGTGCTGTCCCCAGTACTGAAATGTTACCAAGAAGATCTATAGACAGACAGACAGACAGACAGACAGACAGACAGACAGCTTTTCATGGTTGTTCAAACTCCGACTTTTGACTAGAGAAAGAAAGAGAGATGGAAAATGCAAGCCACAAACAGCTGTTTCAAATTGCCTCCCTCTGCTGATATTGACAGAGAATTGCTCATAAATTTAAAAAATACATAGCACTCTGCTGGTGCTAATTTCTCATGTGAGTGCTCTGATAATTTAATACCAAAACTAAGCTATACATCATGATTTATTGGAAGAAACCAAGCAATTCCTTCAGCACCCCCATATCCTGAATGAAATAATCCTTTGTTTCATGGCTACATTTGCCGCCACTGCCACGATTTGACTGTGAGATTAGCTGTCGAATTGGGGTCACACCTAAAAACAATATAGAACAAAACGTGTCTGGCTTTGGAAGTGATGCTGGGTTAGGTCTCACTGTAGGTAGTAGGCTCGTTAATGAGACATTCTAAGATTTGCAGCATGTGTTAAAGCAGACGAACATTGTCTCATCCATTCCTTACACTTTTGCTCGTTTTTAGTTTTTGAGAGAGTTAGAAAAAAACCCCTATCCAAACTCTATACATAAAGTTTCATTTACTAGAGCCCCATGCACACAGCTTCAGCATGTAAAGAAATCCAAAGCTTGACAGTCGCCAGGCCATAATCAACATTTCTGTCTCCAGCCACAGCGAATGCACTATCCACTTTAATGGACATAACATTGCATTAATTCAAAATCATAATGGATTTCAGCATTAAGCTGAACAAAACTGCTTTTCATATTCAACGGTTTTTCCACTGTATACAGAAATCCATCACCAGAACTGGGGCTTCTAGTGCACTACAGACTGTACTGTGTGCAGTTCACACAATAAGATCAGTGTGTAGCTCTGTCAACACTTGTTCTGAAGCTGTGAGGTCTGACACCTATGTAAGCTGGGTAAGCTCCAGGCTTTCTCTCCCACTGTCTCTATTTTTCACACACTCACACGGGCTGACACACACACGCGCACACACACACACACACACACACACACACACACACACACACACACACACACATTGCTGCGTCAGGTTAGAAAGTGGATAGATCTCCTTACCTCATTATGCATTAGCTTACATGTCAGACTCTTGCAAGGCCGATAGCTATTTCACATTGTCAGGAAAGCAAGTTCTCACATACAGACTTAACAGTAATGGAGCAAAGGCTCTCATAAGCAAAAAGCTCCAAATGATAGATTAATTTGATCTTAAATGAGTGAGGAAAATTAATTTATCTAAGCCCTCTTAGGCTATCAGAGGCTCTTTAAAGGTCCATCCTCTCTTCTAGGCCATACAAAGATTCTCTTGCATCCACAAGCACAGATGACCAGCCTCCAAATACTGAGACTGTGCCAGAACAGCTGGGTTCACAGTCTCTTATTTTGCTCCATCTTCCTGAAGGAGCATGTGAGTGATCCTACACTTGGTGGAAGGGGTATAATGGCAGGGTAACCAGCTGGCCTTGCTGTCTACCTGAAGAGCTGACTGAAGGACTTTGCTGCTTTAGTCAGAGCAGCACCAGCATATGTGCTGGCGTGACAGAGCTACTGATTCCATTTCACTGGATGAATCCCAGAGGACTTGCAGCACTTAAAAAGTCTAACAGCCTTGCATGCCTCATAGCCTGTGAGCACCCTTTGCATGCACCGAGTTTGATGAAAGTATATTCACAGTGTATAGGCTACAGTATGTGAACTGACTGAGTGTGAAGGCATGCATACATCCATGGGTGCAAGCAGGGGTGTAGTGCCATTTGCTAAAGTACTGAAGTTCACCCATGATCACGGTTAAGTTGTGGCTCATTTTGTTGGTTACGTAACCACTGTTCTAAAGGTGGCAACTTATAACATGAAAGGATATTTTGCTGCCTTTTCATCTTTACTAGTTAACAGTAAGACTGAGAAAAAAAATTATCTAATTCCTGTGCTGCTCAAAAATTACCGCTGGCAGCTCTCGGCAAGTTTGCAAAAACTTAATCTCTAAACTTGGAGAAAAAAAGTGGCGGAGCCTTGTCCGGTGCACTCCCTCAGCACTACACCATCGGGTGCAAGACAGAATGAATGCATGACTGTTGTTTATTTTCCTGTTCAGGACAGGAGCGTGGGCATTGGAAATATGCAATCATGATTAATTCCCACTCCAATCTCCCACACTCAAGTCTCTGTTAGTTCATTGTTTTCCTCACAATGCTGGCAGCACCAATGGGACCCACTACCCCTGCTTGATAAGTGCTCAGCCACTGGTTCAAATAATGACACTCCCTTGGCAGTGGGGTTTTTATATACATATATGTGTGTGTGTGTGTGTGTGTGTGTGTGTGTGTGAGACCAGGCAAAGGGAGTCTTTTTTTTTTTATCGTAAAACTAAAGCAACACTGATCTCATCAGGTGTGAATGAGAGATAATGGGAACTAATGGCAGTACATGCAAGCCTTTGCCAACACCTACTGAAAACACACAGGACATTTATTTACAATGCTGACCTTCTGAAATATGGCCAAAAACCCTGGCACAGCATAACCTCCTCTGCTTTCACCGCCTAGCCAGGCAAAGTTGTATAAAAGAAATACTTGTATAAAAGAAACAACATACTGCATATAGAACCTGAGCGACGTGCCAAATGAAGACTGTCAACACATACTTAGATTAAAAAGGCAGAGGTGCGGCAAATAGCAAAGATTCCCGCTGTTGTTCAACAAGTATGTTTAAACGAATGAGCTGCTTATTGAAGTCGTTGGATGTGCATGCCAAAAAGCCTCACCTACGTAGAGAAACCAGGCACACAATCAGCTCAGGAGGTGAAGCATTACGCAACACTATCTAATTGTGTCAGGGCGTTTATTCTCATTGAACACAGCCATGCTCTCTCCAGCTAAACCCATTATAGGGCTTTCAAACAACCCCTCATCCTCTCCCATGCTGAGGTGTTGAGTCATTCTTCTAATGATAGCCACCAGACTACAGGTGTAATCCACTGACTCCAAATCAGTGGCGAGTGCCTCGGGAGAAAACAGCCTACGGCAGACAGGTGAAAAGAACAGGGCCAGGGTCAGAGCAGCCGACAACATCCCCAGGGACTGAGAGGCTGCTACTATTTCTGCCCCTGACCTGACAGCCCCCGGGAGGAACATGCTGGGAGCTCAGTCACAAGGGATGCTGGGAGATCAGTTGTGACGAGGGAGTGGAGTGAAGAGTAAGGCAAAGAATCAAAAAGAAGTGTGTGGACTCAAGATGAATTATTAAAGGAAAAATGTTTCACTTCTTTTACTTTACTTTGTAGTAAGTAACATACCCATTCTTTCCAGATGTATCAGCTTAGTAGGGAAAACTTGCAGATCTAACCCAGGTTTGCCTGATGCTTGAAGTCCATCATTAAAGTTTACCCAACAGGTTTGAATATCTGCCTTTTTATCGCATCTGTCAGAAGCCCTTAAAGAACTGTTTGACCAAGAAGCAGTGAAGAAAATGTAGCGTAAACTGCAGGACACATGTACATCTGCAACAAGAGAGAGGAACAGGGCAAGAGTGGACAGCCAGCCATCAAGAAGAAGTTGAAATCTATGGAAGCAATGTCCTTCTTCAAATCTTCCAAGACAAGGAGAGGGTAACAGCAATGATGATGCTTACAGTGAAGTGCAGTCTAATAGTTACACAGTATCACTTCATAACTCAGGTGCCAAATGCAACACGAAAACTGAAAGTGGTGACAGTCTTTAGATTTTGCCTTGCACTGGGAATTTTTGCAACAAATAAAACAAGAAATCGCTACAGGTTCAGTGTGCAAGAACCAAAGTTTAAAAATGCATGCGAATAAAGGACTTGGTGTCAAAAGCCTTAAGCAGCTTATACGTTAGTGATACCTACCTGTAGCTTCAATTTTCACAAGCTATTGTTGAGTAAGTATAAAAGTAAGTGATTTTGGAGAAAAGGCTAAATATTAATAGAGCTACTTCAAAACTGGGTCTGCGGTTAAGGGTTTGTGACAACATAGAAGTGGCGTCTACTCAGTTTAGTAATAGCTCAGTGGTACTTGGTAAGCTGGTATTCAACAAACCTTCACAAGCTGTGCATGTCTTGTCAATCGGGAGTTTTTCAAGTTCTAATTTTTTAGCATTTTCTGAGGCAAAAACTGCATAAATCCTACAATAGACATTTCTACCAAACACACCATCAGTTGTCACCAAACCAATCAGCAAAGTGAACTAATATATAGTTTGAATAATGGAAGCAAGACACATGCTTCAAGAAGTCACTGTATTGAAGTGACTGGTTAAAGCCCCAGCTTTTCTCTTTAGATACATCAGATATTTTACACAAGATCGTAGGGTCTCAATCCCTTATGTGTCTTAGTGGCAAGTTAAAAACATATTGATTCATTATGAATCCCATAAGAGCCTCAGATCCACAGGGCTCAGCCCACTGTCTGAAATAAGAGTTACTTGCTTCAGCAATTGAGAAACATGGTGTTGTTGGGGAAGATTCTCGGTCATCCATGTCATGGTAATCTTAAGTGTTATATCATAAGCAACTGGATTTGCTTGAGTTTCTTGAAGAAGATTCCAGAGTCCTATGACTCTGGAAGGGTTCACACCCACACAGAATTTTAAGCCTACGACTCCGCACCAGTCCGTTAGAACTGAAGAGGCCACTTGGATGAGAGGGGAAACGTCTTCACAAAACTCAAGCACGTCCAGCTGCCTACAATATAGCACTAAATATATTGTTAAGGAGAAAACCAAAATCCAAGCTTCAAAACATTTCTTTAGGTACCTCTGGATCATATCACTGTTACTACATTAATGTTTTTTTCCCACAGGTTCAATTGAATGAAACTATCTGGTTAAAGGAGTATCTAGCTAAAATATGTTCTTTGTATTTAAGGAGGACATCCTATTTAAAATCAGCACTGTGTCCTATGTATTGTCCCAACAAAGCAATACCATGCCTCCCTGTCTGTAATCAAATGCATCCAATGATCAGGTGTCTCCCTGCCACCACTCCCCCTCCCTTCTCTTTATCTCCCTTCGTCTCTGTCAGGACCTTGGCCAGGAGCATTCATCAGAGCAATGATAGCGTCCAGTGGTATCACAAACATACTGTCACTCTATGGAGGGAGAGAAAGGTCAGACTGCTACTGACAGTCTGAATGATCACTCAAACCCACCAGAAGCCAAGGTCATGGAGACAGAGACCTTGAGGATGCCACATACAGTACAGACCCATTGGTGTAGCTTTGAGCCGAACAAGTCTTCTTTACTTACAGATTAAATGGAAACAATTTCCATGCAGTCGCCATTGTTCCCTTTCCACACGCCTTTAATGGCTGTACACAAATCAAACTAAACACCACTGTAGTAACCACAATGACTGTAACTGCAAATGAACAAGAGAAACATGTGCCTAATTTTATGTTGGACTGTAAATACATACCAGTTGTACACGACTGTGTAGTGTATGATGAATATTCATGTGTGCATCCCAGCATCTGTGTTTGCATCTGCGCATCTTTGTCTCCCACCTTTGTTCTCTGTGTTATTGAACTAAGGCGTCTGGCAGGAGGAGTGATAAATGGTTTTTGGCTCTGGTTTGGACTGCTCACCAGATGAGGCAGAAGAGCAGGAATCATATATGATACAGCTCCCCTCCCTGTCTACCCTTGTTCTGACTCATTCCCCCCACAACACAGAAAAAAACCTGACATCAAACCAGCAAGGGAAATATCCATCATGTAATTGAGTGCCGTCCCATGTATCTATACATTTATTTTTTTTTCCTTCTAGAAGCGGGGCCTAAGGAGGACACTGTCTGTCAGTGGGCAACTGGATCAGTCTTTTCATTCATACACTTTGATCCAGACCAATTTATTATATATCTGTAACGACTTGCCATCAAATTAAACATGAATATTAATTGTTCCCAGAGGATCATTTCATAAAATTTTGTGGACTCTCTGACATTTTGTCTATCACCGTCATAAAGTGACGTTATTGCACTATTGGCAACCCACTTTTTTTGCTTCTGTGGCCACCATCATGTCAAAGCAGTCTGTCAAAGCACTACATTTTAAACGTTTTACACCATCTCAGTAAATATTAGATTCTTCAAGTACCACCATTATGACGGACGTGAAAATACAGTAGCATAGGCCTATGCTTTTTAGCAACGTACCCACGCAGGAAGCAGGTTCATACCTACAGTAATCAGAGGATTGTTTATTGTTGACTGTTGTCAGCCACAGCCACGCTGTACAAAGGGGTAGCACTAGAAGTGGCACTTAAACTCTTCCGCAAAACTCTCATAGACTGCAAGGGCCACAGTGTTTCCCACAAAATTACAATCTACGTGTGGCGTTAGATGATGACGGAAGGGCAGGGGGCATGCGCTGACTTTCCATGTTTTTTTTTCTTCAATTGTCTGCGTGTCCTTGTATCACTCTTTGTCCCCTCTCTAAATTCTGTGTATTTTGCAGCTCTGTGAATGCAGCACAGGTGCAACTCTTCTTTTTTTTCTTAGCAGCAGTTTGTGGAGGTTTGGAGTTGCGGGGTGAATTCATCAGTCAATCCAATCAGATCAGCTCAATGGATGAGAGGAGCAGCTGTTCGTGAGTGAAAGCAAACTTTAGACCTAGCGACATTTATACAAAATCTTTATTTGATTATACCACTAAAAAGTGGGCGGGCTTGGATTGTAGTGTGATACTGAGCTACAGCGAAGTCCGCTGCTGTTCAGACTGTTGGCTCCACACTCACCTTCTTCGTTGTTACATCAGAAGGGGGATGAAGGAGAGACGGATGAATTAGATGTCGGCCACACTGTTTTGGAAATTTAAAAAAAACGGTGTTGCCCACTGATATCGGAAGACATATCTCTTCCTATCTCTCTCCATATTGCTACTACAACCCCCAAACGGTGAAGTGTGGTTTTATATGACTGATGTGGCTAGCTAGTGGCCCAAAGGGATCCCAAAAGTTATTCGAGGATTCATTGTCTGGTTACTATTAATTTATGTGGAAATTAACCTTTTTGTCCACCTCCCACAGTGGCTGGTGGATTCCAAAATCTACCAGCCACTCAATAGACTGCTTTGGTTTTTTGGCTGGTGAGTGAAGAAAATCTAGCAGCCACCTACATATTTTACCAGCATTTGGCTGGTGGCTGGTGCTAATTTCCAACCCTGATTTTGTGCCAATCCATTTAACTGTTGTTGAGATATTTTAGTCTGGACCAAAGTGTTGTACTGACTGACTGCTAGTGTTGCTAAAAGACTATTCATGAGACTACATAGCTGAGCAAAATGGGCAATACTTCCATGGAGACTGCAACTATGGCTGGCGTTGATTTCCATACTTATCATGTATTCAAACCATATATGTCTTAATCATTAAGTTGCATGAGACGCAGACGCGCTTTTTGAAGTTAAGACACCCAAATGGGAATGCCTTTCGGATGTGTTTCGTCTGAGAACTCTCTGCTATAGAGGGAGGAAGAGAGGGAAGGAGAGAGCTGTCAGTGCTGTCTGTGATGTACGGCTCTGCAGATCCCCTCAGGTCCCTGAGCTCAATGATCAGGATATTGATCAACATGTGTTTTATCACTCCCCTGAAACACACATACTGTATGTACAGTACACTGTACCTCAGAAACGGCCTGATTTGCCAGTTAGGCTACATTTTTTGCAAAACTTGTGTCTCCACTCTGCCCGAATATAGTGTGCATATAGTGGTACATCTTAAGTATGTTAAACCAAGGTCCTTTCCACCAGAAACTAACCTGCTGCACACACAGTCCTGCCTTGACCGCCAGCCAGGCAGAAAATAGGAGTCTGACCACACACACACACACACACACACACACACACACACACACATAGAAAACCCAGTGACCATGAGAGATAGAAGGCCCAGAAGATGAAGACAGACAGTCAGAGCTGTGTGTAATTACTCTGTGTGTGTCGATGGCCTCTGGGCTATCACACCCAATGCAGCGGAAAACACGGCACACAGCACAGCCTAACAGGCCCATTCATGTCCAAATCTTGAGTGTTGAGAGTGGAGGGGAGCATATGTTTGACTGACCAGAGGGGTGGGAGTGAGGAGAGGAGAGGAGAGGAGAGGAGAGGAGAGGAGAGGAGAGGAGAGGAGAGGAGATGGTCTTTCCTCAGCTCTGATGCCTGCTGTGTTTATGCCTAAAGCCAAAGTACAGACACATGTCACACCATCATCTGCCTGCTGTGACTATGCTGACACACACACACACACACACACACACACATACATGGTACTGCACACGTATACAGGATGGCACGTACTCACAGGCAAACGGTAAACCACAGGTTGACATGTTGTTGATGTGTGTGTTTGCCTGCATTTCTTGTTTAAGCACATGCTTTTAAATCACCAGAGCCTGTGACAGCTCGCCACACGCCGGCTGTATGTGCTCCTCCCCCTTCTGTGTCAGCTGAGAAAAGCATTTTGAGGCTTAACAAAAGAATTCTAAACATTTTCTCAGGGAAGCCAGGAGCTGCGACACCACTCCCGGCACGCACGGCACCGGGAGCTGGCAGTCAGGCAAGGCTCGGTACCACAGGGTTAAGAGCACTGGATGAATAATGTAGTGCCACACAATGACAGGCTAGATTATGAATGATGCAGTAAGACCCGGTTCCTCCTGTAGACACGGAGGACAGGGGAGGGAGGACAGGAAGCACATGACACCATCAGTTCACAGAGGACCTTGTGCTCATCAACTTCTACTGCCCTCACTGATAGCCAAGAGGGAAGGGGGGGGGGGCATTTCTTTAAAAGTCTTCCCTTGGAGATCCACGCCGTATGAATCAACCAGTGAGAACTTGAGAACAACAAAGTGGAGGCATGTATACAGGCGTGCACATGCTCACACAGCTGACCAGCCAGCCCTACAGGGAAAGCCCTGATTCAGCTGACAGAGGATCAGGGTCACAGTCAGCTAATACAAGGTCAGCTTAGCATCATGGCAGGCCCCGGGCCGGGTGTAGGGTACGTATGACAGAAGCCCTTGGGCTGTCAGACTTATTTGTCATGTGCTGCATCACAGTGAAGCAAACTCCACGAGACCAACAGCGGTCACGTCAGAAACCTCCAGCTCCAGGGGCTTCCTGCTCCTGCAACGTTAGAAGACAGGTGGAGTTTTATGAAGAGGCAACAGCTGACAGCCTGGGTGGTCTCCCATGAGAGGTCAAATGTACTGCTGATGGTGGCGAAGAGGATGAGAAAGGAGAGAAGAAGATGAAAGAGAAGTGACGGAAGAGGGGAGCAGACACTGGGAGGGCCCAAGCAACACCTGTTATTGGGATGAAGAATCCCAAAAATGCCCCTGGATACATGAACTCTGGGCAAATGCTACTTTGACCTCCAGATATACTTAGCTCTCCTATCCTCTCTAAACCTGCCCCAGGTCTAATATAGGGGTTTGCTGCACACTATAAGCAGAGGCATAATTCACAACAACAGTTCTATAATTATGTACTGGATGTACATAAGAATACAATTTAATATATCTGTGCAATTTAATTTAACAGAATACTGAGGTGAAGTGAAATTACATTGTTTATATTGGTACTTTCAATGGTCTGTTTGATCACATAAAGGCTACTATTGTTCACTGCTGCTCTCACATGTAGGTATTGTCTTTGCGCTTCAAGTGGAGAGATAAAGCGCGCAGGAATGGACTTACCACTGGAACTCATGATGCCCAATGTTTATCTCAAACAAAGCGCCTCCGTCGACAGTAATCCCATAAAGCAACAGCAAATCTTCACGGAGCAGTTCACTCCTTCCAAATTGTGCAATTAAAAAAATATCCAGCAAACGCAAATGATGCTTCTCACTCTCCTGCTTCCAGTCCAGTGTCTGAGAAGGTGGACAGAGCCCGGAAAGATGCGTCCAATAAATGTGTGAGAAAATAAAAATAAAGCGAGGATATTTCCAGTGATTGTAAAAATCCAAAATAAAGCTCCTGATCTTGCTGTGTGAGAATGTCGGTCGCGTGTGTGTGTTTTTTTCTCTCTCCCTCTCCCAGAGAAACAGGCGCCAGTTCCAACACAATGCTGCTCAGTCGGATTCCACCTTCACATTTTCGCTCCTGGCTGATTCCAGCTCCGCCGCGCTCTCCCTGGCGGTGCACTGCTGCTGTCACCGTGCGCCTCTCACACACTCAACATACACACAGCACTCCTGTTCCGCCCTGCACCTTCAAAATAAATAGACCATAGAAATAGACTGAACCTGTTGTATTTAAGCCTGCAAATTACTCAAAGTCTAACCAAATAAAATACCCTTAATTTGCCCTTAACTTATCAAACACATGAATATAAATCAAGGAGTCACGTTTGCTTTAATTTAATGACAATTAATACATAACAAAAAAATTTACAAGCCATATTATGAATGAACTTTTCACATAGATTTTAAGGGATGCATGGCTTTTTCCTCAATTTACACATTAATTTGACATATTTCATTTAATCCATTAATTCTCAGTTGCAGGTGATATTCAGTTAAGGGCCTAAGGGACCTTATAAAACCCAAAACTAAACCCCTTAAGGACACTCTTTTTTGAAAGCTTTTACATATATATGTATAAAAAAAAATAATGAAATACTGATACTCAACTTGCAGCTTGTGGAAAAAATCTGGCCCGCAATAAAACTAAAAAGTAAATGAAAATAAATGTATTCACACTAAAAAAAATGTTTAATTTTTTAATGTAAATGGGTTGCCAGAGTGCACTGAAAAAAGCATCAAAATAGACCTTTTTTTATAAATAATAAAAATTTTTTTAAAAAAGTGCGAGGGAAAAATCCTTTAGGTCAGTGGTTCTCAACAGGCCCAGCCACGGGGTCCAGTCTTCCTCAAAGTCATTAGTTCAAGGTCCACACAGTTTAATATATTCAGTAATATACTTGCATTTGAACATGTAGTCGAGCTAGTTTGCTGTCTCTGTTAAGTAGCTGTGCGTAAGTCACTCGCTCTACAGCAGGAGACGGCACTTGAAAATAACAGCTCTGTGCCAGAAATTCACTGTACCTCAAAATAAAGTTTGTTTTTTACAAATATGACACGTTCGCAAGTCACTTACAGTCCATTCATAAAGGACCCGTGACCCACTTTTGGACCATAACCCACCTGTTGGGAACCACTGCTCTGGACCCCCTGACAGAGGTCTGTGCTACGCCCTCAATGTCCTTAAATCCTAAAACACTCCTGCATACACCTGTCCTTTGTAGGGCTTGCAACAGGCTGCACCGGCTGCTGTGACTGGCCCCTAACCTCCAGACATTTAGCAAAAGTGTCCCCCAGGCAAAGCAAAGTGAGTATCCCTATTTTAAGGGATAATTTACATATTACTTTGGCAGCATCTGCCCATCCATTAATGGTTAAATTAAGGTGTTAGTAAGGAATGTTAAGGGTTCTCAAAAGGGCCAAAAATTAACCCCTTAAAACACCCCATTCGAAGTAGATTTGAAGAGGTGCATGACATTCCCCTACTTTATTTACAAATAATCAATTGTAAGTGTTTTACTTTATTGTTGAGCTTTTATTCTGTTAGACCTTCATCAGAGCATACATGAAGCAACAGTGGACAGGCAGTATGCAACAAACCCATGCATGACCCTGGTGGTAGAATCTCCACCTCCTGGGAGTTGTAGTTCCCCCTGACCGAAAGCTCAACAATAAAGTCAAACACTGCATAGATGTAAATGTGCAGAAATATTTTTCTACCAATCTGGACTTCCTGTTGTTTCCAACATTGCGCCAAGACCAAGCTGGGTGGAGCAGTGGTTGTTTTGTAAAATTATCAGTTTAAAATGTTATCATGTCTGAAATGTCACATTAAACATGTGATATGTAATATGATGTTATCACAAATTGTTATTATTTTTTCTAAAATCAACATTGAAATAAGGACTCAATCCTCTGGAAAGTGCCAGTTTGTGAAGTTGCAGTTTGGACATATTCATCCAAGCATTAGCACACACCAAGCAGGCTGTCTTTCTCATATTTCACTGTAGCTGTCATAAGATAATGCCTTAATTAGAAGTGAAAGTACTTAGTGACTACTTAGTGTTACTTGGATCTGGAGACCACGTAGCTGCGAGCAGATTTGCATGATTTTATTGTGAAACTCAAGTTCTCTTATTTCCGGTGTGGCTCTGCCTCTCTGTGGGTGACTTGACTGCTCCCTGTCTTTATCCTGGGTTAAGCGACGTCACTCCGGGCTGCTGTGGACGCTTTGGGGACACTGTAGCCTACATCACACTACTGGAAGTGTTAAGTGTTCAAAAGCCATTAGTCTCAGTCTTAATTCATTTTTCACAGAAGGTGAGATAAAGATTCTCAGTGTCTGCAGCGTTTTAAATTCATTTAACAGTGAGTCAGGCCAGTGTCATTTAAAATGGGGCAGAACAATATGAATCACATTAGTAACCTTTGAAGAGAACTACAAAGAACACTTGAAACTAATTGATTGAAAGACACTGGAGAGCCTTTGTGAGACAGACTTGTTGGTGTGTTTTGCAGGGCTTGACCGGTCTTGTTGCTAAAACTGTTAAGACACCGCCCTCTTCTGGAAAGTCGACGTAAGCAAATTAGTTAATTGGATTATTTACGGTGGAGCTGTTGTGGAGGAGAGGAGGTTAAGTGTGAAGCTGTGGACAGACTTACTATGCTGTGTTTGGTTGTAGAACCACAGTGATTACTTTAACTGGCCTGTGAGTTTGTCCCAGCACTTTGACTTTGTATGGTTGATAGCAGAGCTGTTGTGCAGTCTGACTAAATGTTGTGTTTGCATTCAATAGGATCAGTGGTATCAGTGTGGAAAGATCTCCATCTTATGGTGAAACACCCATCCGCTGTTTCCCAAACAGTCTCATTAGTCAAGTCAAGTCATGTTTAAAAATAATTGATGTTGGCTGGATGCAACATACAGTAAATGACCCGTCAAAGGACGTCGAGACTACAGAGAAAACAGCAGGCGACTTTATTGGAGCTGAAACTGTTGAGGTTTGTGACATCTATCTATCTATCTATCTATCTATCTATCTATCTATCTATCTATCTGTCTATCTGTTTTGTGTTTCCTGGTTTTAAAGGCTGTATTACAGTAAAGTGATGTAATTTTCTGAACTTACCAGAGAGTTCCAGCTGTTCCATTGTTTGCCTTTACCCACTCAGTCATTATATCTACATTACTCATAATTATTTAAAAAAAAATCTCATTGTGTAAATATTTTGTGAAAGCGGCAATCGTGAACCCTACAATAATATCTATTAAATATTAAAGTATTTGGTCTAAAATATCGGAGTATTTGATTTCCTCCTTATTGCCCAGCCTAATCTGGAATGCATTCCAGTACTTTTATTTAATTGTTATTTATTTGACCTTTATTTGACTTGGCAAGTCATTAAGAACAAATTCAATTGTAATTGTTCGTCACTGTTGTAGAGGGTCAGGTCTGCTGAATGCTTGATAATATTTTGGTATGGTCTATGGTACTATGTGTGTACTGTTTTTATTAAGCTGTGTGTGTGTGCGCGTGCTGTTGTTATTAACCGACTGCCGTGTCCGGTGTCCTGAGGAAGCCCTGGTTCTCAATCCTGTAGGAAGCTGGACAATGGCGGGATGTGAGAGGCGCCCCTCTCTTTCTCTATCTCTCTCTCTCTCTGCAGTCTTACCACTTTGGTTCTGGAGCTCAGTGGTTGTACAAGATGTTTTCTCTTTGTCCTTTAATCTGCTTTACTCCCTCAGTTTGGTTTTCAGTTTCAACGGAGTGCTTTGTAAAGCCGTAGTGTGGATTTCAGCGAAAGGGAAATGGATATCAAATGTTAAAAAGCAATTTAGAAATTCCTTCATCATGGAGGTGCTCTGTTGGCAAAGAGGACAAAAGTTTGTACTGTATGACCTCAGTGTCCTAAATTCGTCATTGTTTCGCTGTCCAGGAGATTGAAATCATAATCTAAGACTGTAGCCTGTCTTGTGTTCATGTTTATAGAGAAGAAGAATTCTTAATCTTACTGAAACAAATGAAAAATCTAATATAATACGCCACACAATGATTTTAAATGTATTATCCTGTTTGTACTACAGTGTGTTTACTGAGCTGGGCCAAGTCAGTATGGATAATGATTTACTTAAATTAACCATCTCCAGGGTGTGTGTATTCGTGTGGGTGTGGGTGTGTCACTGTGTAGGCCTGATGCGTACTGGGTGCTGATTGTGCTCCTATGTCAATCCTGCGTTGTGCTTTTGTCCTCCAAAGTGATGTGGCAGAAAAACAGGAAGTTGGCCTTCCTGTGCAATGAAGGCAGCAGGGCAGGAGGCCGTCAGGTCAACGTGGCGCTGTCACTGTCTGCAAAGGCGCCAGTGCCCCCTAATCGACAGTAAAGGAAAACATCCCCTCGTATGTGTTATTACTGGAATAAACCGGCACACTGTTTACATCACTCTGCGCCCTCTGATGGAAACTGTTTCCTTAATCACGCCGATTGCACAAATTATGCCTTTTTATGAGATGCTTAACACCTGGCGGCGGCGGTCGTGTTTTTGTTGCAGTCCTAATGTATTGCCACATTGTATAGCCTAATCATCCCATCGGTGTTTTCCTATTGGAGGTAATGTGTCTTTTGTTTGTCACACTCAGGCCATGTGTCCACCAGTAGCACTGATCAGCAGTATTCTGCATTCTTCTCTAACCCTCACAATCCTTGCCCTTTGTCCAACCACATGGCTGGGGGAAAGTACACACACACTCACACGTACACACACACACACACATAATTTAGCATCCACCCTGTAATACAATGCTGATATCTCCACCCATTCCTGGCTATTCCTAATTTGTTTCTATTCAATACACCCACATTCCCTCCCTTTTTTCTGCCTCACACACACCACGCACACAGGCACATTTTTGCAAACAGAGCAGAATAAATGGTCTGTGTCCTGCAGCCTTGCATAGCCAATTGCATGATCACATGTGCAGTGCGGGGCTGATATTCTGTGTTCAGGGTGACTTTGTCATGGTGCACTGGGGGCTGGGGATACACAATCAGTTCCAGAGTTTATATTTAACTAAGCAGGCAAAAAAACACAAGAAACCAAAGCAACGCCAGCCTGGGGATTATTATCTCCCAAAACACAGATAGGGATGGACGTGACCCAGAAAGTGAAAAGGTGTTAATGATAGGGAGAGGTCACTGTTATTGCACACGAGAGTAAATATTTCACATTTCGCAGTACAATAAATGGAATGCTGGGCAGTGCTGTGAAGGCTCTGCACCTTTAGGAATGAAGATTAGTGATTTCTCAGGTATGGAAACAACAATTGCTGAATGTTTGTGCCTTCAATCAGCTGTCATCTTCTGCGTGCGGGTGCGTCAAACCAAACTGGTGCGACTGGTGTTGTAGAATGAGGAAATAGGCTGACTCTAAATGGGAAGTGGTGCCACATAATAGCTGGGCTTTAACAGCTTTGCAAGACAGATTAAAATGCAATTATAACCTGACCTCTTTTCGTTGGTTAAGTTTCCTTTTAGGCTTTCCAAAGTTTGACTGAGAAAAAGTGTGCGTGTGTGTGTGCGTGTGTGTGCGTGTGTATGTGTATGTGTGTATGGGGACAGGGGTGAGTGAGGAAAACAGAGACAGAGAGGGAGAGAGAAAGGGGAGGCTTTGCCCTTGCCCCAAAGAAATCATGGGAGGAGTTAACAGCAAAACTTCCTCAGTCAGTGACATGCCGTCTGGGATAGCCTCTGTAGCGCTCAAAGGCACACACACACATTCTCACTGACTTACACACTAAGGTATTGCTTTCTTTTTCTGTTTCTACTCTCCTGTGGTTTAGGGCCGACATCGGAGAATGACAGCAGCTCCAGCAGCTGTCATGAGATGCAATTCACCGGTTAAATGGTGAAACCACACACACACACACATTCACAGAGCACATAGATACACACACACACGCTACGCACATGAGGAATGAATTGAGAGGAGAGCGCTGGCAGCAACACAGAGGTAAGAGCTGTTTTTTTTTCCTACATTAATAATGTCTGACTGCTCTTTATGTCTTACTGTATCATAAACATTGTCCTATTTAGCAGGATTAACACTGCTGCACTTTGTACTTAGTCACACCATAAAGTTTCTCCTAGTCAGAGTATAGGATGGACATAAAAGCTGTCATGTAGTGATTGCAGGTCCTTAGTTTGTTCACTAGTGCTTTGATAATGAATGTAAATGCTCCTTAAGTCTTCTAAAGGGCAGAAAAACTGCAAAAAAGTGAAATAAAGGAATGTTAGATTGTCCACAAAGCTTGGTGAATATACTTCCACAAAGTTTGTTTCAGTATCTGTACAAATGCCGCTATGCAACAGTGTGGGAATCTCCCTGCGGGGAGCTCTGTCCTAGACACACAGGCATGCCTGCAAGTGAGCTAACAGGGGGTTAGTCTAAACTTAGAGTCCCTAACCCCCTGTCTCATATTACTCTCCGCTAACTCCTGTACCACATTTTCCGAATCTACAAACCCCGGTTGTACACATACGCAGTCCCGAACACCTCAATCAAACCTTGCTCGGCATGCATGTGAACACAGCCAGACAGACACTGCTGACACCATATGTTTCTTATTAGGCTGAATGCTATTGTCATGGACTGCCGAGTGTCACAATTGCAGCCCAGGCTTTTGCTGTGGTTTCAAACTGTGTGGAAACTGCAAGGTTGTTTATGGTATGTGGTCATTGGACTCGTCAGTCCCTGTCATTACAGGTGATACACACTGTGCTTGTGGGTCAACATTCCTTTAATCATATGTGTGCTGATTATATGAGGCTGTAGTAGTGCTGTGCAGGGCGTGCAGTCATTCAGAGGAGGGAGGTTTTGACCCTCCTTCTGACAGGAAACATTAACTAGATCAACAGGTGTTCAGCTAAGATGTGATTCAGGCTTATTGTATACAGCACCACTAGCAACACATTGTTTTCACTGACAATCTCTGTATGTTTGAAAGTGGATGTCACTGGAGACAACCAATGCCTCTTGTGCAGCATTCGGAGCAAACAAAGGGCCAAGCATGTGACCGCACATATCAGCCTTGAGCAGTCTGTGTTTATTAGATTAGACAGAATCTGTTGCACTATGAGAAACAAGCAGGGGAGTCTTAAGAGTGTCAGGATATGCCCTGACACGACTACGGCCTGTTTACGGCTTTCTGCCTCACAAGATACACACACACACACACACACACACACACAGATTCGATCATGACCAGTCAGCCGCCACATAAACAAGATGAAGAGACTGGTCTCGGACAAAGATATCAGCCTCTTTGTCTCCAGCGTGTTCAAGCAGTGGAACGATCAGGGCGCAAAGGAGGAAGGAACTTTATGCATTTGTTTCCCACAATCACAGATTAACAAGCCATGGCAGCTGACAGAAGTCACAGACAGCATTATGCACAGAGCATCTCACCCTCTGTAATGTAACAGAGGGTTGTTCCAATCAAATCATCATCCTGTTGTGTGTGTGTAATTATCATTATGTTTGAAAGAGCTGGGAATTTATGAGGCAGAAATATACTAGCAAGTTGCATTGTGGGAAATGTAGTTATACAAATCCCAACCTCCTCTTCTTCAGTTTTGACTAATCTTTCTTTAATCATATTTTCACAAGCCCCCATCTTCATGAAAGCACAGTGCTAAATCACTAGTGTCCCTTTAAGGACTCTTCAGATCAGTATAGTGTTAGTTCACTGCAGCCTCCACACAAAACAGATACATCTGAACCCCTTAAGGTTACATTTATCTGAGCATACAGCTTCAGTCTGACATCATCCCAATAAAAAAGGGTCTCCTCTACTTTCAGATCTACAGGAGTTTGTTTCTAGAGTGGCGTATTTATGCTAATTTTATTTCCTTTTACATGTAAATTAATAAAGCTTGAAATTGTTCTCTCATACATCAAGAGTAATTCAGTTTTGTTCAAAATACACCATATAGGACACTGGTTCAGCTTGTTAGATGCAAGCATTATGGGTGCGGGAAACAGCATTAAAAAGTGCTGTAATATTTCAAAACAAATGTATTCCCTTAGTCGATTATTTCAAGCAAAATTATACAGGCTCAGAATGTAAATCAAGTTTTTAATAATTTGGCTTATATTGTATTAGCCTATTCTATTTCATGACATTTTTATAAAACATTTCCACATTAAAGGCACTGTGTTGCAGTATCTTTTTCTTTATCCTATTATAGAGTAACATAATCTGTCTTTTAGCTACAATATCATTAGAATTATTAGATTCTACTGATATCAGCTTGTATTTTTTTTAAAGTTACACAAGTAAATGGACTGCACTTGTATAGCGCTTTTCTACTCTTCCGACCACTCAAAGCACTTTTACACTACATGTCACATTCACCCATGCACATACACATTCACACACTGATGGGTGAGGGTACCGTACAAGCTGCTTCTGCTGCTACTCATTGAGCATTCACACACACTAACACACTGATGGAGCAGTCATTGGAAGCAATGTGGGGTTTAGTGTCTTGCCCAAGGATACTTCAATGTGCAGACTGAAGGAGCCGGGGAGTGAGCCGCTGATCTTTCAATCGGTGGACACTTTATCTCTGAGCTACGGTTCAAGAGATACATACACACACACACACACACACACACTCATAAAGTAGCAACAATAAAGTAACAATACCAACATGTAAGGAAAAAGAGCAACTAATTTGAACAGTTGAGGGAAAAAAACAAATATACATAAATCATTTAAAAATACAGCAAAAAAGAATTTCAGAAAAATATATAGTGTTGTAATTGTAAGTGTTATTGTTACTTCAAAGTGCTTAATATGCATATACATACAAACATACCCATATCTATGGACACATATAAAGATATATCTACACATAAGCGCATATACATCACATACACGTTTACACATACCATCCTCATCCATACACATAAACATCACATACTTTGGAATATGTTCAGTTATACAAACAAAACAGACATGGTTTGTATTTACATCCCAGCATCAATAACCTCTTCGAAATCTGGATTCTTCTGTCAAATTCTGACGTTCTTTTTTTTTTTTTTTTTTCTTAACTCCTTCCACACCTTGACTTTTTTTTCTAATGGAGTTGAAAGAAATTATATTGCAGAATTATTTTTCTTTCAACTCATGCTGTGCTTCCTATTGAGAGCCTCTATGAATAAGGAGGTGGGGATTTGTTTTGCTGCTGCCCTGCTACAGGTTGTTGTTATACATGCCATCATGACACACCCAGATGAGACACACCATGCCAGACACAGCTTTAAAAATCTGGCACTATCGGGGCATTTCATTACCCCCTGAGTGAGCCCATTGTGCCAGAGCATTACTGACCCATTACACCAGTGTACCTCCATCTAACTAGAGGCCCCTGCTTGTCTACACACTGTGTGCTGTGGAGAACATCAACAGTTTAAGAATTTCACCCTCTGCACTACAGGCTACTTCCTTGTCAGATGGTAAAGGGTCACATGAGGTCAATGATTCGGGCTTTCCATTACAGCATGTTTTGTTGTGCACACATCCCTCTTTACATCACAGTGAAGCCTTAAACAACCAAAACTCCCTCATCATCCAGTCTCCACCTTGGATCTCCATCCTCATCTTCATGGTGACCTTACAGTGCAGGGTGATGCTGTCCTGGTGTGTTCATGTCATATCATCTGTCCGTTACCCATCTAACAGCAGAGGGTAGAGTTGTGTTGAAGTGTGGGATGTGGATAAAGTGATCCTCGATCTATGCCACCGGGCAACGCTCATCCCCCCTCGCTGTGACCTTGCAGCCTGTCCCCGTGTGGCATTGCCTTACAGTGCCTCAGCACTACATTCTCCAAGCAACACACACAAAAGACACACACTTTGTCTTTGTGACACACATTCTGTGCATATTTTCACTGGCACACATAAGTGAACACACAGGGAAACTAACTGAGGCCTGCCCCCCACACACATACACACCACACACACTCATACCAATTGCAGAGAGTGCTTTGTGCATTCACTGACTGGGCAGCTACTGAAGAGAGAGAGAGGGAGGCTGGTGGGAGGAGGGAGATGAAGACAGCAAGAGACAGAGGGATTACAAAGAGAAGCAGACCCAGACAGATAGAGGAGAAGAAGAGATAAGAGTTGCAGTGGGACAGAGGAGACACATCCAGTAAACAGTAAGCGGTGTAAAGGCAGGGTGAAGGGGACAGGAAAGGCAATACAGGAATAGGAAGGGAAACAGGGCTTGTCCAACAGAGAGGAAGAGAGTAGGTTGTTGTTAAAGAGGCTGGGGGGAACTGATGGGATGGCATTGATCTCTGGGAGCTGCCGGCTCCTGGGCCAGATGGCGTCTTGTTGCTGCAGACCGCTGCTCAACTCCTGCTGCTGTGGACCGTTCATCAAAGTCTGCCTCTCATCCTTCACAGGTCTGTCCCAGCCCGCTCTCTGCGCTACTACTGTACCGTCATGAGACGGACTGCTACACTCAGATAGACAGGAGCATAGGTGTATACACAACATGGGTAACACACTTAGCCAAGAAGGTAAAAAGGGCATGGTGTGTTCCTGTACCGTAGCAGCATGACTTTGCTTGTGTTGACTCAAGCAGTCCTGTTGGTGCTAACTACGCTGTGTGTTGTAGGATGGAAAAGAATGGGCTGTTGTCCTCCTCGGCCTAATGTCATGTTGCATTGTGTTGCTAAGTTGTGCGCCCCATTGTCTTGTTGTGAACGCTTTGCATCAAGATAATACTGTTCTGCTGTGTTTGTGCACTGACAAAGCATGTGGAAACTGAAGGAGAGAGTTTTTTGTTACCCCTTGGTTAACAGTATGTTCTTTTTTCGTTTTTAACGGTGCCTGACTGTATGTCTGAAAACATGTGACCGTGCTGACATAGAAGTGGAGGAGTCAGGGGCAGGGCAGCTGTTTGAGCCTGGAGGTTGTTCTGATGTCAGCGCAGCTGTGTGTCTGTGCCGGGCCTGTGTATGTTCAACGTCATCGTACCCCCCCCCCCTCCAACCCTGATAACTCCTCGCACTAACCAATGGCTTGTGTGGTTAGATGTCTGCAGTATTTCCAGTATAAACTGCTGAAGACAATCAAAACAGGCACCTCTAAAGCCAACTAAATGACATTTCATATCTTGTATGTTTAATCCGTACAATAACGGAACTATAAAAATTACAGTCGCTGTTACAGGGGTCTTATTTACCGGACTATTGCTTGGCCAGGAGCAGTCTCTGCCAAGAAATAGTCTGGTGCATAACCCCTATAAGATGGCGAACTGTAATTTTTACACTTCATGGTGTAACGTGTGAATTAATGAGCTTAAGAGGTGCTGCTGGTAGACTAAGATTTTACTTTTAGTCAGTCAGGCTAGCTGTCTCCCCGTTTCTAGTCTTTATGCTAAGCTAAGCTAACCAACCTCTGGCTCCAGCTACATAATTCCCGTACAAACATGAGCGTGGTATCAATTTTTTCATCTAACACTTAGCAAGAACACTATAAAAACTATTTGATGATTACCGTAAATGATTAGAAGGAAGTATAAAGGGAACCAAACGTGTTTTCTTCACATCCAGGTTCATAAACTGATTTGTTCCTCTTTCTCCAGACATCTCTCCTGCTGAGCTGGATGCTCTTTGGAGGGAACCACCGTATACTCTTGGGGGAGCAAATGAGCACTTCCCAGGAAATGACATCATGACTCAAGGTATTGTGCACCAAACATCTTTATCAAGCTTAGTTTAGATTTAGATATTATTATAGACGACTCTTTTAGTTGAGGCCCTATTGAGCTGTACTCCTGTGTGTGTGGTCACAAACTGAGGAAGTGTTTGAGACATCCTCCCTGCACAATGGAACAAACCAGGGGAAGCCCGTCAGCACTATACTGCAATACCCAGCTGCTAGATATATCCATGTGGCTGATATTTATAGGTTCTGAAACTATTAAGATCTTGTTAATGTGTTCAGATAAAACTAACTTACTTACTTACTAAAATTCAATGGAAAAATAGTTAAAATTGAGAGCTTAAAGCATTGGCTAAATGGCTGAAATCTCTGGCTTCAGTGCCTCCAGGTACTGTAGTGGGAATTCTGACTTTACCAGATCAACCTAAATTGCATCACTTATGACAAAAATACATCTCTGACTGTCTTTTACTATACAAAACCTCTCGGCTCCTCAAGTCATCAGGCTTCAACTGTCCCAAGATTGCAGACCAAACATGGAGAGGCAGCATTACTGTGCACCACTTCTAGAGGATATTAGACTGCGCCAACTTTGACCATCTTTAAATCCAGGTTCAAAACTTTTATGTTTGACTGAACCTTAAATACCCCAGGGTGGGGGAGCCCTTCTTTTTCCTTCTGGGTTCCTGGTCTGAACCCAGGGTGGGGGAGCCCCTCTAGTGCGCAGTTTGCATGTTCACCCGTGTCAGTGTAGGTTTTCTTCGGGTACTCCAGCTTCCTCCCACAGTCCAAAGGCATGCAAGTAGATGAATTGGTGACTCTAAATTGCCCGTAGGTGTGAATGTGAGTGTGAATGGTTGTCTGTCTCTATGTGTTAGCCGTGTGTCTGGCAACCTGTCCAGGGTGCACCCCGCCTCTCGCCCAATCTCAGCTGGGGTAGGCACCCACTAGTGTTAAATAATATCCAGTATAAATGAAATAAACTGAACGCATTTTGGACTACACGAAGGATGGTGTCAATGAAGGAATATTTGAGTTGTTCTGTCAGGGCTTTTGAGGTACATTAGACAAAAAAAACCCATCACAAACCACTGTTCAATTCATAAGTTCAACCGGTACAGGATTGGCTACACACTGACCACAGCTGTTTTCCTCAATGGCAAAACAGTGATTGCCATCTTGTGTCATCTGGTAACAATTTCAGTTAAATTTCCATCAGTCTGGGACTTGCATTGTAATTACAGCTTACTTTAAACAGCCCTTGTGATGACCTTTTTGATAAAATTGTTTCTACATACTACACACCTGTCTTTATCACACATAACCCCCCAAATATAATATGCTGTTGAGGATAAACTGGCTTGGACTGTTTTCTAACTTTGGGTGCATTAAGGAAAAATCATGTATGCTCTCCTTTTGGCGTTGAGTTGGAAAAGATGACAGTTTGAGCTTGATCCAGCAGCTTTTTTCCTGACTTTTTGTTTCTTGTACCAGGTGCAGGTGAGGAGGAGGATGGTCCAGTGGTGGAGTCAGGTGAAGGAGGGGTGGAGCCTGACAGCTACTGGAAAAAGAAGGAAGCCTTCCTCAGAGGAAGCACTGTCTCACTGGGAGAGAAATTCTCCTCAGGTACATTAAATGATGCTTTTACCAAAGCTGACTTGTATGTTTCCACTGAAAAAGAAGCTTTTACATTAGTTAAACTTGTTGTTTTTTTTTTATTTATGCAGAAGAATTCTCCATGCATTATATTTATGCATACTGATGAGGCGCATTTCCCTATCCACTAATGTTTTACTCACTCAGCATTTTAGCTCCATCCATCACATTCCCCAAGTTCTTCCTCTCAAATGGATTTAAATGGCCACATTGAGTGTCCAGTAAGAGGCCTAATAGCTTTGTTATTCCTCTGGGGACAAACGTTGTGCTCACAGAGCATCTCGCTGAAATATGAGGCCTTGTAGAAAATCTTTAATGAACTCTTGAAAGTTTTGTCTCTCTCAAGATGTTTTCCCTTTTACTCAGTGACGAGAGACAGAAAAATACAACAAATGTGATGAATTAGCAGAAGGATTATAGATACATTATTAGTTTTTCCTTTCGTGGTTAATTCTGGCAGACAATGGATGAGTCCTCTGCTCCGTTCTCAAAACCAATTTTTCTTCTAAGCCTATTTGCATTGGATTTGTTTAAATTCCATATTATTCCACTGGAAGAAACAAATCAAAGAGTGATTAATCACAGTGTTCTCATCTTTTGCCTAGAAATTGTGCTGCTGTTCACTGGGCGGAGGCGCTCCTGTGTGGCTCCTGACCGAGCCCTACAGGAGGCGCTGCGCACCCGACTCCGAGTGGTGGAGAGCAACAGCCAAGACGTCATCCAGCTCTTTAAAGTGAGTGACAGTCAAACCTGACGATGCACACATTACATAGGCATTACTGTACTAGTCAGACCTTCTCAGATCATTACACAGTCTAAGGTGCATTATGAAATATGATATATCAAACTGTATATGTATTGTGCACTTAACAGAAATGGATGGATGTTTAACTGTTGAAATATGACACTTTGTTTCTGCAGGACTTGTCTGCACGTCTGGTTTGTGTCCACGCTGAGAAGGATAGCTTTGTGCTCACATTTAAGACTGTGGAGGAAATATGGAAGTTTTCAACTTACCTAGCATTAGGTAAGAAACTACAGCCACTCAATCAGGTCTTACATGAGCACAGTTAAAGGAGAACTTCACCCCTCAAATGACCCTTTGTATATCAATTACTCACCCTGTGTTACATTGAATTTGTAAAGAAACCTTTGTTTTTCTTGCATGTCTCCAAAGTGAACGAAGAATCCAAAAAACACAAAACATTCTTGATAAAATGAAAACAATGGCGACTGTGTTTAACAGCAGCACAAGTACATCAGAACTTCCATTTACAAACTCTCACACAATTCATGCAACACAATCTAACACTCCTTTATCCAGTATGCTAGGTACTTCCCACACACATGCATTTTTGCAGAAATGTTACTATTTAAAACACTTCCACATAACCAACAAAGGTGCGCTACCCACTCATGTCTGAGACTGTTTATGTGGAAGTGTTTTAAATAGTAAATGGTATTTCTGTGCTTAACACTGGTTTCGAATTAGGTTGGAAAAAGGTGAAGTACTTTTGGCGCCAGTCAGAATTTAGAAATTTGAGAATGTGATGACAGCTGTTGGGTTGTGTGGTCATGTTGCCACTGACTCTCAAATGTGAACAAACCACACTCACGCCATCCTGAAGTAGCTCACTGGAGTTATTTGAGTGTTTAACTCTATGAAAATACCACCTGAGGGTGATTTTTCAAAACTAAGAATACTTGATGTTGAGTGTGAAGGCTCATGCACCCCTTCAATTTCTTGTAGCCAGGCACGTAAAAAGGAAATGTCCGCAGGCAAGAGATGATAGAATTCCTGCTCACTGTCCTTTAACTGCAATAAACTTTATTGAGAAATATGTTTCCGTAAAGCCCGCTTAACCTTCATCATGTGAAGTGGGCTTTACCTGATGAAGGTCTAAACACTATGTTGCCCAGTTTTCAGGTGCATTACAATCACATGAATAGCTCTTTGCTTTACCATAGTAGATATTGTTGTTGAGATATGCAGTGATATAAGCATATAGAGTATTACTAATATTTGTTCTGGGTTGCAGGTTTTGTGGCTCGCTGCTTGGAGAACTTCCTGTGTGATCAGTCCTTCTGGCTGGACCCAGAGCTGCTCAGTGACCTACAGATCAGTGTAACTGTGGACGAAGAACATCTGGCCACCCTCTACCTGGGACTGTTACTCCAGGAGGGTCAGTAATATTGAGCTCTATCATTTTATGGGAACTCAGCCAGCCATTTATAAGCAATTTAATTATTAATACAGAGGTCGGGAGAGTGAAAAGCTGTATACCATGACTACTATGTTCTCACAGTCTCAAAATTTAAATGAGATTTTCTTCCCTGTGAAAACTCTCGGAATATTTGAAGTATTTATTGTCAGAAGTTTTTCAATCTTGTCACTCTAATTATACAGTAATTTATTGCAGCTGCCATTTGATCCCATTACTTTGAATTCATTTTCACTGACCCCAATTAACACGAAATGTGACTGCCACATATGACTTTGGACAAATTATAGCCCTATTGTCCTTCGAAGAGCTTATGTGCCTCACTGTGTACAGTTATGCCAAGAGTTAGTTGTACTTGTACTGCTCAGTGAGCATTTTATAAGCAGTTTTATCATTAACAAAGAGGTTGAGAGAGTGAAAAGTTGTGTACCTCGACTGCTATGTTCTCACATTTAAATTTGGGTTTCTGCATTGTCAAATCTCTCAAAATGTTTGGAGTATTCTTTGTCAGAAGTAACTTGAATTTTGTCTAAAGTATAGACTTCTAATTAAAAATCAGAATTATGATCCCCTTTCTATTTATGGTCACAGCTTCCCTTTTTTGTATTGCATGAGGAAATCAAGTAAAAGTTGACATCAATGAATTTTAGCAATTTGCTCTGGTGTTTTTTTGCATTATAAAATAAGTGTTCTGCTAAAGCACAACCATTACACTACTTCCCTAGAAGAATGTATATTGATTTCCTCGGGCTGGTCTACACAAACATCACTACTTTCTCCTGAATATTTCCCCTAGGCAAAACGCTTCACGGAAACGTATAATAAAACTGCAGTGCTGGCAAATAGTGATGAGAATTACATTAACGTAATAGGCGGCGGATAGAAAACATCCATCATTTGCCTGTGACTGAATGAGGGCACACTAGCTGTAGCACTTTTGCTGATCTTGAACTTAAGTGTGGTGACTTTTATCAACACCGGCTGAAAACACTTTGCATGTCTGGATTCATACATGCTCATTTGCAGAGGTTGAGTCAGTCTGCTCATAAACCTGTCTCTCTGCAGGATCCTTCTTTGCCAAGGCGCTATTCACAAGAAGCGAGCAGGATGAGGACGACGAAGAGCAGCTGTCGTTCAAAAAGAATGACTTGCTGATGGTGAGGGACACAGGGCAGGACATGTGGGAGGGCACCATGCTCTCCACAGGAAACCACGGCCTGGTTCCACTCAACGCCATGCAACCGCTGCCTTACCCCTTCTATCAGTGAGTCACTGTGTTCCTCAAATGAGCCACTTCTGCTACAAATTCCTTGATTTACTCTGTAAGCAGCAACAGAGTGACTAACATGTTCTCTTGTCAAAACCTTTGGCTGAATGAACAGCAGCACTGCAGATGGTGGACTTGTGCACATATGTTAAACTCTACTTCCTGTTTGGTCAGGTGGTTCCTGAGGAAGTACCCGGGCAATGCTGGATGCTCACCAGCAGAAAAGGAACCATTCGAACATTCAATTGGTAAAAACCTTCTGCATACAACACGTGTTCAAACATAAAACACAGTATATTCAAACAGTGTGTTGCACTCAGGTACAGATAATTTTAACTCCTCCACTGATGTGATGGGAAGTTGAGGTGAACTGGCTGAAAGCAGCTTTCATAGTGTTGTTTTCAGACGTAGTTGTTTTCGATGAAAAAGAATGAAAAACTTACCATATATGACCTGCTCAGCACCAAACTGCAGACAGACACAGCGACAAGCTGGTGAACATAGTGGAGCACTTAGAGCAGCATTTATTTCACTCAAGGGGTTTTGGAGACCAATACAGAGCTAAACTGAGAGACTTAAATTTATCAGGTGGACACAAACATGATTCCAAATCAATGCTAATGTCGCTCAGTGTCTGCTATTTGTTCAACTTTAAAAGGAAATAAAATGTTAATGTTGTCTTCACAACTACTGGCCACAGTTTCTCCTGGGGTGGTTGTAGTAGTGATTGAGATGCCTTTGATGCCTCTGCATGCAGTGGTACACTACATGTGTTCAATGCTGAGGTCAGCTTAAAGGGAAGTTTCATCCCAAAATCAAAAATCCATATTTTTCCTCTTACCTGTCGTGCCGTTTGAATTCTAGATTGTTTTGGTGTGAATTGCAGAGTGTTGGAGATAATGGCTGTAGACGTATCTTGCTGATATAATGGAACTAGATGGCACTTGGCTTGTGGCACTTAAAGTGCCAAAACAAATGCATTTGAAATACTCAACAGCAAACTAAAGACCTTTCTGTGAACAGTTTCATGTAGGAACGATTTTCTTCCTACTGAATTACATCCAGCAACCGTGCCATTTTCATCTCTGTGACGAACAATGACCCTGTAATCCAACAGTAGATGCAAATGACTAATAAAGCAATACAGCCACTGCCATCTTGTGCTGGTGACGACCAATCACTAGCAGCAAGCAGGGCCATTTACTGTGCCACTGATCACAAGCTCACCGATTGGCACATACAGCTGTCAATCATGATGCCACGCCCCTATTTTACAGTTAAAACCAAATGTATTAGACAAATGAACACTTGAACATACATCAGCATGATAAGAACCACCTCACTGACAGAAACCATCATTGGCACAAGAATTAGTTGACGTGTACTTTGATCTTTTAGTTTTGTCCATGTCCCATTCACCAACTGGGGACAGGGTTTATGACTTGTACCGCAGCCAGCCACTAGGGGGTGATTGAGGTGTTTTGGCTTTACTTTAAGGGAGTTGTCATGCCATCCATCTTTATTATACAGCCTATGGTAAATGCACACTTCCTTCTACTCAGTGATACAGCTGGCAGGTGTTGTTCGGTAGAAAGAAAGTAGTTCCTGCATGTAACTGCTGACAACAAGGTCTGTAGATTTTCTTCAGTAACCAGGTCATGATTTCTGGAAAGAGCTGTTGGGATTGTCAAATGTATTTTTTGGCACTTTGAGCACCACAAGCTGAGTGCCATCTAGTTCCATTATATTAGGGAGAAGGCAGACATCTTAATGGCCAATATCTCCAGCACTCAGCAACTCACACCAAAACAATCTAGACTACTAAATAGCACTACAGGTAAGAGGAAGATATGTATGATTTTGGGGTAAACTGTCCATTTAAGTACAAAACTTCTCACAAAAGTCAGGAAATATATTGTGACCAGTCTGAATGTATGATGTAATTTAACTACATTAAAATGTTGATGAAGTCAGCAGTTTTACAGAGAATGATATCAAACTTTTCCACTTTCTAGTTACGGGAATACACAGTCAGGCAAAGCAACGATGGATCAATAGTAATAGCATAGTAGCTCCAACCTGTATGCACTTGTGAAAAGCATTTAAACTTTATTGATCTCTATCCCGTCAATACTTTTGCAGGATGTAAAAATACATATACAAGTAGAAAGATATATTGTATCATCATATTCATAAATCAAACAATGTTCTTACACACTGATCTAAAAAACCTGTCTTCTTCTTGTCCTTTTCCTGCTCTCCTCTTTAAAATACCTCAGTGACAGGTTCCTGTGTAGCAGTAGTCGACTACAGTCCAGTTGGCCCAGATGAGCTTCAGCTGAGTCAAGGTGACATTGTGGAGATCCAGGGTCTTCTAGTCCGAGGCCTGGGTGTGTTCATTGGAACACACACTTCCACAGGTCACACTGGTTTTGTACACAAGGCCCACGTCAAGCCACTGGACACCGAACCCCTGTAAGAAGTTCAGTTTATTGTAGTTTATTGTAGGCTTGAAGTTTCTGGTCTGAAACTGAGAGCACTTTATCTTAAACCCTCTTGTTTACAGTCTTGTACTGATCTTTTATGAATTTCTATTTAGTGTGTCCACAGTCTGGACGCCTTGACAGGGGGGTGGGGACACAGCAGCTTTGATAATGCTGCCTTTGTTTCCCTCACACAGAGACGCACGGTTGGTCTTTCTGACTGAGGAGGAGAGGGCCAGCCTTGCTCAAGTTAACCCGTGTAGCTCTGAGCCAAGTGACAGCAGCCTGCTGGAAAGACTCTTCTCGACTGACATCAGCTCTGTGTACAGGCTAGGTAAAAGAACAACCAGGGTGATCAAGATTTACTGTACTTTTTGTCGGATAGGGGAAAGGGAGAGGTTGTGCCAAGAGCCATGACTGAAATATAGGTCATGTTTGGTTTGATGTGCAGCTCCTGTTTGTTTCCCAAAGAGTCGTACTGTTAGTGATTCATTCTGAGGAAGAAAAAAAAAGTTTCCATTTTTATCCTCAGTTGGAAAAGTGCTGCTTAAATTGATTTACCTTGTGTGTTTTCAGACAGACTGGACGAGACTGACTTCATGTACATCAGGAATCGGCCAAAACATGGTAATGCAATTTATTTACTGGAGGAAATCAGCTGCTTAAAGCTTAATGCACTAAAACAGCTTGAAAACTTAAATGTGTTTATTTATCCGTCTTCTTCCCAGAACTTAAGATTCCTGCAAGTGCTCGTCAGAGCGTCATGTCAGAGAAAAGTGGAGGAACGCCGCCGTATCACTCCTCTCCTCGCGCCTCTCTCTCTCATTCCTCCCCTCGTCTGTCCCTCTATCAGTCCCACAATCCTCTACCACGCGAGGGAGAGCGCCTGTCCTTTACTCTGGATGACACATTCAGAGAGATGGATGAGTTCCAGGAAGACCCACCTCTCTTCTTGGAGGAGAACAGCTGGGAGGGGGAGGACTCAGAGTTCAGTGACCCGACACTAACCCTGCTGAACCACGAACACTTCCAGGTCCATGGAGTCACAGCTTATTCACTGAGTTACTTATAACAGAGGCAATCACAAGAGCAAAGCAACAGATTGTAGGGTTTATTTTTTCTTCTTGTGTGTCTCTTGTTTACATCTATGGCAGCTAATGAAAGCAGTTGTTTATTCTTTATGACAATTGATATCGTAAGATGTCAACAAATGTAGGTGCATATTTTCAGGCCTATAAAACAATCTAAAATTGATGGCAAAGGCGAAAACAGAAAGTAAACTGCCGCCCTGCCTTACCTTGCATGATTATTTAATTGCACGATGACGCAGGAAAATTAGTCAGAAGTCAGTAAATCATTAATGTACCCGTGTACACATTAACACCTGTTCCCCAAGCTTTGCCATCAAAAAAGTCCTTTGCTCAAACAAAAAAACAAAAATCTTTTTACCAGTAAATACAGCCTGCCAAGAGTGTCTTTAATTCTTCTGCTCATGTCTTCCAGGAGGACTTCCTGCCACTGTACGACCTGCAGTATTCCTTCCTGTGGGTGACCTTCAGCGGTAAGACTGAGGACGAGCTATCGGGGCACCTGGAGAGTGTCAGGGAGTGCGCCAAGAGGATGGGCCTGCACTGGGCACATCGACGGGCATGCTTCCTCCTGGGGAGACTCTGTGCCAGAAAGCTGAAGTTCTCCCAGGTTTGTGCTTAAGTCCCAGCATCAATATATGTGTTGTGGATATGTTAATATGCTTTATGCATCAGTACAGTGGCCAATAAAGGCAGACCAAAATTAAGAGAAACATGCAGCAGCTTGAGAAATGATGCCAATTCAAAAACACATGAAATTCCAAATAAATACAGCATAAACCCTGCTTCAAATGAAGAGATGTAAAGTAAAAATGCTGCATATCCTGTCTGTACTAGCTCTCCAGGCCTCTCAAAAATCAAGCTATTCCAATAAGCACTTCCCCTGGCAACCTGGAGAGCTTACGTTGTATTGTCTGGATATGCAGGGTTTTTATGTTGCATTTGCTTTCAGGGTGTTTTTGTGTTTTTGACTTTGCATTGTCTCTGTTTTTGCAGCGCGTTAATGTGTTTGTTTTGGCTTTCTGCCACACGTCGCTCTTGATGGAAATGTTTTTGGCCGTTGTTGTGTGTTTGCCCTCGTCGGCCCCCATGTTAAAGAGACATTTAAAGCAAGTGAGTCACAAGAGACCACAAATACAGAACATTATAATTTATATATTCGTGTTTTCTCCTCTCCTCAGGCCCGTGTGTACTACGAGGAGGCTCTTAGTGTTCGTGTGGACAGTTTCTCTGACACGCCGCTCCTCATCGCTCTTTTCACAAACCTCACTGCCGTCTACCTGAAGCAGCGTATGACCGACAAACTGCCGCAGACTCTGGAGAAGGCGAGTGCCCTGCTCCTCTGTCTCCCCTGCCACACCTTCACCTCCACCGATGAGCTTGAGCTGCTGCAGCTGCTCCTGAGGAGATCGGTGGTGATGGGGGACAAACACCTGGAGGCTCGTGTCTGCTACCTTGTGTCCAGCCTCTTCCTGTCTCTCAGGAAGACTGATGACGCCCTTCCCTTCGTTGAGCGACTCCAGTTTCTTGCTGTGACTTTCTCTGCCACCAATGGGGTTCCCATAGCTCCTTTGGACCTTAACTGGCTCTTGAGCTGGCTATATCATCGTAAATACATGCCTTACTTAGCCCTGGCCTCTCTGAGCCTGGACTCAAGACAAGACCACTCCCTCCACGATGCTTTCCAGAGGATTGAGTTGTTTATCAGGAACTCTGTTCGCCTGAACCCATGCTGGAGGGAAGGAACCTCCCTGCTCCCTGCCCAGATTGTGATCTACCTTCAGCAGGCCCTGATTATAGCTGAGCAAGGGGAGGACATGAAGACACAGAGGGACCTGTGTCAGGGCTTGGCCACTGTCTACCAGCAGTATGATGCTCTAGATAAGGCTGTGCGCTGTGCTCAACAAGCTGTGGAGACCGGGGGCCACATCAATGAGGAGGAGAGCTTTGAGGCCTCTGTGTTGCTCGGGTGGCTGCTGGTGTTGACAGGCCAGGCTGAGAGGGCCCAGAATGTCCTACAGCCACTGCTCACATCACTCCAGGTACAACAATCAACACATTTCACACCAGCTTTTGTAGAAGCACTTGGTCTTAAATGTGGGCTTTAGCCCTTTCTCTGTATGAACACAAAGTGTTCTGTCTCCAGGGCACAGACAGTCCCACGCAGCGAGGAGTGATCCACAACCTCTTGGCTTTGTGTTTGAGGCGGCAGGGTCGAATCCCAGAGGCAGGCTGGCATCTCCACTCTGCCCTGCTGATTTCCAGGGAAAGTGGAAACCAAAGGAACCAGGCCCTTGCACTGGCCAACTTGGGCTGCCTGGCTTTGGATGTTGGGGCATCTACAGTGGCAGAACGCTTCCTGGTCAGGTCAGATATCTGTCTTGTCCGTAAAAAATTTCCCACAGGTAACTCAACACATACAGAAAAAGTTTACAAAGTTTTTTATGGTGATGGTGTATTTCCAGATCCCTACGTCTTTTTCTGGAGCTGTGGGAAAGCCCCACGGATGAGGAGCACGTTCAGACCTACCTTTGGCTGGGGCGGAGCTACAAAGACAGGAGGAAGAGTCAGGACAGCAGGGCGTGTTATGAAATGGGGCTGCTAATCGCACTACATGCCAGAAACTTACACAGTGAGTTTAAGTTAACACATTAAAGCAAGAGTTTGAGATATTGGAAAACGTTCCTACCCTTCTTACCTTTCTTGCCAATAGCTAGAAGATGATAAAGATTGATACCTCTCGCTTACCACTTGCAGCCAGTTAGCTTAGCTTAGGTCGAAGACTGAAAACAGGAGGAAACAGCTAGCCTGGCTCTCTCAGAAAGTAAAAAAACATCTCCCTATAAGCACCTTAATGGAAGCTCACTAATTAACCTGCAAAACCACAAGTTGGTCCCCTGGTTTCCAGTCACTTTGCAAAGCTATGCTAACTGGCAATTGGTCATACAGAAACAAGGAATACATGACAGTGGTACCAATCTTTTCATCATACTCATGGAGAGAAAACAAATAAATACATTTTCCAAAATGTTGAACTACTGGTATTCCTTTAAATGTGTGTGCATAAAGTATTTTACACTTATTAAATAAGATTATGACCATTACTGTATTATTGAGACTGATATTTAAGATTTAAAAACAAGAATCAAAGAGGAATATTTTCGCGTATTTTCATTTTTTAACATCAACACATTAGAGATGTGATGATATAAGCTGAGTGGGATATTTGACAGTTGAAAATTGTTTCTAACGATCTCAAATATATAATTTTCTACTGTTATTTCATAAAAAAATCATAAATCAGTCTCTTTTTTTCACGTGAAATCATACAAGGTGTAACTCTGGTGAAACACAATCCTGTCAGCTCCTTCAACATGTTCACTGCAATTTAGTATTTTCTGCCTCTTCTTATGTTATAGGCTGCTGCTTTATAATTGTCCATGTCTCCAAATGGTTTTGGTAATCAGTGGTTTCTGATCCTGGAATGAGTTAACTGTCGTTTTGGGTACAGTTGCCTCTATTGTTTCAAATTAAATTCAGCACAGACTCACTGACTGCATTGATGTCATCAGTGACATAAACAGTGGTGTCCTCAATGAGCTCCAGACTCAGGCTGGTTTCATCTATTGTGTCACTGGGAGCAGGGGTCATAATTTAACATATCTTGACCTCAACAAAATGGGCACATATTCATTATGCCTCCTGAATGGCGTAAGCAGTGATCCACAGTGTTTATTCCCCTCATGGAGCAAGGCGAGCAGCGACGGAACAGCGCCTCACTTTCCTACCATCACACTTGTCTTTAGTCACAATGAAGCACACACTTCTTCCCCTTCTCTCGCCCGAGCCTTCCGCTCTGTAAGATCGGCATATAGGAAAAGAGTCACTTTGTTGAATGGCGCTGTCCAGGATTTAGCCAAGTTTCAGTGACACACAGGATATTACAGTTCCTGAAAGCCTGTTTGAAACTAATGCAAGCACAGAGATTTTTTTTCAAAGCTTGCACAATGGTTAGCACGACACTAGTTCAGTGGAAAGATCCATGCAGCTGGGTGTTTGATTCCTTCACACTTGCCACAGTGCCTCTGATGTAGACATGAACGCAGAGATAGACGATCTTGCTTGTCCATGTGGTCAGGATTGTAACCGGTGCCCATCACCTCCATGTTTTATCTTGATGTTTACTGATGTTTACATTTGAAAAAAATGTATTTCTTTCTCATACGCTGATACCAATGCATCTGTGATAAGCTAAAGTTGACTAATATTGTCAGCCATACCAATGTACAGTGAAGGTCAGACTTAATATAGTTTTCATCCGGTGTCACCATTTGCATCACTGTGTCAAGTGTCAGTTACATATCTGTTTTATTTTGCTCATAGGTCAGATGGTGGTGGCCAAGGTGCTGAGTCGACTGTATGATGACATGTTACTGTACGGCCAGAGCATCGTTTACTATGAGCACTGTGTGTCAGTATCCAGAGAGCTGAAGGACAAGAGACTGGAGGGAGAGTATCTGGAAATCCTCAGCAGCCTCTACCTCTCACTCAACACTGAAAAGTGAGTTTGTGCCTGTCCCTCCTCCTCACTGTTACTCTCTGTCCATCTTTTGGTTTTTGAGCAAAACAGTCTCAACTCTGGATTGCAGATCATCTCGTAAATCTCTGGACTACACCAAGCAGAGCCTGAGGATTTCTATTGATTTGGGCAAGAGAGAAGAAGAGTCAGAGACGTGGCTGCAGGTGGGACGCATCTACTACCTCATCCAGGAGGACGAGTTAGCTGACATGTACCTGCAGGTGAGGAGGAGGAGGGGATATATGACAGTGTGTAAGGTGGAGTGGCATTCATTGTATGCAGGGACGGCTTTATGCTGCCAGTGTTTTTGTTTCATTTTATCATCAACAATAACTTCCCTAAAATCACTTCCCTGAAAATCATTACAATACATAAAGCTTGGTTTCACATCCTAATGTTAGATAAGCGACCATTATTGATTGACAGTATATTCTGATAAACAGGCAGCAGTGAAGACAGCCCTGAGGATGAATGACCATCACTTTGCCATGAGCATCTACGAGGAGGCAGGAGACGTCTACTTTAAAGGCCACAGGAACAGGATGGCTTCACTGCCTTTCTACAGGGTAAGACGACGCAAAATAAAAACATATGGTGTATTTTGTCAGCCTTAAAGCTACAATGTCATGATGCAGTATTTTCCATTTTTTAATTTTTATTTTATAATCATGAAATTATTTTTAGATTCTTAGCACCACTGATCTCATTTAACAAAACTGTTCATGTTTGATTTCAGGATGGCAGTCTGCCGTTCGCACGGAGCATCGGGGACGTCCACTCAGAGTTCCGTTTGTTGACTAAACTGACAGAGCTGTTAATGACCCAGGGAGAGCAGGAGGAGGCTCTGCAGTACGCAACACTGGCTGTTCAGATCGCCAGCAAAACAGGTACTGAGTGCAGGCATTGCTCTGGAGTAGAATCTGTGCCTATTGTTAGTTAACTTGTCCAGTCAGCTGCAGTAACTGTAGTAAACCAGATGTAGTACTTTGTTAACATAGACTGTTGTTGCTTTTCCTTAGGTGTGCAAGTGAATGAGAGGACAGCCTACCACCGGCTGGCTACAGTCTACTACAACCTGCAGCAGTATGAGATGGCAGAAAACTACTACCTCAAGTCCCTGTCCCTCTGCCCGCCTGTCCTGCAGGACCCCATGGAGGCCCGGTACTACACCAAGGTGTACTGCAGACTGGGCAATCTCACTCTACACAAACTGAAGGTACAAAGCTGAAACAGAATATAGACATAAGCGTGTTTTTGAAATAAACATTCTGCTGAATCTTCATCATAAAAGACACAATCACAAAAAAACACAAGATTTAAACCTGCTTTCATTTACAAATTAATTGACAGGTCTCCTAATACATGGAAATCAACAACATTGTATTAATCGTAGTTATTAATGTTTTGTGACAGGGCATACTTGTGGCCTGAGCTCTCTGCCCTTGTTTCCTGTCATCCCTTCCATGTTGATGCACTATTAAAGATGAAATTCAAAAATTAAACTAAAAAAAAATACTCCCTGACACAGTTAAACTGACTTACATGTTCAATAATGATCAGATGTAAAATGCATTTTTTAAATCAAACTCTCCAGATACAAAAAAGACATTTAAATAATTAAAAAAAATAGATTTTCTAAATTTTCTAAAATCTATTCCTCTTTATCAGTTAAAAACAATAAAGAAACACCTACATTTTTACAATGTAGAAAGACTTTTGTACTTCTTTCAAAGGTACTTTTGTTTGATAAATTCACATATTGTTCAATATGTGGGCTTTGATCAATAATCAAAGGATAATTGCACAATTCCTAACCTTGATTTGATACAAGGGCAGGTGGTTGGCATTTTTAATTTTTGCAGATTTTCCCCTTGTCCTAGAAAGAATGAATTTTTGATCTCAGCAGAGTGATGGTAATTGTCTCCTGTTGGCCTTTTCACAGTAACTGGCTCTGAATCAAACCTTCAGATGTGAAGATGATGTGTTTAATTTAGATGAGACCTGCTCTGACCCTCTGCTCTGTGCACTCTCCCCAGGATTCTTTTGATGCGGTGGGCTACTTCCAGTTGGCTCTGGCAGCGGCGCTGGAGGACCAAAGTAACCCCGAGGCTCTGTACGTGGTGTACATGAAGCTGGCCGAGATCCACGGCAACCACATGCCCGATCCTCAACTGTGCCAAGTTTATAGAGACAGAGCCCAGAGTCTGAAGAGAATTCTGGCTGAGGAGGAAGGCGCTGCTGTTGGAGAGGAAAACATGGCGGATGCAGACACAGAGCCGGGCCAAAAGAAGGAAGAGGACTCCGGTGCTGATATGGAACGTACAGAAAGTTTGGTTAAGAGAAACGGCGTTTTCACATCTACACCTGAAAATAAAAAACGTGATGACAACTCATTTCCAAGAACTTCTTTTATCAGTGAAGACAAAGAGGACAGACATGCAGACACTGACACTGGAGATACTAATGGGAAAGATCACAGCAATAATCTCGATGCAGATGGCCCTTTTGTGGATGCCTTCGACACACAAACCATCGCCAGTCAGTCCTACAGTGACAGTATTCTTACTGAGTCCTTTGATACAGCCAAGGAGCAGATCTCAGACTCCAGCAGCTCCACTGATACTTTACAAACTTATCAGAATCAAACAGATGGGACAGACTTTGATACTGACCACAGCATGCCCAGTCAAATACACATAAGTGACATCACAAGACACAGAGACAGCCACAACACAGATTCTGATATTCAGGATGAACAAAACACCCCCACTAAAGGAACTCATGCAGATCCTTTTCAAAAGGATGTCAGTGATGAGGACAATCAGTCTGATATTAACCGAGATTGTTAGCATAGCAACAACACAGAGAGAGATACATGTGAAACTGGTGACACACACAGTGAACACAGTCTACACATAGTCTCCTATTGGCACTTTATGTTCTTCACTGACATTTCCTCTGTCTGGTCACATGTGTCTTGACCAGCAAACTGACTCCAACGTTCCAGCCACGTGGCACTTATTGTAGGACAGATGATGTCAATACTGTTAAGTTTTCAGAGATTTACTGACATTGAAGCATGTGCCTTTTGTATAATATGTTCTGTGGTTATTACAGTGCATTGTGCTTGTAATATATGTTTTCTAAGTGTATGTTTTTGTATCTCTGGAAGATATGACTCAAACATAAAGAATGTTATTTTCTTTGCTGAGAGTTTTTGTGCTTTTGTTCATTCAGGGAGAAATACGGCGGCCTTGAGGTGCAAAGCACAACAACAATGAAAAAAATCAAAACAAATCAGAAAAAAACAACAACATTAGAGAACACATGATGGGATCTCAGGAAACAAAATTGCATTTTACATTTTAAAAAATGACATTTCTCCAATATAATGAACACCAAATGTTTCAGTGTTTTCATAGTTTTCACCTCCCCCAGGCCACATGTGGCTCTCAGCTTTTTCAGTCTTTGAAAAACACGTCTCATGCACTTTTTATACCTATACCTACAAAAAGTAATGCACCAAAATTGGTATATAACTCATGTAATCAGGAAATCAAATCAAAATCAAATCAAGTTTATTTATATAGCACCTTTAAAAAAAAAACAACCACAGTTGACACAAATATATAGCAATATAAAATGTACACAAAAATGAAACAGAATATAACTGGTAAGAACAATTACAAAAAGATTTTAAAATGCAAAAATAGTAAAACCACTACAGACAACCAAAGGCCAGTGAAAACATGCACGTTGTAGGAGCTGCAATCATATGACCAATGCGCTGATGAGACTAAAGAAGGAGGTTTTACAAAAGTCAGCATAAGCATTAAGGGTGGTGGATGTGTCAAACACACAAAGGATTTCTTCCCAGGAGACCGATGTTTGTGTCCCATGTGAACCAAGTGAACTTTAAGTTATATTAATTACATCATACCATATTCTTATTCTTCTTCTAAACCTAACCTAGGTGACTTTACTTTCTTAAACTTTACCTACATAACTTTACATTAAGTACATTACACTAAGAACGTAACCTTTAGTTAAGTACGAAATGTGACAGTGCCCATGTGTCTTCACCTAAACCTAACCAACATAATTCCACATTAAATTTGTAACTTTATGTTAAGTACATAGCGTGAGGACACCATTCGCTGGGTGCTTATTTGTTAGATATCATACATACAGTTGTATCAGGCTGTGTTGCTCTGATAAATAGTTCAGTCAGACAACTCATGTTTTAAACGTTTATTGCAACAGCAGAACATAGTTAGAGTTTGGTGTCTAGACTCTGGCCTCATCACTCCAAGCAAATATGTTTACATGAGATATGGGGAAGTGATGATTAAATATTAAATATATACATCGCAATAGTGTGTACTCTCAAGTTTCTCGACTCTACACTTGTGAAATTTACATTGTCGCTTCGCCTGTTTCATTTGTTCTGTGTTGTGATACACAGCAACAATATTTCATTGGAGTTTCTCGAAGGAGGAATCTACAGACCCATCAGGGTAAGAGAGACAGTGTTTGTCTTAACTGGGGTTAGATTTTGAATATTTTCAGATGTATTTTAAAAAAGTGACTAAAACTAATATATCTTCTTTCCAAAAACAAGGTGTTGTTTGACACACCTATATATGATCGGGCTCTGCAGCTGTGCTGGAATATATCCACTTACAAGTCTCAGGTAAGACTACTATCCTTCAAAGCGCACACTAATACAAAATAGATTCATTTTGATAAACTATCTTACTACATTTAAAGATGACTTATTTCCTTTATGTTGTTTAGATTGCACTGATGAGAGAACTCCTGAGGCTTCAGCAGAAGCAGAAGATCCCATCTCAGGTGACGGCTGAAGACATCATCGGTTTGCTTTTGAAGGAAAGCAAAAATACTATGAGGGAACGGTGAGTTACTGAGACACATACAGACAGTCCACCACGACACCTTGAACTCTCCTCATGTCACACTAATATAACTAATACTTTAAAGAGCAACAAGAAAAATAAAACGTCTGTGTTTCTGTTTGAAGCCTCTGGGCGTTTGAACTGGAAGATTTTGATGAGGACGATGCCAAATCTCTGCTGACGCTGGTAAGACACGAGTCCTGAGAAGACTTACAGTAGTTTGTTACAATATGCTAATTTCATCCTCTAAAGCTGCATGTCAATGTCAAAACTGCACTTTAGGCCTAATTCCCTGTTTCAGGTGTGGGCAGTAAATGTCAGCAACAAAAAGAGGGACATTGAGTTTGAAGCCCAGATGCTCCTCAACTCTCCAGAGGCCGTACCTGCTACTTTTCAGTAAGTTACATTTCACACATTTATTACCAGTTACACTGCAGTGGTTTTAATATCTCTGTGATACTCTGAAGGGTTTTAAAATTTTCATTTTAATGACTGTAACCTACAGACAACCTAAAGTCCTCAGCATGGCCAAAAAGTTCGCCAGGATCCTGAGAAAGAAGCAGAGGAAGGCTCCCAGCTTCAAACTGCTCAGTCCAAAAGAGGTAGTCCTCGAGGTCGTTCCCAGAGTCCTGCAGGGCTTCTGGGTGCTTCCTCCTCTCCCCCTGTTAAACATGCCTTCCCAGAGACTTAGCAAAATGTCTGTTGGGGTTACAAAGGCTGTTCTGGACCAAGTCTCCAATGCTTTAACCACTGTGGAACATCAGGTCATCTTCTCTCGCTCCATCAGGGATGAAATGGTCCAGTCTATCATGAACAAGATCAGACAGACGTTCTCTCATGACGTCTTGGTGAACAAGATCAAGCGTTTTGCACCAGTGCTGCTGAGTGAGATTGTTGAAGTTGCAGTGGGACAGATTAGTGGGATGTTTCAGCCCCAGAGCCCAAAAGCAACGGCTCATCTGACACCCACTGTCGAACCTGCTGCCACCACTCCAATCCAGGAGGATTTAAACCTGGCTGTGACTGAGAAGCTGCTAACAACCAGTCTAGAGATAAACTCTGTGGTGGTGTCAACTCCACCACCTTTTCCAACTCCACCTGCTGACCCTCCATCCATTCCTGATGTTGAGGCCAGGGAGGATATAGATGACACACCCTGCCTTGAGAATGACCAAAAACCCACTGGAGTGGTCTCATCCTCTCCATCACCTCCTGCTGAACCTCTGTTTGTTACTGAGGCCAGGTTGGATGAAACTGAAGAACCCTGCCTGGAGAAGGACCCAAAGCTCACCAGCTGCTCTCCCAGCTCCACTGACCCATCCTGCTGAACCTGTAATTATCACTACAGTGAAGGGCGGCTCGACCACCAGCCAGGCTGAAACAAAGCAGCCGACCTCCAGTCCAGTGACAAGCTCTGCTGAGGTGTCACCTCCACCAGCTCCTCAGACATCTCCTACTGAACCTCACATTACGGATGTCCAGGACAGGGAGGACATAAATGAAAGGCCAAGCCTGGAGGAGGGCCAAAAACCCACCAGAGAACCAGCCTCTGCTCCTTCAGTTTCATCGGCTCCTCTGACCGCTCCTCCTGAACTTGTGGTTATTGTTTCAGCGAACCCAGAGGTCAGAGAGAGGAGAGAGCAGGGCTTCTTCTGCAGGCTCTTTCAGTCTATGTGCTGCTGCTGTGTAGCCAGCCACACAGAAACTGAGTAACTGTCTTAAAGTATTAAATGCATCTGTATTAAATATAATAAATAATTCAAATAGGAAAAATGAAATAACTGTAGTCATGTGTCAAATTGTTAAAATGCTGTAGTGTTTATGGGTATGAACACAGTTATAATTTGGAATACTTGTTAATTAAACTATGATTCAATCATTTCCTATAATATTACCTATAATAATTTAGCAATATTGAATTACCCAGAAACATGCTGAGTCTAAAAAGTACAAAAAGGGAAGTGTGCACAGTGACTGCATATTTTTTGTAAAGAGGAAGTATTGAGAGGCTTTAAGACAGGAAATATAATAATACCACAAAACAAAGATACTCAGTTCCAAGTGAAGATCAAATTTTCATTCAAGTATTACCTGCACAGAAAGTATCATTTGTAAAAGTGCTAATTATCCAAAATGGCTTCTTTCAATTCTCCCTCATAATTGCAGGACAATTGGGAGTTTCCCTGAAAGATAAATTGAAATAGAATAAAAAATAAATAATTTAATGGAGGTCCACCAACTGAACACTGTCTCTGTTCTCCAAATAATAAATACCTCATTCTTTTCAGGAAACTTCTTGGAAATTATAAGGGAATTATTTTAAAATTACAGTCCTGTAAAAGAAAATGATATATAAATGTATAACAATACAGAATTTTCCATTTGTCTCGTACTGAGTAACTGAGTGTGAAGCAGATTATTACTCGTCGCTTCTCTGCTTAAATGAAGGTTAAGAAGCTAAATATCAACAATAAATTGTCTTTGAGGACAAACTTACAGGTGATAGATATTAATAGAACAGAGCACGTAGGCTACTGACCTGTTGCCAAACCCGGTCTCACACCATTTCTTGTCATATTCACAGTTGTTTCCGGCCAGCCCTTCGCTTTAATGCTGTGTTCCCACCAAACGCGATGAATGCGATTTAATCGCTCGTAACGCGCCGCCCGTAACGCGCGAGTTTGGACGCCTGACCATTTTGTTAATTTGCGTTATCGCGTCATTCGCGCGAGTAGCGGGGAAGCCGGCTGTGCTAACTGGAGCTAAGCTAGTGCTAACGTTCATAGTACAACCATTCTGCAAACTAATTAAAGACACATATTTACAGAACTTACCAAGTAGACCA
>NC_065509.1:15696164-15697229 GCF_006386435.1 Epinephelus moara
AAAAATAATACTAGCTACTGTACACTGTATTTTTTGTAAATATGACCTAATAATGTAAACAGTTCTGTGTCCAGGCTCCCATGAGCACTGTGGTGTTATACATATGAGATTAAAGCAAAATTTTGTGTAAACATGCAGCTCTAAGTCATTTATTTTCACTTGTACAAAACCAGCATTTGTTAATTTTTAATTGTTAATTTTTTGCACAGTGAAATGTGAATAAACATTTATAATCAAAATTAATAATTAAATGACATTGTGGTGGGCATTGTACATCTAGTAAGAAAAAAGAATATTTATTACATGGGGAAAGTTTAGTTTAAATGTGTTGTAGAACTATTAGGCCTACTGTTACTTTATCTACATAAGATCAAATATTTTGGTATGAACAACTGCATTTTTTATTTAACCAAGTATCCTGTATCATAACTACATGTCTGACAATTGTAACAAACCAAACCGCATGAAAATCGGTTGAGAATTCAGCGAGTAATGATGATTTTAATCATAAACAATCTCCTGCCTCAATAGACATACATGCATTAGGCAGCGCGGCTAGTTACCAGCAACCAGTAACGAGCAAGTTGTAAAGATAATCTACGGAAAACCAGCGTCTCCCAACTACGGTTCGCAGCGCCAGACTGGAGAAGGTAACACAGTCTATCACAGTTAGTCAACAATTAGTTTCACCCCCCACCCCCCTAAAAAAAAAAACAAAAAAAAAAAACGTTGCACATTGTGACTCTGACAAATCGGCATGGAGTGTGTGGTAAAGGGCTGCTAATGAACTGCAGGGCTGATAAGGAAAGTGGCAACAGGTGTGTTAGTGGGAGGGGATGTCAGGTGAGGAAGACTGACACGTGAGTTTGAGGGCATCTAGTGGATGGTTTGAAGATGGCAACTCCTGGGAGTGAGAGGAACCTACAGTACAAGGCCTGGGATTATGGGGTGCCATTTGTAAAGTGTCTCACGCTGAAAATAACATCAACATTTTGCCACATTTAGCTTCAAACAATGTTTAAAAAAGTGTTGTGAATTTTTTAACGTCACCTTTTACCACATTTA
>NC_065509.1:15698554-15736721 GCF_006386435.1 Epinephelus moara
ATTTAGATTTAACATTTAACATTTAGGTGCCACATTTAATATTTAGATTTAACTATTTAATATATTTCTAAGTTAACAAATATTGCTGTAAATGTGGTAAAAGGTGACGTTAAAAAATTCACAATAATTTTTTAAACATTGTTTGAAGCTAAATGTGGCAAAATGTTGATGTTATTTTCAGCGTGAGACACTTTACAAACGACACCCCATATGGGATATTATTAAATAAAGGAGGAAGCAGGTTGGCTTCTTTATATCTGTTTCATTTATTTATTTGTAATGGCTAAACGGTGATTTTTTTTTTCTACTATTGTGTGGCTCAGACCAGCTGCTGTGGTGCTGCAGGGACAATGCTGCTACAGGCGTGGTTTCAGGCCCTGCCTTCACATATACAGCTGTTTTTGAAAATGGATATGTTCTTTCCTTCCGATTTAAACTCCAAACTCCAAATGCTCAGCGCTGTCTCCCCTAGTCACAACGGTAGTAAAGTGTGCAAGCTCATGTTGCCTCTTTCAAAACACTTATTGGAGATCTCATCACTGTTGATTTCCTTTTGTTATAAAGACAAAGGAAGTCACTCAAAGATAACAGTGTTGCTCTGGACATGAGAAAGTTTTCCTTTCACTCCTCACAGACAGCAAGCCCACTCTAGAAATTGTCCCACCATCTGCTGGTTTGGCAAGGTCTGATCCAAAGTCGTCATTACAGGTGGACTTTAAACCATGGATGCTGAGCAGATAACACTGGGCACACCAGATGGCTCCGTTCATCTATGAAGGGATGCAGCAATGCTAAGTTATCATTGTTTCCCTAACACTCCATGTTACAAGTCATACACAAATACGTACACAAATACTAAGTAACTGGAGTTTTGTAGAAGGCCTTTTTAAAAAATCTCTGTTTTAGTGGCTTAAAACTTTGTTAACGTGTGGACAAGAGGCCAAACATAAGGAAAATATCTATCTACAAATATAGCCTCTGTGTGTGTGTAGACACTGCCAAACTTAGGAAATGTTACAGAGCATCATGGTAAGGATGGCATCATTAACAGCATGCAGAGACAGCACAACCATCCACAAGAGGCTCACTGATTTTATGTCACTTTTAAATGTTTCCAATAGATGGCCTCTGACATTTATCCCTTTCAAAAATTTGAAAGGGATGAGAATTTCATCCAACAGTACACACTTAACAGAAATCCTCCAGTGATTATGTGGCCACGTGACACTGGGGAGGAGGTGATTTATTTCCAGTGTTTTGTAAATTGTGTGCTGTGTGATATATGCATGTGTTTTGTCCAAAGTTGTAATGGTGTGAACCTGAGAGCCGCCACCTGTTTGGACAATAATGCCATGTCTTAAAAGCACCACAAGAGAGCGCTATCATGCTGATTTTATGCTTTGCTGTAAAAAGCTGTCATTATGGTTGCTGTTCCTCTGCTTGACCAGAGGTGGGCAGCCAAAGACAGCTCCTCGCTGCAGCCTGTGTTGCTTCGCTTCGAACAACCACTTTCAACAGGTGAGAGGGACAAGATGGAAGAGAAAATGATTTCTGCCATCTGCTTGGTAATGGCAGCAATCCAGGCTGTGCATAATGGAAAATGTCCTCCCAGTCACATTTTGGGCTTGGGTTCACTGGAAGACCAATTATGACGTCCATTTGGGCAGGACTTTTATGACTGTGGGAAAGAAACAGGTGTGGATTTTTTTTTTATTAAAATACATTTCCTGACAGGAGATTAAAGTAGACAATAATATCTAGTGATGGTTTGGTCAGGACATATGCTGCTACTTTAAATTAACCACTCTGCTGAAGGGAATGGCTGATGTGTCTAATGGCATTTCTTGAATTACGGTAAGAGGATATTAACTAGCCTGCATTTTATGGAACTGGCACAATGGCAAATGGCAGAGAAAAGCAAGAGTGAGAGTTCAGGCAAGGACAAAAAAGAGAAACTGCTACGGATTAGGTTGTTGTAAAGCAACGAGCCAAAGGAAGGAATGTTTGCATACATGGCCTGCATGCTGAATAATGTTGCAGGGCTTCTTCCTTCCCCCCACAGGCATGAGTTTAGCACAAGTTCAAAACACGTCCAATTGTGCCAAAACAAGCACTGAATTGTTCTTCCTTTTTCAGTATTCCCAGGGTTACTTTGAAATGAACTGTAGGGCCTTTTGCTTTACAAGTTTTCCGCTCTTCACTTTGTGTGGAAGTACAAAAGCTGATTGATAACAATAGCAGAAAAACACATGGTTGAATAATTTCATGATGCCCAAAAACTTCCCACCAAACAACATGTCAAACCCTGAACGCATTACTTGAAGATTTTTGGCACAAGCGAGAGTGAATAATAAAAGATCAAATAGCACATAATTGTTTTTTAACTGTTCCTTCAAGCCTTAGACAAGGTAGTTTAAACAATAGACTATTACAGCTCACATGGCTAAAGACTTTATCAACATTTTTATGAAAACAAGAAGATCATGAACGCTCCTTAGTCTCAGATAACATTCTCAGATTGAGAGATAAAGTTTCAAAAAGCAACACAGCTCAGTTGCCAGATGAAAATGTTGATGTTGTACATTTCTGAAAACAAAGGATACCTTACATTATCACGTTACATCAATCATATCAATGTTTCAAAGTAACCTTGTTCTGATAACATTTATATGAACTGACTTTGAATTCGGGAGGTTGAGGGAATGGTGGATGGCCGCCAAGCTGTGGACCATTGTTCAAGGCCAACAGCAGTAGCTTTTTAGCGAGACATTGACTGCGTTTCCAGTGGCGTTTGTGCCACCAAAACTGTGTATTTAAGTCAAAACATGATCTTTTTCTAACCACAAACAAGTGGTTTTGTGCCTAAACATAACCACACGTTAACCACAGCATTGCTGAAACGTGAGAAAACCTTAAGTTTCAACATGTCTACTACATGATAGAGTACAAATGTTACACATCTGTGGTTTGCAGAAATGTACAATGCCAACATTCATTCTGGCGATTGGGTTGAACAACGTGGAAACCCATCGAGCTAGAAAATAAAGAGGGGTATAACTAGCGTCAAGAATGTAGCAATATGCTATAGTATTTCCGTTACTATATATAGCATATGTGACACACAACCTTTACCTCTCCTATTCAGTAAACATTAGTCAGCAGGGAGCATGTAAGGCCAAAAAGTTATTTATAGTTATTTCTCTTCTGTGCAAACATGACTGAAACTCTGTCTAAAATGTGCATTTTAAAGGAATTGCTTCAGGCAAGAGATTGTCTGTTTCTAATTTTTGCATATTCACCTGGAAATCATAGGACTCACTGACACAGAACAGCTAAGGACAAACAGATTGAAAACAATATTTTGAGTTGAACTGAATTGAACTAAGCAGCCAGTTTGACCGGTGGCAATGAAAGTTTCTTCCCCCCCTTTTGTTTTTAAGCCTTTACACAATAATGAAATTGTCAGCCTCCCAAAACATGGTAAAAGCAGGAGGGAAAGAGTAATGAGTGAGGAGGTGAAACACAGTATACAACAAATTCTTTACAAAAAATCGATGAAACAATCAATTATTGGCTCAGGAGATGGAATGGGTCGTCCACTTACTGTAAGATCTGTGGTTTAATCGCCATCTCCTCCAGTCTGCATGTTGAAGTATGCTTGGGCAAGACACTGAACCCCAGTTGTAAGCTGGTGTGAATGTTTAGGTGAGCAGGTGGCACCTTGCGTGGTAGCCTTGGCCACCAGTGTGTGAATGGGTGAATGTGGCTCTGAACTGTTAAAGGGCTTTGAGTGCTTGGAAGACTAAAAAGGCAATACAAGTGCAAGACCATTTAAAAGTCCATTTAGAAAACATTTCAAATATAGACAGAAAACATATATTGGACACTACAAAAAGGGAAAATTGGCTTATTATCTACAAGTGGTTAAATTATATAGCTTAATGACAAGAGGGTTTGGGAGGTCCATGAAAACAGTGTAACTGCATACATACATTATATGCAAACACAGAAGTACAAGTACACATTTAACACATACTGTATCATGTTGGTGTCAGTCTATTACTCTTAGGTACATGCAGGTAGTAAAGCAGCAACACAACTAGCAAAAAAAAATAGATTTTTAAATTGTAGCATCATTATCAGTTGAGCCGAAAAAATGAGCCGAAAAAAGTCATAGAGAGAGCGAGAACTCGATGCCAAAAAAGGCTTCAGAACAACCAAGAAGTTGCCCTTTTTGGGAACTTTGGCCCTGCTTCTGTCAGAGTCTTGGTCACACCACTGAACACAGTCAAAACTTTGTGTTTTTAATAACACAGCCAAACAAAATCACAAAAAAAGTAGATGTAGAACTCAGACTTTGAGAATTATTTGTCTTGTTCACACAGTGTGACGTTTGTTAGACGTCTGCTCCTTTCACATTGTGGCTGTTCATAGAAATTACCAATAATGGCTACACTTGTCATTTTAAAAAAAGCAGCTGTATATTGTACACATTTTATAGTCAATTTATTTAATTTCTGAAGAAACAGATGATTTTGATGACAATCAGCTTGTTAGATGTGATGTAAAAACTTACGCAGCATCTCAGCAGTCCTTTACGAGAGCTAAAAAGGCATGTGGTAAGACATGGGTATTTCTGTTTCAGTTAAATGCCATTGCTCATTCAGTGATCTAATGACTTAATGATTTAATGATCAAAGAAACGTTGAGATTTTAATGTCACTGAAAGCATACCTCATTTGTCACAGGTAATTTCAGTTCAGAACACACGAACACACCCTGCTTCATTTTACTACCCTGCCCTGTCCTTCTCTGTTTCACCCCTCATAATAACATACTAACTCTTCCCTGGCTACATTATCCTGCACTGTTGTATAAGATGAATGAATTTATGACATCCACCACAACACACTCACACACTCACCCTGTGTACACAACCCTGTGCTTCTGTACTTGTGAGGACCCTAATCGATATAATGCATTCCTTTACCCTAACCTTTACCCTTAACCAAAAACATGCCTAACACCAACCATTTCTTTGGTGTGTGACATGCATCATGAACTACACCTTGTTGTGTTGACCACCTCTCTTTTATGCTAAACCTAATTCTAACCTAGACCTTACAACCAAGTCTTAACCCTCAAACAGACCTTTCCAAAATGTCCTCACATTCCAAAAATGTCCTAACTCTCAAGGTTTAAAGGCCCGGACACACCAAACAGATATCAGAGAACTAGTGGCGATAAAGGTGTTGCCTCACGTCACCTGTGTCTCAGCCAAAAAGTTGCACATGAACACATTGTAAAGACTAAAGCTAACGGCCAACTAGCACGTACAATCTGTGCCTCCGTGAGAGGAGCTGACTCAACACACCAGCAGTCACTGGTAGTCTGTATTCGTCACTCAGAAAGGGACTTTGGAAGACAGACTGGAAGGATTCAAGATGGTAGTTAGCCAGTTAGCAGAATACCAACACAACCTAGGTTTCATCACTTTCATTTTCCTTCTTGTGTGCTGATCTGAACCGCCAGCCAGAATAATTACACTTACCCACGGGCTCCACCATCTCAGATGTTGATTCAACATGCTGAATCACCTGAAAACCCAACTAGTGTCAACGGTGTGTGACACACCAGAAAAACTAGGGTGACAGATACTCACCGTCAGCCGGACACTGACCAACGGCCGACTATCAGCTTGTCGTTTCAGGGTCCTAAAACTTACATTGGTTCTAACAAACATAGATGTACAAGCACATGCACACACACACACACACACACACACACACTGCATCATTTTTCAGCTTGTTCCATCATGGATGATAGCTTTGTGCTTGTCGTAATGCCAAGAAAAAGTCTCAGGCCGATGACCTAACAGCAAACTGAAACACTATCCGCACTGTCAGGGTCTTCTTGTAACCTCAATAACGTCAAGGTGAGTAACTATAGCAGTTCATAATGAAAGTTTGGCCAGCAGGATTAGCTCTGGTTTCACTCTCCCTGTAGAGATTTTCATTAGAGAAGGTTCGTGCTTATGGAAACTGTCTCCTCTCACTGGTCATGACCTAAATATGAAGTTGTAAATGTCTGGGCAAGTATATTGTTCTGAGAACAGGTCTGTCAAGTTCCTTGCACTTGAACTGGTTTGAACATTGTTTGCTTTCCACCTCAAGTACAGCTCAACTGTTGTCACCCTTGGAGTTTTTCGTCCTTTCTTTTGCCATGACATGAGGACACAGGGAAACAGTGGGTAGCAAACAGTTCACTAGGCTAATCTTCCTGTTAGAGCAGCAGCAACTGACACACAGTAGATCTAATGAAACATGCTAACCATGTAAAGTATTTACTATTGGCCTGAGATGTGTTTTAAATACAATTCATAGCTTCCATTTCATTGCAGTGGTCCTCCATTGAATCAGTTTATTCTTGAATACTTCTTTGCCACCGGACATTAACCATAAGCCCATTGAACTGCACAAATACACACACACACACACACACACACACACACACACACACACACACACACACACACACACACTTGTTAGTTTCCTCCACACTCAGGCATGTCACTCTGTCTATTTCTGTGGCACCTTATTAGGCATCTGTTTACTCAACTGACAAGCATCTTTGTCTCTCATTCAGTAAACACAGTGAGTGAGTCGGGGAACTCTGTGGGGAGTCATCCTGGTGTCAAAGGGATTAAGACCATTCGCACGGAGACTAGTAGGAGTGACAAGGCCTGACAAGTTTGGCTTCAACAAGCCGGAACGAGTAATTTCCACTCTTGTTAGGACGCTTCAAAAATGTGACAATCATTCCTTCCTGTGTTTGTGTTTCTTTTGGATGATTTAAAACCTGCAAGATTTCCAGTTACTTATAAAGAGGAACATTTTCTGATGGAAGCTACCCAATTACGCACATGCACACACAAGTGGGTGTCAGCTGGAATTTTGTAAATCTGCTGTCAGTCTTGCTGATGCAGTGATGGTGCTGGTTGATAAAAATGTCAAAAGTAAATTCCTGTAGTGTAGAATGCACTATACCATCCAACACTTCTCATTTGCCCCCATGTCTTTGTTTTTAATCCAAACAGAACTACACTGCAGCATTACATAAGGCACCAGATCGGCTTTAGAAAGGGGGTAAAAGTGATACTTAACAAAGCCATCAACAAATACAATTGCTTACCATTAACAATACAATATACAGGAGCTGGCTCAGAGTCAAATTGATTACTTGGAAGGAAATTATGACTGCTATTTTGTCAGATAATTGAGCCATTAGGAGAGAAAAAAAAGACAGGCACATTTTAAATGGTGTCATTACCCTGCATCCTCCTTGGCCTGCGTCAGTGCGCCAATTCATTCAGATTTACAGCAAAAGTCATCCACACTCAGCAGAAAGATGAAGACAGAGATTCATAAAACTTGAGATATGATGAGACTGACAAATGAAGTAACACTCCCCGTCCCGCTGACTGTAAGTGATTGTGTGTGACCACCCGTACTCTCAGTTGGAAAACTTTCTTGACCTCATGCAAACCAAAACCAGATTGCATTTTTCATCATAGAAAACCACAAGCAGATGTATGTAGTTTGGAGCCTGTCTGTTCAGAGGAGGTGCTCTGTATGTTCTGCACATGAGTGGACTGGGCAGCGTTTGTGTTATTCTCCTTCAGTCTCAGGGGCCGATTTAACCATCAACTTACAGAGAGTAAAGCAGCAGGAGGAAGAAAGTCAGAGAGAGGAGGAAAAAAAGAGAAACAAGAGATTAACGCACCACACAAGCACCAGCATTTAAAATGGTCACATCCTGTAATGATATTAAAGGTGGACAAAGATAGGCCATTGTTGAGTCTCGGGCCTGTTTATACGGGTCCGTATATTTCTGAAAACGGGTATATATCTTTGCGTTTGGACCTGTCATGTACACGTAACAGGAGATTTTCAAAAACGGCTTCCAAAGTGAAAGTTTTTAAAATTTTCGGTTTCTATGGAGACGTGTAAACAGGATTGACAGAGATTTTGGAAAACGATGACGTTGCAACCCAGTTTGCGCATGCCCATTAGGCGCCTGGGAACCACAACAACAATGGCGGGTATATGCCTGGTTGTTTACGTTTTGTTAGCACTTTTGGGACTACTTACAAGTTTACAAATGAACTTAGCACTGCTGCATCAACATCACCGCTACATCGGTGCACAAAGACGTCTGCTGTGCCGAATATTAGTAAGTGCATAGCAACTAAATATGCTACATAAGGTTAAAATGTAGTTTATGATTGTATTTATCACTAGCGCCAAGAGGAAAACAAATCACTGTGCATGCGCAGAACGCTCTTCTATGGTGTTTGACATATTGCGTATCACCACCTACTGGCCTGGCATGCTAATTGCAGCAAAAAGCTGCCGTTTTTGCATTTTCGTGTAAACAGGGATATCGTTTTCACAACTGATAGTGGAAACCCGGGTTTTTTTTATATGGGATGAAAAAAAATCTGTTATTATTTGTATCGGTATCCGTGTAAACAAGGCCTCATTCCCACATCGGCAAATACAAACGTTTTGGGCTGGCAGTTTGAATATCAACCCAAAGCCTTGGTATTTGACAACCTTGGTATGAGACTCAACACCAAGCTACTGTATCTTCCCAATTGAATTCACATGAATTTTTTGCCATAGTCCAACTGCAAGATGGAAGACATGTTCTTTTAAAAAAAAAACTGTGTGAACTTATTGTCAATAACAAACCGAGCAAATAAGTATTTTTTTAGCTGTCAGGTAGCATTTTGACAATTTGAAAGGTTTTTTATTACCTTTACTTTCTCTAATGACTAATTAATTTAATTAAATGTGCAATATGTAATTTTCTGCTGCTAGGGGTCTCAAACCAGAACAATAACAGAAGACGGATTTGGATGACGTCACGAAGTAGCGTGGGATCATGGGAGTTGTAGTTATATAACAGATGCAGATCTAACATTCCTCACTCCGTGTAACTGAAACCGACCGTGGCAGTTTTTTTGGCAGAGCGAGCTTCAACAGCAGAGAAATGCTCATGGACGAGGTATATTACTGAAGTTATGTTCACTTTATGTTTCACTTTATGCAAATGAGGTCTGATCTGGACAGATCTGGTACCTACACCGGATCGTCAAACTCTGATCTAACTATCAGTAGTAATGTTACTTAGGCTGACCAAACGTCTCTTTTGCCTGGACATGTCCACTTTTCACGTCCTGTCCAGGGCGTCCGGGTTTTTTTTATAAACTGATTATAATGTCCGGTTTTCCGTGTGTTAAAGTCATGACTCTCTTTTCAGCGACTGTCTCGCTAACCTCAGTTATTTACACTCTATTCAGAAATGCTACTTACTTAAGCTGAGCGGTTAGCAATCTGCTAATATTTGAGCAAACTGCTAGTTACTGCTAGCAGCTTTACAGTTAGCGATGGCTTCTCCCTCTCTGCTGCTCTCTCTTGCTCAGTGCGTCTTATGTTTAGCTATTCCTCTGCCTCTTTTATAAATGCAGTTCATCTACCGGCATCAGCTCAGCATTATAGAAACCTATTGTTAGATGTTGTGGTTAGCCAGCCTCCGCTCCACACCGCTCCGCAGCGGAGGCCGCTGGCCGGAGTGCTGGTGTCCCGGCGGGCAGCAGTGCGTGCAATACACTGGTGGAAATGATTAATATTTCGATAACATAAGCCAGATGTTTGCTTACCTGTCTAGTAGAACACACGCGAGGTCGGCGTGGAATTGTAGTCCTAGATTTTCACGAAGCTCTCTCCATCTCGGAAAGGCCACACCAATATTTATCCTGGATTTAGCTCTCTTCTTATCCCAGATTCTTATGGGATCGCTTGGTTGACCCGTACGTTTCCGTTTTACCAGGCTGTTTACCGGGACCGCTTCGGTGTCAGAAGGTGCAGCAACAGTTAATGCATAACCATGATCCATGATGAGTTAGCTTAGCCTAGCAACAGTAACGTTCATTCTCTGACGTCTCATCCGGTCTGCTTCTTCTTCTTCTGCTTCATTTAATGTCTATGGTAACTGGAGTTATGCCGCCATTGCGACCTAATGACACGGTCCGTAACTGTTATTAATATTTCATATTTATCTGGGTTTGAAAAATTGTTGGAAACATTTCTGATAATCAAAGTACACAACTAAACAAAATATATAATATTGGTTTAGTCGTTTTTAGAAATTTTTATGTGGAAAAACTACATATTATACCTTTAAATGATGTACATGGAAAACAGAGAGAATCACGGAGAGCTGTTGTGACTGGCTAGCGTTAGCATGTTCCCAGCTTGCTAACATATTAAACGGTGAGTAGTCCCTGTATCATCCACCCTACAGCACCACCCATGTCGTGGTGATGCAGAAGCAGTTTGTTGTGTGACTTCCTGGTTTGACTGGGCCCTAAGAGGTAGCAGAAGAAGAGGGAAAAAAATACATGGGCTGCTGTGCTATTGCATTTATCTGTGTCCCAGAGAACTTTGGAGGCATCATTCATGATGGGATTAACCTTTGACCCTACATCCTGTATGGGGCTAATGTCAATAATCTCATGTCTATCCCACTGACATCTTGGTACTTTGCCAATTGATTTGCGCTGCATGTCATATGAACATGGATTTCTTTTTTTAACTGTGGTTTATTTCATCATCAAAGGCCCCATTATTTTGTAGATGGACTCAGGGGAAAGAGCTGACATTGCAAGAACCAGAGTCTCCATCCTCATGGTTTGAGTCTTACAAAAGAAAATATTGTCTTATGTTCTGAGCTTACATAAAGCTGACTGCAGATCGGCACCAAAATAGCTTAACGCAGTGATGAATGACAAGTTTCACATGACAATTGTACTCAGTTTGTGGTAGTGACATGAAACATGTCGGTGGAATATCATGTTTGCAAAGTCAAATATTTTTGAAATTGTGTTTTATTACGTTTTCTTTGGCCTTGAAAAACAGAATGAGCACTTCTCTTGAGTTCACATTTGCTTTCATAACCTCAGGTCAGGTGGAGCCAGTTTTTCAGATGTGGACAAGCAATGATTTGAGATGCGCACACAGACATCCACGCGCTGTCAAATACACACACAGACACACACGCGCACATGGTAGTGAGGCCCTTGGGAGCGAGGGGACCACAGACATTGTGGTGCCTTGGTCACTGGAGTCACCAAAGTGCCAGGGGACTTATCGATCTATCAGAGACAACGTTTTCACATGCTCACACCCTGTATGCATCACTGCTATGATTAACATATCTGAGAAAATGGGCATCCTGTACCAAAACAGACCTGTTCTTTCCAGAGCATTCCCTCCCACTGTGCTTTAAAAAACTGTGACTCAGACAACATAGTAGGTCTAGATATGGGAAAATTGCCTTTTTATCTTGCTCTTAAGGATGTGAGTCCTTGAAGCCCAGTGATAAATATTACCATGCATGGGCTTACATTTGAAAGCCTGAGCAGACGGTTGGCACAATTAGTTGGGTATGATTTCTTTAAGTTTTTCCTTAAGTATAGAAAATTTGGTCATGAAGCTCCAGAGAGCACGTGGCAGATCTCACGGAGTCATGTCTGCGCTCATTCCCTGTGGATCGCCCTTAGTGCACGTCTACACCTCTGAAAGACATGGAGCATTTGACGCGACTTAAACTGAAAATGCAGTCTCACGTTGTAGAAACTTGAGTTTTAAATGATGAGAGGTTGATGGGCAGTGAAGAGCTCTTGTGTGCAAAAGTGGATGCAATTACACTAACGATGCTTCTGCATAACTAAAATTCAACTGCAGGAGGAAGGCATGAATTATGATTTTATCAGCAGCTTTGAAGGCTGTTTATATAACAGTAGGTCTTAGGCTGATTCTTCAGAGTTTAAAGTAGTTAATATGCCACAACATGGTACTCTGTTATTAACTTTTCGCTAATGTTTTCACCTTTGTCAATAAGTTTGTAAAAATTGTAGACACAGTGAAAGAGGGAAAGGTGAGGAGACAGAGAGGGCAAAGTATGTCACAGAAAATATGTTTTGTCATGTGGGGTGCATATGTACTTGTGTTGTTGATTGACCTCAGTTTGCACCCTACTCTGTCACATGAAGAAAACAGAAAGCAGCACTGTGACTAATGTAAGCATGTTATCTCATTTTAGAGTACTGTAAGTGCCCAGTGTCTTTGTCGAATGTTACCACGGGTGTTATCACCCCATTGAAATGTTATCACCCCATTGAAATGGCATTATAAGTGGTTATTGGCCTCATACGTGTGGCTTAGGTGGGGCCTATGAGCTGGTTCAGGCGGCCATATGCAGCCCGTTAAATGGCCATTACTTTTATTGTTTGGTGGTGACCACTAGTGGCCATAGTAATAATGACGGGAGTAAAGGAGGAAGTCAGGTGGTATGGTGTAAAGCATAACAATGTCCATGTCAGGAGGAGGTCAAGGTGATGGATGGATTAGATTACACAGGACATTCACATGACCGCTGTTTGTGTACTATGTGAGACCATAAGTCAACACTGACACAATGCACTATAACGTTAAGTTATGTTGCATTGCGTTGCGTAGCGTTGCATTGTGTTATGTTATGTTACGCTACTTACATTACGTTACTTTACGTTGCGTTACATTACGTTGCGTTACATTACGTTGCGTTACATTACGTAACAAACACACTTATTTAAACCCAAATTTTTTTTTCTAAACCTAACCACATAATATGGGTGCCTACACCTAAAAGAAAGTTAAAATGAAAACTAATGAAACTACGACAGCAATAACACTGTACATAACATAATGGGCTGATAATGGCTTTCTGAACCTACCGGAGGGTGTAGCAGCTCCTCTTAACCAATATGTATGAAGTTCATAACCATTCATAATGCAGACTCTAATAGGCTGTTTTCACCTACAACTGATACATATATCTATGAAAAGTAATGCACAACAATTTGTATATACCTCATAATTATCAGCCAGTAATTCTTATATAACCCAAGTAATTGGCAAGGCTGTGATCACATGATCAATGCACTGATGGGAGTAAAGAGCGAAAAATTAGGACCAAAAGTCCGTGCAGTGATGCAGGTTGGAGTAGTGGGTGGGTCAAACAAACATAGGGCTTTCCCCCAGGGGACTTTGAGTTATTCTAAGGTATGTTGCCACCAAGTTTCTTTTCCTAAACCTAACCGAAGTAACTGTGGGGCATCAGATGTCATATAAGCCATTCGAGTGATAACATTCGAAAATCTTTGTTCAACACAAACTCCCCATGTATTAGCTGATTTATGAATCCCATTAGATATATCGCCCTGGCTGTGGTTTTCTACAACCCTAACCACGATAACTACCTCTAACTATGTTTTTAATCTTCATTCAGCAGATGACAGTATTTCATGCTTAAAAGAAACATAAAAAAGTGCTTTTCACTCTGGCTATGTGCCAAATATCAGGACATTTTTATGGCTCTATATATCTCCACTGTCCTCCCTTGGATTTCTGGAGTAAAATGAGGTGCTCTGTTTAATCTATGATTACTTGGAGAATTGGGCAGACATGCAGTTTCACAAAGAGAGTGGAAAACGTTTTCATAATAGCCCGATCTCCTTCCTGTCCATCATTCCATCTGGATTACATGCCAGTGACTGCTTTTCCCATACTGAAATAGACTTAACTGCTGTCAGCGCGCAGGCCTGAGGCATTCAGATGGCTGATACCTTATTCTTTAAATTCTATGTAACTGAATGATCATGAAGGCAAAATCAATGAGGACACTACATGCAACATATACATAATTTATTTCAATACAAATATTACAGCACAAACACTTGATTTTTTTCATAAATACCACAGGACACCACATGTTGTAACAGGCTCTGTAACCTTAACAAACAGTGACAAAAACTTTGTGCGAAAATGCGTTGCAAATATTTAGTAAACATTCAGCTGAGTGACGACTTTTTTCACTCGGAAAAAGGGTTCACATGTAATAGGTTTACTTTTCATATGACAGCTAAAGCAATATTCAACTTTCATAGAAAAAAAATCACATTCACATACATCAATTTATCAAAAGAGTCCACCTTCAGCAGCGTCCATGCTGAGAATCTGCAGTTTCTCATGACTCTTCATTTTTAGTCGCAGACAGGAAAGAGGACTTCCACAAAAATATTATGGTACAAGTGAACTCTCCAGCCAATAATTGTTTGTAGTTCATGAACTCAAATGTGGATTCAATTGACAAAATAACTCTGCAAATATTTCATGAAAGTGCTATACAGTGCTGTTTTAAGTTAGTGAACAACCTAATCTAAAACACTGGGAGCTGTTCTTCGGGGGGTAAAGTGACTTCAGCAAAGTATTTAAGTGAGCAGGAACAAGGATGGATCAGCGAGGACAGCATTAGCATTGGTCCACCTGAGCCGTGATCATATTAAAATGTGAAAATATTATATTCTTTTGTACTTAAAATAAACATTCCTCATTGTAACATAACCTCTAAGACTTATCTTTGACCCAGAATCTACTTTTAATAACCACACCAGTGGATAGAATAGGTAGTTTAGGGTCAAACTTCATGGGGAGGACTGAATGTTCATATCAGTGGACATGGTATATGCTCCAAACCATCAGCTGTACTTGGAATGTCGTAGTGTCAGCAAATCATTCAAGACTCATTGCACATAACCGTGCTGTGTCCTCCAGCATGAAGGGGTGAAGACATGAATTACCTTCCCTATTATTATACAGGTATATTGATGAAACAGTAACCATTAATAACTCGTGAGACAGCTGAGGTGCAAGGAGAGGCCACTGCCAGGAGAGAGCAGTGTGGATATATAGTTCACAACCTACTCCACTTGGACTTAAACAGATCACTTTGAAAAGAAATAGCATTACAGTCCACAAACACATCACCACACATATATATAGCAGACATGCAAACAATCACTTGCGAAGTGCTACTAGAAATGAAAGATGTTTTAAATACATTGCAGACAGTCAACAGTGACTCGTTCATTTAGTATCAATGCATCAATTCATTGTGAGTGAATAAATACAAGTCATATATCAAAACCTTGGTCTGTTTTGTGCTTTGTGCATGCTGTACAGTGAAAATGTTGAAAAGAAAAATACCCTGGATAACATTTGTCATGACATTCAACCCCTGCATTTACTTTGCTGTAAATCTACGAGAAAGAAAAACAGGAAAAAGATCAGCACACTGGAAAGCTTGTTTTTCACATGGCAAACACTGACGTATGATGACACTGTATTTACGTCTATTCCAAAGGTCTGTGACGACAACAACAACAGTGCTGACCAAACCTAGTGATACAGTACATATGGATTCCTCTACGGGAATAAAGTTCACAGTTTTGATGGTGTCACCTTACCCTACTTCGGAGTCTATGCTACATGCACTAAAACACAGGTCAAACACCGATTTAGACTGTCAGAGAATCCCTGCTCCCCCTCCTGCTGTCAGTAGCCACATTTAGCATGCTGTCACTTTGATCAGTACACACAGATCATCAAGCTGACTGGGGAGAGGAATACACCTGCAACACCTATTATTGAGTGTGGGAGGGAAAGCGTGAATTCTCCAATTCAGGCTCCTGCATGCTAAGTGCTCATTTCCCGTCAATGCTTACCTATGTCAAAAGTGACTTTCACAAGAGCCTGTGATCTTAAAATGGGTGATAAAAACAAGAGAGTCTCATTTCAGGTTGGCCCTTTGGATTGCATCATATCTCATCAAGCAAATTGGGAACTGTATACTTTGTGATGTACTAATCTGTTCAGTGTTCCCTGATATGGGGTTATCTGATTCTCCAGCTAAACAGCAGAGATAATGGATTTATTCTTGTTTATTGGGCTGGGCTCAGCTGGATTGACGGTATTTCCTGGAGTCTGCACACCACACAGTGTCTTAAGTAGACAGTCTGCAAATTGACTGAAACAACTGGAACAGCTGAGGCACTGCTCAGTGGACTCCTCAGTGTCTAATCCAAATGTTAGACTGATTTCATCAAGATAGAGACATCCGTTTATAGTGAGGAGACTCTGGGAAATGTCAGGGAACAGTGACAAAGGTGCATTGCTCAGGACTGCTTTTCTCATCTCCGTTTATTGGCCTCTGAGTGGTCACCGCCGCCACCAGTCTCAGACTTGGAACTATGTTATCACTTGGCTATTTTGACGCACTGTTTATTATTATGTGTGTGGTTTGTACCCTTGTGCCATGACTAAGGAAACGGCGTCTCTGGTTTCAGTAAACATTGTACATGCTGGAACACAGCAACCACACATTGTAATAAACAAACAGGGCTTGTGCAACAAAAGGGACAACTATTGCTGTTGCCACCGGCACATACAGGGGACAGGAGGGACTCATATTTTGCCTTATGTAATGGCTGTATAATGTACCTACAAAACTACTGGTTTACATGTTGCACAAATACACAAGTGGAGTGGATTTAAGATAATACCGGTAGGTTGTGCAGCAGAAGACTTGAACAAAATTTAATAAATATTTTTTCAACAGTTGCAAGCTTTAAAGGTCGATACCCAGGAGATTAGCCACGCTAATGCCATCTGTTTTGCACTGAAAGATATTAGATATCTTCAGGGCTGATAATGGAATCTAGCTGCAACGTACACAAACTTGCAAGATTTATCATATGAGTAACAGAGGCCCCTGGCGTTTCTCAGCTTGCATCTGTAGGTGGTAGATAACTTCATATTTCTCGTGCTATCTGTTGGCAACAGAAACACCCAATGCAACAGGCTGTAAAACACTAGAGCAGGGAGCAGGGCCTCACAACATTGCTGAGCAGTGAGGAGAGTGTGAGAGAGATACAGGCTCTGCCAGACCTGTTGTTAATCATCTTCCACACTGAGACAATCCATCAAATTCAAATAAAAAATGGAAATGAAATAAAGCCAAATTATAATTTTGGTTGATTTGGAATGTATTTCTTCAAACAAAGCACCAAAGAAGCATTAGGTCTGATCTGTCCATGCTCCTCATCCATTTTCTGATGGAAATAAGAACTCATGACTCATGCAGAATTGGCATGCCCAAACGGAATTTACAGCCTCCAACATTTACTTTGAATTTCAAAAACATTTTTATGCTAATAAATTGTGGGATCTTTTGCCAAGAACTCTCGGATGAAGAAAACATGCCCACAAATTCAATCTGAGCCAGATAATTAGCAATTATATAACGCACAGACCATTTACTAGAGTAAATACACAGCTGAGATACTGCCCGAACGTCCTGTGGACAGTGAGTTAATGTGAAATAGTCCATTAAGAGACAAATGTTGAAAAGATGTGGTGAGGTAGATGGAAGTTAAACATGATACACGTGACAAAAGGAAAAGTGATCTACCTACAGTATTAGTTCACTGTGTCGAAAGAGGAACAGAAATTCTTTCCTCAGCTGAACGTAATTATTACAGTTTCTTTGCCAGTCAGTTCGACTGGCCTTACCTTCATTAGTCAACTGGAAAAAAGTTTATGATAGCAGTGTAAACATGTCTGGATCGCCCTGCTGACAGAAGTCTCAGGGCTCCAAATTTAGAGGACAGTCGTTACAGTCGCTAGGCCTTTGTTACAATTTCCATTGGGGTCCACTGCTCTGTCCACAATGCTGCAGACCCCAGCTCCCTTCCCCAGACACGCTTCATTAATGTCACTGTCTTCCAAGCTGCCCTTACTCCTCCCTTGCAGCTCGCTCTGCCAGCTGTGCCTGCTGTAGATGTATCCGTTCACGGGCCCCGGGTTACTGAGGCGGTTCCTCTTCATGCAGAGAATTTCCTTGAAGGCATACCTGAACTCAGGACTCCTGCAGTAAATGAGCGGGTTAAAGGCAGAGTTTGCGTAACCTATCCAGTTGAGTATCCTGAAGGTGAGGTCAATGCCTTCCACCTTCCATATGGCCACCACCACATTAAGCAGAAAGAAGGGCAGCCAGCACAAAGTGAAGATCCCCATGATGATGCCCAGTGTCTTTAGGGCTTTGTGTTCCCGCAGGCAAAACTTGGCCTTCTTGTGGCCACGCCCATTGTTGGCCTCCAAAGTTTTGAGGTTGGTGTTGTCGCTGTTGTGAAAACGTCCAACGCTTTGGTCAATCTTCTTCAGCTGGCGCTTGGCCTCCTGGAAAACGCGGCTGTAGACAAAAACCATGATGACCACAGGGATGTAGAAGGAGATGATAGAGGAGGTGATGGCATAAGCCATGTTGGTGTGGAACTCGCAGCAGCTGCTGTCATTAATGCATTGCTCAGCTATCTTAGTGTTCGCTATCCACCACTTCATGTGGATGGGCAGAAAAGATATCAAGGCGGCAATGACCCACACCAGCACAACCACGATACGAGCCTTGCACTTAGTCAGCATCGACTGATAACGAAAGGGAGAAGTGATGGCCAAATAACGGTCTATAGCAATGACACAGAGGGTCTCGATGCTTGCAGTCACACAGAGCACATCAGTGGCAGTCCAGAAGTCACACCAAAAACTACCAAAGTGCCAGGTCTTAAAGATGATGTAGCAGGCACCGAAAGGTACCACGATGAGACCCATGACCAGGTCAGCACAGGCCAGGGATGTGATGAAACAGTTGGTGACATTTTGGAGACGCTGGAAGCGTGCGATCGCTGTTATGACCAGGATGTTGCCAAAGACAATGCACAGGACGAGTAAGGACATGATCATGCCCAGCAGGATCATCGTTGCCTCACTGTAACCTTCCTCATTCTTAGCTGGGTCTGACGTCGAGTTGATCGTCACTGCACTCACATTAAGGTACACTGGGAGAGTCGTACTTCCCATCTGAAGAAGCCATATGTAGATAACACACACAAAGACACACAGAGGTGAGGATCACAATTTAAATCTAAAAGTGACCTGATAATAAAAGAAAAATAAAGTGAGAACAAAAACTACAGCACCAACACCTCAAAACAAATGCATTACATCCTGCTAGGCTTCAGCAAGCAAAGCTTAAAAAAACATGCTAAACAAGCCGAACAAAAAAGTACAAACCTCCACAGGTAGTTGTCCGCTTCCTGCCTCCCATACAAAGTAGAAATGCCACTGTTTAGTATTTCCTTCACTGTCACATGTCCTTTTCTCTGCTGTCTGTTTTTCTTAACCTCCGTGTGTCTCACTCTCTCAGTCCCTCAGTTGAGCAGTGTTTCTTCTAATGTGTCTCCCAGAGCCCTTATAGCGTGCAGTGATGACATCATGGTCAGTGCTCAGCCAATCAGACAGCCAGCCTGCGGAGGGTGCTCAGAGCACCCGAGAGTTTGAACACATTGTCCCTGCAGCTGCTGGTGCTGCAGGGCTGCATGAGACAAAAGCTGAAAACACAAGCAAAGACTTTTTCCTGACTTTTAGTTCTAGATTATATATTTTAAACACATGATTATCTTAAAAGTCCTATAAAGCACACAGTAATTTAAAAATGGAAGCATTGTGTTTAAAGTTGAGAGGAAACACTTTGTTCAGTCGTGCAGTCCAAGCACAGAGGAGGTTTTACAGCTTTTGCCTGTTAGTCTGGATCATATCAAAACCAGGTGAAGCTCTCTTTGACCCTTTTTTTAGTGAGTCGTGATCCAACAGGCATATTAAACCAGCTTCATTGTACACGCTACGATTTATTAGGAGGTTTGACTGTCACTATTGCTTTGTCCTGACAATGCCTTTTTGAGTATCAGTGCTTGTTGCTGCTGTGATGCTTTGAAATAAAAATGCAGACATACAGAATGACTGATTAAGCTTTTGCAGATCCATGAAATCAAAAACATTTTTGTTTATGTAATAATATCTAAAGGTTAGACTGCAGACAACTCCTATTTCCCATTTCCTATTTCTGTTATGAATCTCCACGAGTGCATGCCCTGCAGGTACCGAACAAACTCTCACGCTATATTGAATAAAAATGGAAAAATGTTTTTAGGATTCAGGGCAAATTTGCATTTCTGTTAAGCTTACTTAGTCCATGCAAAGAGTGTAACAGGCAGCTATTCATTGGAAGCTCTCTGTGTCTGTATCCCGAGTACTATTCAAATTCCGAGACAGCACAAACTTTATTATCTATGTATTAGCTAAACAAATAGAGCTTATGTTGGAAGTAAGGTGCTACCAGTGACAGATTAAAAAAAAGAAAGAGTGGGAGAACAGATCAGCCACTCAGAGCTGTGAATGTCTTTTGCTTTAGTTTATCCCTCAGTCCTGGTTGTCAACATGATGCACTTACACTAAATGAATATGACACTGACGGTTACAGTGACCTGGATGACTGAAAATCTTCACCGACATGTATATACACGTATATACAAGTTCTTCTAAGTAAGTATAATCTGAGTGCGCATTTCAGCTCAGAACTGCCACGCTGAAGGGTTTAATCAAGCCCACTGAATGACTTTGCACACCTAATATTGATGCACTTGTGCAGGCTAAAAGGTGCAGGCTTCAGGATAAAGGTAATAAATGCTGAGTACGTACTTCATGTAAGGTTTTTACTGTCATGAGAATACAGTTCTCTGAGAAAGTATAGTTATGGTGGTCATATTTAAGGATAGTGAATATTGTGCAAAGTATTGTCAGTCAGCAGCTTCAGAACTAAATATCTGTATTAAACTTCTGTCTTCAAACAGTATTGGTGGAACCCTGTTGCTTACTCATTCATTTTTAATTTTTGTAAGCACTTACCCGGTCAGGGGTCGCAGGGAGCTGGAGCCTATCCCAGCTGACAATAGGCGAGAGGCGGGGTACACCCTGGACGGGTTGCTAGACTATCACAGCGCTGACACATAGAGATAGATTCATGCTTGGGCAATCTCGAGTCACCCATTAACTTTGGACTGTGGGAGGAAGCCGTAGTACCCGGAGAAAAACCCATGCAGACATGGGGAGAGCATGCAGGCTCCGCACAGGGGGGCTCCCTCACCCTCGTTTTGGGCCCCCCTCCCTGGGAACCAGGAACCCTCCTGGTGTGAGGCGACAATGCTAACCACTGCACCAACATGCTGCCCCCTGTTGCTAAGACACTGCCTAAAACTTTGACATGTACATGGTTTTTAAAGCCCCTTTCCCCCTGCACAAAAATACCACTAATACCCACTAACATCTGGCATTTGTATTCAATGGGAAATGTTACAGTTGGTGGTCATTCCTTGGACAAATGACTCTGCAGTAGTCACAGTTATTTGTCAGCTCAGCTGAAAGAAGACACCCAGATGGACACACTAATTTAAGCCCCCTTGTTGGCATGTTGCAATGACAGGCTGCCACAAAATACTGTCTGTTTCTGTGCAAGTGGCTACCAGACATAGTTCAAAATTTAGTCTGCAACAAATCTGAGAGAGACACCGAAAAAGATATTTAAAAAGAAGTTAGCACCATGACATTCTGACTGGCCTCCATGCCACTTTCTACTGTTTACTAATCTGTTTTTTGTCTGTGACTTCAAACACACCACTAAAGAAAACAAACAGACATACTGGTCTACCGTCTGCCGAGTGTGTGCAAAGGTCTGGTCTTCTAGCAGTGGGAAAGCAGTCGGTCTTCCAATTTTCAACAGGTTTTACCACATTTAAAAAAAACCTCATACGTGCATTGATTTTGTTGTAAAAACGGTGTAAGGGTAACTTACCCTGCCTCCTCAATAGCTTCCACTTTAGTTTGGTGTGGTGATGACAGCATTAAGACACAGGAGTGGAAATGTATGGAACAAATGCACATGTAATGACAGTGAGTGGTAGACTGCCCGAATGTGGAAAAACTGAGACATATTGTTGAAACAGCACATATTTTTCTTAAGACATCTCAGACTATTCATCATCCGTTTTCCTTGTATTTCTCTAAACTAATATAAGGGGAAACAATTTGAGATATTGTTATTTATAGGTTATTTTGCAATAGTCTTACTGCTGCAGCCCACTTGAGATCAAATTGGTCTGCATGTGGCCCATAAACTAAAAAAAGTTTGATACCGCCGGTGTATTTAAAGAGTTTGCAAGTTAAGAACCACATCATCCTATTTAAAGTTAGAGCTCTGATAACTTCGAGACCATTCGGACTGGGGGAAGCACTGGAGAACTAAGCGCCTGTGGAAAGATTGTACATCACACGCAAATAGTGTTTGCATATTTATTCTGTTAATGAATGTTTTACAGACAAACTGGTGAAAAAGTTAAGTACTACCTGAGGTCTGACACCACACAACTCTCAAAAATCCAACAGCCATGTGCTGCAGAGGGAGAATTTCCCTGGTCAGTATTTCTTTCCTTGTTGTGTGCTTGGCTGTCCTTGCTGTTTACAACAGATTGCTGCAGTGACATGATCAATGCTCTTTCAGACATCCGTCATCAATAGATAAGAACCTTTTTTAAGGCTTGTTGTGCATTGATTTTGGTGGAGTTCTGATAATAGTCACGGTGGGAGGTCGGGCCTGGTTTGTGAACGATGAAACAATTATGATAGAGCATGGGTCATAAACAGGTCTTTGTGATAAGTAGGTGTGTTTAGTTCTCTCTGGGCGCTTGCCAGTGTGTTTGTGCACATGTACACGAAACAATTGAGCTCAGATGCATGCGTTGCCTCCTGCTATGATTTCTCATATTGCTTTTGAGCCTTAAAGAATCTTGCCTTATGCTGCCCCTCTAGTGGAGGTCGATCCTTTAGTCCATGGCAAAAGCTCACTACTTCAAGGCAGATTACCATAAAATGTGCTGCAAACTTTTATTGCCCCCACAGGACAACAACCCTCTGACTTTTTGTCAGTGGTTAAACCCTTTGTTGCGTGGCAGCTTTTCTTGGCAGGTTTCCATGAACATGGATATTTATGATCTCTGTATGAATTCAAATGTTTTGATGATCCGCTGACCTTCTGCCTAGCGTTTCAATTGTGATTGTACAATTTCCTATTGTATTATTAAAATCTTATGCACAGATCGCCCTGAATTTGACAAAGCACATCTCCTCTCACCCAAGGATAAACTCTTTTCATTTTGAACACCCCTTGAGCTTCAGTCTTGCAACAATGAGGTAGAAATGTCAACACTGCACCAAAGATTAACATAAATGCTCCCAGGTGATTAAACTCACGTGATTTTAGTGACCCATATGGCCTTATCTCCTCCACTACATGACAGACATAGCATTCCTCCTGATAAAGGTCAGTATTTTGTCTGCAGTCTTTCACTTAAAGTATTTATTGGGGGCTATAATGAACACTGGACCCTCTGTGAGCTTAGCTGTACTTTGCCATTTAAAGATACTTTGCACGCCTCTGCTAATATTTAAAAATACATTTTATAAATAATGTAAAAGCTGTGCAGCAGAGACTCTGCCCTCTGCCTGTATTTTCTCATTTTCTCCATATTTCGCTGTGTCTGGGGCATTTCCGGGCTACAACTTTTGAACGGTGGGTGTGTAGCCCCTAGTAAATTATAGTGCGCAGATGATGTCGGGACTTCATAAAAAGGTAGAGACCAGTTGCCAGACTGTAAGCAGCACGCGCAGCAAAAAATGGCAAATATAGCAAGGTGAGATGCTGAGCCAACAAAGCTCGTCAGTTGGCTTTCACGTGCTGTCAAGCAATCAAGGAAAGATGCTAGAGAGCTAGGAAGGAGGGGCCAACTTTGAATGTTGTGTGTACAAAGAGTAATCAACAATTCCTGTGTCATATACCTTTGAAGGGACAATTCATTAAAAAAAAAGTACTTGTTTCAGTGTGTCGAGCATTGGAGATATCAGCCGTAGAGATGTCTGTCTTCTCTCCAATCAAGCAATAATAGTCAAAAAACACACACATCCCAAGGTCCATTTGGAGTGGGAGCTGGATACATATATATAAAAGTCATGAAAAAAGGAAAAAATGTACCGCACACCAAGTCTCAGCTCCCATTGAAGGCTTTTTAATTTGTGCTGTGACGTTTCGAGCACAAGGCTCTTTCTCAAACTGCTGTTACAGCGCAAAATGTTTATCAGTCTAGATTGTTTTGGTGTGAGTTGCGCTGTGACGTTTCGAGCACAAGGCTCTTTCTCAAAGAAAGCACAAGAGCCTTGTGCTTAAGATTATTTACTTAGTGTAACCAGGTCATGATTTCTGTAAAGAGACATTGCTGTTGAGTTTTTCAAACGTATTTTTTGGCACTTTGAGCACCACAAGCCGAGTGTCATCTAGCCATAATATTTGAGAGAAGGCAGACATTTCTACAGCTGATATCTTCAACACTCCGCAGTTCACACCAAAACAATCTAGACTGATAAACAGCACTACAGATAAGATAAAAACATATCTATTATTAATTTGGGGTTGAACTGTCCCTTTAAACTTCACACTGCTTTGGATCTATGTACCATAAATGTTAATGTAAATGTAATTTCTGTTTTGGAAAGTTGGGGTCTACATGTTCGATTAATCATGACTGGTTTCCTCAGTCTGTGACATCTGTCTTCCTGTATCCTGTCACACCCAGGCAGAGCCGGTTCACTTCTGGATAACCCTCTAACTGTCTTGGATCCTGTCCCCTGTTAGATATTGTACACTGCTGTGTTTAGTCAAACACTGTTACAATAAATCTATCTCCCCTCCGCAGCATCTCCTCTTGGATTCCCACTTTTCCAATTCATCGAAAGTTGCGATGTTGACCCGATGACCCAACATGCACTTTCAACCTTACCCTGCTATATTTTTCCTGTAATCTCTGACAAACAATACCTGGAGGCGTTGCTCCTCTGGGGAAAGCTCTCAGGAGCATGAGAGGAAATGAGAGAGCCCAAATACTTTCTCTCACTTGTTTTCTTAAATGTCAAATTGCTTTACTGGTATGACATTTGCCTTGTATTGTAATATATATAAAAACAGCCGGAGTGTTGTGTGTGTTGGGAGTGTTGCTGAGACTTAGATGAGAAGATTGATACCACTCTCACTCATGCCGTGTAAGCTCATTATCTCGTCACTCTAGCTTTAGTGTACAAAGATAAGACAAGTATTGATCCTCAAGTCTAACTCTCAACAAGAAACTGAATAAGAGTTCCCAAAGCGTTGAACAATTCATTTAAATATCAACTACTAAAATATTAAAATCTAAAACTGTGACAGCCAGCAGAGTAAACTTAACACTTGTAGACGGTGCTGCCCCAGAGTCAAATTAGTCATCATGAGTGTACAAACATATTTTGACAATTCAATTAAATATTAACGCTGAAAAATCAACACTCATTAGCATTTGCTGGCACATTCGCTGTCCAGCCTGGATCCACACAGTCAGAGTTGGAAAAAGTAATTTGTAGATTCTATATAAGTAAGGCATCAGGGGTGCTGAAAGTGTCAGGTGTGGCACACACTGAACGCTAGCTTGCTAGCTAATGGTAGATAGCTCGTTTGTATTTTTCATGGCCAATATCATACAATATTGGCTGGTTAAACACAGCAACAATCAGTGTCTCCTCCACACACACCTCTTTGCTATTGGTTGAGGGTTTGCTAGTTCACCAAAGTTGAACTCCACGCAATGGGAAAATATAAGATAAAAGCGAATGTTTTATTTGCCCCTTCCTTTGCATTGAATGTAAGTAAACCCCCGGTGAATATTTGCAAATGTTAATTTTAATCTTAACTTTAATATTGTGACCATGCCCTATCAAATGTATTTGTAAATACACTTGCAAGATGCAAAGGATACACACATGTCCTTGTTGTATCCTCCTGCAAACACACACTCACTCACTCACTGACTCACACACCTCACACATTTATCAAAAAACACAGTGTTTTTCTTGAACAGTACATGCACACATAGAAATACATACTGTACAACGTAAATGCTGTGCAGTCTACCTTCATGTTATACCTTTTGGTATATGTTTCATTAGCCATCATTTTCTCAGTCTCATGTTCTCCTACAGAAGACACACAGACAGAAATGATTAATGCCTTAAAAGTATATTTCAAATTGAATGTGACCATGCAAAAAAAAGAAAAGAAAACACAGCTTGTCTGCTGTCTGTCCAGCCATGTCTAATCCATTCAATCTCTGACTGATTCAAGGAATTATTTTCAGGCCAATCATGTCCTAATTTAATTCATCAGAACAAAGACATTCCCCTTGGGATTAATCCAGAGCCTGACCCACTAATTGGTTGTGTGGTGAAGGCCCCTGGGGGACTGTGAATGAGGTCCACCCAAAATCAAATGGGTGTATGACCATCAAATACCAAAACTCTCATACTGTTTGCAACTACAGAGGCTGAGTGTGTTCTTGTTCTTGCAAGTGGAAAGTATCCAAGTAGTTATTCAGTGTTGTTCAGATAAACAGAAACCATAGGACAAAACCGGTTTGTATATTTCTAATGTATCAGACCATATATAGACTAAGCAGTTACTGACCGGGAGTCATTGTTCACTCAGTTTGCCCCTGATAAAGTTCAGACAGAGGAAGAGGTTGTAAAAACACTTCACTGTACTATTCAACAACTTTTGGGCTGTGGCTTCCAGATGGAGCTCAACATATACAAAGGATAAATAAAAAAAACGTCGTTACAGGGGTCTGACCAATGTAACACATATATTACGCAGGGTGCTGACGTCTTTTAGTGTGAACATAACATATCATGCTGATGTAGGATTTATAAATGCGTGAGGCTTCACTTTATTTCACCCTCTCAGTTTCTTCTACTTTTATTTTTTATTTTTCCAGGACTTTCCCGACATTCCACAAATCAACATTTCCCTGCATGGCATTAATGGAAATGAAAATAATGTCTGTGCCAAAGGGACAGTAGACTCTACTGTATTCAATGAAAGCTTTCCCAAAGCCTTCCTTTGCTTGGCAGAAAAATCACCGGTCTCGTGAGAGTTATCCACTTTATTTTTCTTATTGATCGTGACACACAAAGAGAAACACTCACAGAGGGTACTAGACTTATTATTAGACATGTTCATGAAGGTTAAAGGGTGAGTGCTGTGATTGACCCAATGACCTATTCAGTTAACCCAAATTTCCTGTTGGTAAAACAGGGGATTCTGCCTTAACTCTGGGGCTTGAGGCAGGATTTATAGTGCAAATTAGGTATTCAAGGCCAGAACTGAATTATTACCTTTGTTTAACCCTATGGGAGGAACAGTAATGCATTACTGTCCTTGTAAGGATTTAATTAGTTTACAAATCTGTACCATTCAGCAAAAAAGTCCCTGTAGACCTCCGGTCAGCACAGAGGGGAATTGCAATCTGTCTTTGCTTTAAAAAAAAAAAAAACAGTAATTCAACCCTAAACTACTTTAATACAAAAAGAAAACAAATACTCCTTTCTCTAATAGTTGAGGAAGTTTTAATAGCATCCTACAGTGTTTATACTCTCAGGTCCTGGTGCCATTTGAATCGTGATTATTGTGTTGTCTCATTTATTGTGAAAGGCTATAGGCAGTGGGGAACTTCAGGTGATGGAGGAACACTAAATAGAAATATAAATAAATGAACAGCTACCATTCTCCCTCCCAAACAAATTAAATGAAAGTGATGGAAAAGATGCATCTAAGGACCAATCCTGGAGCTGCCAATGATATTATCCATCTATAATGTGAATCTAACTGGAAACCAGTTAAAATTCATGGTATGGAAATGTGGATCCAAGCTATGCTTAAGTTAGTTTTTAGCTTTCTGAACCTACACTGTATGATTTATCCTTGATCCTACAGAAAATTGATCTTTAATTTCAGTCCTGTTGTGACCCACTACTTGTAACTTTCCATCACAGAATGTGTGTTAATTTGCTCCGCTAAATTAAGAACTGTTATATCCTCAAGATGTACAAATCTGCATAACTGAGACAACTGGGACTGGGGCCAACCCCTGGAATTACAGGCCTTTGTTCTTCCTACAATGATTAATGTGAAAATAAATAGGGTGTGGGCTGATTTCTTTCTCTTTGCCACTTAAGGAAGCGACTCCATCCTCTAACGACTCCCTGCCTTTACTCTGTTACTCCCTGCCACAGAAATTCATTGCAGAAAAAGCACAACTTTTGACCCATTCCATGCTAAGTGAGCATATGATGTGTAACCGACGACTATCTCTGGTTTTGTTATTCACCATCACTTTGACAGATATACAACTTCTAGAAATAGCTTCAGTCTTGACTGGTTTCTGTCTGCTGTGTTAGAAATAAGACATATTCACAAGAAGCATTTACAGTCAAAGAGAAGGGGACAGAGCATACCTGTTGTGATGGGACAACCGAATTGCTTTCCATTTTCTTCAGAACATCGCAACTACCAGCAACACAGAACACAATGCATTTTATTTTCCACAGTTACTTTTTACTGCTGCGTTTAACTGCAGACCTTACGCTGATTTAGGGAGCGGCTGTGGCTCAGAAGGTCGAGAGGTCGTTCACTTATCCGAAGATCAGCGGTTACAACCCCAGGGTCCTCCAGTCCACATGTTGAAGTATCCTTGAACAACATACTAAACCCCACACACTGCACTGAATACACCCACACACCGATGGTAAAACCTGTATGGTAGCCTTGGCCACCAGTGTATGACTGCATGTGTGAGTGGGTGACTGTGACTTGTAGTGTAAAAAAGCACCTTGAGTGGTCAGAGGACTCTCTTTAGTAGGTGCCAGTCCCTCCAGAAATGCCTACTTTCAAAGCAGCTGATTGCCATAGATCAGCTGTTGCTGCCAATCAATGCAGCGCTGAAGGACCGTCTCCACGAGCCGCTCTTCTCCTGTTGTCTCTACCCTGTTAGCACATGTTAACACAGCAGCAGCGACTAACATCCATCACCGAGCCATTAAACGGTCCAAACCATCTCACACTGATAGCAAAACGTCTGTTGTTAAACCCATTAATAACCATTGAGTGATGTTAGCCGTATGCTAACAGTTAGCCCTGTCCCAGGTACGGAGCTTACACTGCCACTGCAGTAGCCTCACAATAAACAGAAAGAGTTAGGGAGAGGAGCAAGAAGGGGCTCAGTAAGACAATGAGCTGCACCAGCTCTACAATGAAATGAGATTTTACCTGTTTTAAAAAGTCACATTTGAGGTAAAGTTGCAAGGTTGCGCAGAATTTAAAGGGACTGGCTGAAATTTGCATTAATTGTTGCAATCACAAAATCACCTCAGGTTGGCCAGGCTGAACTAGAGATAGCTATTGATAGGGAAACACAAACACTGTCCTCTTCCTGTTTTGGTTGCGCAATGGAAGGCACACTTCCTCTCTGTCATTTATTGAGCCTTCATTTTCTTGCAAGGTCATACCAGGTGGCAGACAGAGTTGTACAGTGAAAGGGAAGCTTATAGAGAACACTTAAATCATAATGCTGAGTTAAAGCAAAAATACTTGTCTATTGCCACTTTAGGAGGAGGTTGTACCATGCCTTTGGAGATGGTTAAACTGGAAACAGATAAATGGAATCACACAACAGAAGTTCAGTCGTTTATCACTTATTCATCCCTCAGTTATAACTCTGTTACAATGCAGCACCCTTCCACGCAGCCATATACATGAACATGCAAATTTGGTATCTGTGACATTTAACTAAGATGCCACCGTGAGCCACCCTCAGAGTGGCACCCTCCTCCTGCCACCCTGTTGTTTACTGCCTCAGATGATTAACACTGGGACACAGTGACAGACCACAACAACCCCAGAAAATGTGACAAATGAAAATGCTACATTCTAATTAACTTTGACAGTTTTTATGATACCTCTCTCCACATGACTCAACTTTATCTTTATCTTTACCTCTCTTTCTGCTTTTGGTTCGTGTGTGTGTGTGTGTGTGTGTGTGTGTGTGTGTGTGTGTAAACCGCATTGGTGTTTTCTCTAGCAAGTTTTATCCTAACACGTTATACATCTTCTGGCAGTGTAAACACTTTTATTAAATACAGATCTGCAGAGATATTTACACCACAGGCTAACTGAGGTTATATGAACATAAACTTTAATCTGTGGCCAGTTTTATTTCTTAGCAAGAAGTGAATCTAAACTCTCAGCAGTATCTGTTATCAGGGATATCTGCAGCCACAGCTCATGTTGCAGATGTGTGATAGCAACATAAACCGACTAAAAGTTAAAAGCTGGATGATAAGAAATGCAAAAATAATTTATCTTTGCTGTGTCATACTGTGTGATCTACAGATCTACAGTGGGTTGTATTTCATCACTCTGTTCTACTCCTTTGGACATAATTACAGTCAAATGGAGGTACATATTTGCTTTTATGTGAAGACCAGAATCTGGATCGAAGTTATGCATAATAAAAGAGTTCCAGTCTTTTTCAGCAGTCATGGTTTATGTAGTTAATGTTAATGTTAATGTTAAAGAGATAAGCATAAAAGAAATTTTGTGGGGTCCGTCCATCCATCCATCCATCCATCCATCCATCCATCCATCCATCCATTTTCATCTGCTTATCAGGGGCTGGCTGGCAGGGGCAGCAGGCTGAGCAAGGAACTCCAGACGTCCCTTTCACCAGCAATGCTTTCCAGATCCTCCTGGGGGATTCTGAGGCGTTCCATGGCCAGATGAGATATATAATCCCTCCAGCGGGGCCCTCTACTAGTTAGATGTGTCTGGAAAACCTCTAACGGGAGGCATCTTGATCAGATGCCTGAATTACATCAATGGGCCCTACTCCAAGCTCCCTCCGGATGTCTAAGCTCCTCACCCTATCTTTTCGGCAGAGCCCAGCCACCATACAAAGGAAACCCATTTCATCCGCTTGTATCCATGATCTCATTCTTCCGGCCACCACCTAAAGCTCATCACCATGATTGAGGGTTGGAATATAGAGATGGATGGGAGAGCGTTGCTTTCCCTCACTGGTACCCTCTTCACCACAACGGTGAAGGCACAACGCCTGGATCACTGTTGATGCAGCACCAAATTGCCTGTCCATCCCATGCTCCATTTTCCCCTCACTCGTTAGCAAGACTCTGAGATACTCAACCCAGAGGGGCCAAACCACCAGTTTCCGACAGAGAACCATGACCCGTGAGATCATTTCCATATAACAAACATCCAAAATGCTGCATTGCTTTTGTGCGGGTAACCCAGCTCCACTTGCACTGCCGGGGGCTCTGTTGGTCATATGGAAATGCATATGCAATGCATCATAATTGCATTTTTTTTTTCAGGAGCTGTTGAATGTCATTTTTGCAGTTAAGGTAGCCTATACGCCTCTGACAATATAGCAGTTCATTCCAGTGAAGCATGAAATTGGCCGCAGACTGTGGGCAATCCACTCATTTCCTTCAAATGAAGAGTAATGTGTCAAAAGAAGCATGAAATTCATGACAAATGCGAAATAAAATCAATTGAGAAATTATGTAATAAACGTAATAGATTGTGCGATTAATTCTTGTTGAGGCATATGTAGCATGTAAGCCATTGATCAAATTCATTAAAAGGAAAGTCTCTGGCACTGGTACATTATGCAAATACATTCTGTAAAGGCTCTGACTCAATCATTGATGGGTTTTCTACCATTTAAAGAAGAAACTGAAGCAAAGAAACACACAAGAAGTGTTTCACTTTATCATCTGATCAGTACATACATCAATACTTTAAACCCCTGCTACTTTGATTGGGTGCATTTATTAGATAAAGCCAGCTGCCTTGGATCAGCTGCAGTGTTTTGTAGACTATACTGCGCATTCAAGAACATCCACCATATCTAAATGTGATTTACTAATCAGATTGAAGCAGTTGCACTGAAGAACAGCTAATTCATTCTCTTCACGCAAAGCGCCTAAAGACTGTTATATTTGTTTTTCCTTAGTCACTGCTCCAAAATAATTACCATCGCTGAGTAATGTGTCAGATATATTAGCAGCATGAAAATAATCATGGAAATTTAGAATAACATTGACTCAGAATTGGGGGAACAACTATATGACGGTATTCCACTCTGAGAGGTTATTGTTTCTTCTTAAATGGCGACACCTGTTCTCAGCTTAATCTTTGAGCTGACATCATATTTTTCATTCAAACTTTTGACAGATGCTTTAACAACTCCATGAGAGAGACTAGCCACAAGATGTTTGCCCCCCTTTACCGTTGTAATGCAGCACAGCCGGACACTTTGACATGTATGTGTTACATATAACAACACACCGGCTTTAAGAAAACACATGATTCATGACACACACGGGGCCTTTGCACAGCTGTAGACAAAGCCATGTGTCCTCCTGGGAAACTCTTTTCTTTCCTCCAAACTTTACCTGACACTTCCGAAGTAGTTAATTTTTGCAGTTCTTTGCAGCCTGCACTTCCTTCACTACTGAAGAACAAGTCTGAACCTAAGGTTAATAGGGAAAAATAAAAAGTATCCCCAGAGGAATGTTCCCATAGTGTTCAATGAGGAAGCCTTGTCTGATTAGCTGTCTGTACTGACAATTTTGCCAGTAGAGGACTGTTTCCACACAATGAGCCACCCCTGCCAGTGAGTCACGCTTCTGACTAGCACTCAGATCAAAATGCATGACCAGGTTCTACCATGTAAAAAAAAAATCTCTGTATACTCAATTGTTGCTGAAATAAAAAAAACATGAATCTGGCTGCTTTTTTACAGGTTATGTTCCACAAAGCCTGCGGCCATTCAAAACCTGAGGGTATCAGTGCAGACTGAAATCAGACCAACAGTTTCCAGTTTGCCTTTGAGGGGATTTCCACAATTGACTGATGCTATCATTGTGATTAAACTTGTCTGTCAGCCTCGGAAGTTCTGATAATTGAAAGTAAGAAACTTAATAAAATGGCTATGTTCAGGTTCAGGTTAGGGACTGTACATAAATTATTGGGGTGGGAGGAGACTAAAAGCCCTCCTCAGTGGTAATTTCTCTCTGGCCCCTCCCCCTGAGTAAAATAAAAACTGCAGCAATTTACCCATAGTATCTTATAATAATACATAAATAAACTGGTCACATTCAATTCACCATTAATAACAAAAAGTGCATTAAGAATTAACAATGTTGCAAACTTAAAGTGAGACTATTAAAAGAAGACATAATGCATTCTTCTGACGATGAGTGAAATGAACAGTGGAATTTATAAGCAATGAAAAGCACCCTTCCTCAGCATGTTACACTCCAGGGTTTTGCTGTTTCAGCCATTTTTGGTTGCATATGATGAGTAGTTTATAGTGGCTAATGCTAGCAATTGTTAGCAAACTTTACATAAATATTACTGTTTAATATAAAATATATTACTAAGTCACTTCACTGACTATATGACTCTGTTGTGCTAGTGTTGCTGCAACTTTTGCAAAAAGAAATAAATAATAACCCTGTCCCTTATCTGACCCACGAACCCCACACTCCAGTTTGCATGCAGTCCCTTACAGAGGTTTAAAGTTAGGGCTATGTTTCTGCACTAGGTTGCATGAGTGACTCAACTCAAGCCATACAAGCTTGTGCAAGTTGATGATTGATTACGTATTTAAAATAAAAAAATATGAGTAACTGTATTCTGTTACTGTTACAGTTTAAATAGACGGTATTCTGTAAACAGTTACTGTCTTTAAAAATAGATTACTTGAAAGGATTACTTCATTTGTTTTTGTTTTATTTGCTCTAACACCATGTCCTAACTAAATGCGGTGCATGTGAGCATCAGTTTGACTGCATTGTTTTTGATGAGGACATCCTAACTGGCCATGAGCGATGCAGCGCTGCTGTTTTGAGCTGAACTTTCGTCGATGACCTGTTTCTATTCATTCCTGTTGCTCACTTTGAAATAGCTGCAATAGATGAGGAATGGCTGATTCATGAAGTTGAAATGAGGAGTTATCCACACAGTACCTCTTGATTTAACTATATAAAACCTATGTAAGGTGGCAGCCAACTGAAGGGAGATGTTAAGAAAGCAGAAAGTTTCTGGTAAATGACCACTGCAAATAATAACGTGTTTGCTGGCGGCTATATTGTGTGTCATTTCCAGTAAATATCACAGTATAAACATGTGTTCTGTTTGAAAAGTACAGTCAAAGAGAGAAAGTACTCGGCCATCTTTTAAGTGGTTATGTCTCCAGTCAAGTGCACAGCTGGTAGGTAGCCGACACGGTTTGTTTATATGATGTAACAGAAGTGCATATTTAGCAGATTCAGTATGGACAGAGAGTGACGCTCGCTTGCGGTTAGGACACAGTGTAAAAGTCATATGAGGTGCATTTGCCAAATATGACCCAGACAAATGAGCTGAGTAAGACTATTTTGTTATCTAATTAGTTCTCTGGTGGAATACAGTACAAATTACAATTTAGTGCACGTATTTAGTAATCTGTAGGGTTTTATAAGTAGGCCTCTCAACACTGTTTGATCTCACTAGAGTGAGACTGTCACTCACTCTAAATGTTAAACTACAGCAACAGAGAAAAATGTATCTGTAACACCTGTCAGCATTTTTGGAAAAGCTCTACCTCGTCATCATCACTAACATGCAAGACTGACGTTTTTAATCATTATAAGATTTACTTTGACTGTGGATATGGTCACAAGGCTAGAAGGTCTTTTTCCACTGTGTGGGTGGGTGAGCAGGAGTTAACACTGTGTGAAAGTGTGAAATTAACATCACTGTTGCAGTTTAGGTATTTCCATGCACGGTTATAGCCACTTAATCTCGTGACTGGTCAACTGTGAATCCAGTCTGTAGGTGAGGCCAGAATAATCATCCTGACATATCATTCATGAGAGATTGTATCTCTGATTGCACGAAGACTGTAAAACCAGCTGAGTGACCAGAATATTTGATTATTTTTAAACACGCATTCTAGTGTTTGGATGCAAGACAAAAGTGCCACGTCACTAACCATCTGCTGTCTGTGTTTGTGCATCTTGCTTTGTTTATACTGCAAATGTGGGCGAGAATGAGTTTATATTTTGGTATTATTTCTGCCGTGTTGATTGTTTGTGTTGTGCTAACTTCCAATAAGATGCTCACGTACAGCAAGTCAGCAGCAACTGTTTACATTCAAGCTCAAAGCAGCCACGAGACCAGGTCAGAATTGACTGAGCAGCCATTATGCATGACCTGACTTTAAAGGTCAACAACCTCATACTGCCTTTGAGCATACCATTGAGCAGCCAATAAAAAGCTCAGTCTCACTTCACCGACCCTGTCTGAGTAATGTAATGGAGAGGAACGTAACGTAGCTGCTCTCCCAGTGATGACCCCTTGTAATTTTGTCCTGTGAGGGATGGGACAAGCCTGCAGGATGAGGTTAATTAGAGGACATTATCACAATAATGACTTTATGGCACAATAACAAAGCCTGGAACAAAAAAACACAGGTTAAACTAGACAGGGCTGTGTCCTTTAATGTTTTTTTACACAGCCGGGCACAGTCACCCATTCTGGTAAATCTCCGTTAATATTTCCTGTCCAAAAAAATACATGGCTTTTTCATTTCCTCGCCAGGTTATCCTCTGGGCAAAACACAAGAACAGCATGTTGTCTTCCTCATTATAGATACCATCAATTAATCTTTGACCCATTTCTCCATGCAGACGCAAACACGTAGACACACACACAGACGTAGAGAAGGCCACTGCATTTATTTTGTTATTTAAGTGATAAAAAACAGTCTGGGCCACAATAAAAGAATAAATGAGAAAAAAAACACGGCATAAAAAGTGACAGCCAGGAAACATATTAGAAAGACTAAAAAGATTAACTGATTGTGGACGTATTGTAAGACCACCTTTTCACTAAGCTTTAATGCCAGCGTTATAGCTGAACTGATACAGTTTTGATTTCTCTGTCAAGATGTCGAACCCATGACAAAGAGAGTAAACCCTCGAAGCTGCGTGCAACCCAGCTCACTCATTAACAGAGAAAAACAGGAGATAAAAGTGATGAATGTCCATTTTAATGTGTGTACAATAAGGCCAGGGAGTAGGCTCTGCAACTACCACGTCACTATCTCATGAAGCCTCATTTTAACAAAACACTGTAATCATCACAAGCTTGGCCCGGGGAAGGTGCCACTTTCTCTGCTGCCTTCTGTGAGAGCAGGAGAGTGATCAGCTAGCCAGATAGCCAACATCTGTCATCATACACCATTTCCTGTCTGTCCTGTCTGTGTTGTAATTTCTTTGGCAGGAACAAAGCCATTTTTAATTTCCTGACGTTGCAAGAAATGTACATAAACCCAAAAAGATTGTAAATATTTAGTTTTATTCAATAATGGATTCTTGTAATAGCAGCTGTAAATGTAAGCCTGCCTGTGGAAATTAATAGACTCTTTAAAACAGCGTGCAGCGTGCTGATACGGGTACGTTGTTTGAACAATTCTGTGACTAACAAGAAGAGGAAATGGAAATAACAAAATGATGTGGCATGACAATGACAATGTACCTTCACTTCAAATTACAAAAGGCCATTGTGTTACTGAGACAGAAGAGATTGTTTTCCTCTCACTGATCAGAAATGTGTTGCACAAGTTTTCTCTGATACATATTTGAAGTGAATAGACTGTATTGTTCAAATTAATGCATGACCAACATGCTAAAGCCTCTGGGTTTAAACAGAATTTCACAGCAGTCCACAAGAGCTGAGATAGTGGAGATATTTCAGTCTGAACCAACTGACTCTGCCATCCCTATAGAGGACAACGCTGGCTCACCTGATGATAATCAGTTTGATAAATGGAGTCAAAGATGGAGAGTGGAGGGCTGCATGGTATATGTGCTGTGTGTGTGTGATCTCCCCTGTGAATGGCAGAAAACTGTGTGTTGAGTTGCAGAGGTAAAATCAGACAGGTTATTACTGTGGGACCATTTCAAAGGTTCCATAGTGCATGGTCTTGAGCAGTGGTTCCCAACTGGTGGGTCGTGGTCCAAAAGTGGGTCACAGGTCCATTCTGCTAGTTGAACAGCACATAGTCTGAGTACACAGTGAGGCACGAGGGGCGATGCGTTTGTACTTAGTCCCTCAATTAATAATAGGTGTGTTTTGGGTGTAACACAAATTCAAACAATCAGAGTGTCATCTCTCATTCCCTTTAAAAGCTAAGTGCACCTTAACCTGGCCACTGCTGTTTACATGGAGGAGTTGGAGTTTCTTTGCAATATAATATTTCATTGATTCTTTGGCCAGCGATGTGATATTTGTTGATATTACAAACACTGCCAGAATACGATTTTGATTCGATGCGATTCAGGGGCCTGCGATCGATATGAGATGATATTATCTACCCATTTAAGACAGTCAGTAACAGAAGAAGCTGCCACACCTTTCTTCTCTGTTTTTGGTCATAAAAGATAAAAATAACACATAAATGATAAGTACAGTAAAGTTTACTTTAAACTGACTCCAGTAACACACATAAAAAACAGGACATGGGATACGTTTATCTTCAGGGCTTTCTGTCAGAGTCAGAGAGACCTTTCTAGAAGAAATCTTTTAATTTTTACCCAAATCATCATCTTTTAGTAAAACTTCAGGTGTATCTGGCCTGAAGGCAAGATAACAGCAAGATCATCTGACAAAAGTTCAGCTCAATAATATCTGCCAATAATATCTGTAAGTTAATAATAAGTTCGCTAGCTTAGCAGCTTGGCTGAATTTCAGCCTGCATGCATGTTTTTTTTATCATATAGAGAGAGAGAGCAGTGCAAGCATTAATGTCACTGCAGCAAATATTGTGGGACATATATGAACTTGAAAGAAGTTACGCTGCTTCTTGGCCTAGATGTGCACAGAGTCTCTCTCAGTGGGGAATGGGAGTCATTATGTTTTATCATTTCACCCACCTGCAACCCATTCACATGTCCTTGTGTGTATAACACGCAGAGTGTATGATGTGTTATGTCCTCGCCTATGAAGGCGCATCTTATATGGCAAGCTGTTTTAACATTTAATCGCTAGACTGGATATTCATTACTGATATCTGCATAATTTTGCCTAGTCAAAACTCTTAGTCAAGATATCTGTAATTAGATTTTGACTAGTCAAAACTCTAATTACAGATATCTGTAATTCAGTTTTGACTAGTAAGATTCAAACTATTTTTGCCATTCATGTGTATGGGGTTTGTCATTATAGATATCTCCAATGTAGTTGCGGATATTTGCAATTCTTATTGCGGATATCTGCAACTGAATTGTGGATATCT
>NC_065509.1:15736856-15957383 GCF_006386435.1 Epinephelus moara
ACTAGTCAAAATGACGTTACAGATATCTGTAATTCAGTTTTGACTAGTCAAAATGACGTTATAGATAGCTTCAATTAAAATTCATACTAGTCACAATGACATTACTACTAGTCAAAATGACGTTGTTGATATCTATAATGGTAATTCCGGATAGTCAAACTTAGCGATTAAATGTTAAAACGGCTTGCCATACATCTTACTATCTGAATAAAGCACCCTTTAAATTGCAGGAAAATACTGTGCCATTCAGACCAGGTATTTTATTAGTCAATGGCACAGTCGCTTTCTGCTGCCCTAAAATAGCAATACAACAATGCACATGACCACACTTCATTATAAGAGCTTCACGCCCATGGACACTCAGATGGGTGAAAGTACATTGCTGCTTATATAACATTGGTGCTAGCCATGAAGATGACAACTGTGCCTGTATGAAACTAGCAATTACAGTTATGCTGCATTGTGCACCCCTTTGTGCCCGGTGTAAGGTGGAGCTTGGTAATTAAGAGGGTGTATATTTGCAAGTCTACATTTGATATTTCTCTCACCGGAAATTAAAGGGTTCAGTGTACTGTACAGTGCGATCTTAAACCATACCACACTCACTTCTTAGTCCATATTGTCTGACAATTGTAACTTATATGATTGAGCAAACTTTGTAAAAAGAAAAATGACTTTTTTCTCTGTAAAAGCACGCTCAGGAAGCATTGATTGCTAATTTTAGGCTTCTAAACTGGAAGGTGTTCTTTATTTTTTCTGCTTTGCTTTCACTTCTAGTTCCTCTTTTCTGCTGCCAGGAGACACACTGTTCAGCACTTATCAGATACCACCCAGAGGAAGAAGCAAATTGAGGTTGCATAACTACTTAGGAGCCACAAATGAGGTCAGTGACTGCCGCTATAGCTTCGCGAGAGTCAGTCTCCCATGTTTTGTTGAACATTGTAGATCCAAATCTTGCATGAAACAATGTATGATGACAGACGGGTCAATGCATCATGAAACATATTGGGATTGTACACTAGGTTGAGCATGCTGGGCATTTCCCATAAACATGAGAACACCAGATTTATATTGAGGTAAGTTTAGTCATACACAACCTCTGGACTATGTGCTCTACACCCAAAATAAATATGTCAGTTCACTGGCAGGTTGCTGCTTTGGTAAATAAAAAACACAACATGGCATACCAATGCAACAGGGTGATGTCACTAGCAAAACTCCAACTGTCTTGAATTTTCTCAAAAGTAGAATTCATGAGAGATTTAAGGGGTGACACAACCCCATAAAAACTGCAATCATAGTCAAATGATCTCAATTCTTTTATTTATAGAACATCAAATATTTCTAACATTTGCTAATATGAATAATTTTAAATTGTCTGGTGGTCTGTGCAGCATGGGATGCATTGATATATGAGTATTTGTGCAACGTCTCTCTATGTGAAGTGACATACCATATCACAGGTCCCAGTATCCACTAAATCTGTTAATCAGTGGGTTTGGTCGAGCCGATAACCCTTTTTGCATCGACAAGTTCCTCATCATATTCTTGAGTATGCTATGCAACCGACTCCTTAACATTTTACATTTCGTTGCGCTCTCTTAATCACATGAAGATATCCGCTCTCATCACTTCCACGGCCAAAGCCCAGGGTCACAAAGAGAACTGTGTCTGCATAGCTAATGAAGATTTAACGTGTTGCTTGAGGACTCTTAAGCAGAATGAAATGCATGCACGCTGTTTCAAGGATGGATTGGCCCTCTCCCCATTCACAAGTCTTTTTTTTTGTATTCTACTTACATTTTAGCACTCGAGTGACCATATATGTATATTTTTTGAAGTAAACGGATGGCAACTTAAAGTGATGTACTGTGTCTAACTATTCATATACATGAGAAGGAAGTTCTTAAAGGAAATTGTCAAGAGGAAGATAAATGATTGTCTCAGCCAAAGAACACTTGAACAGATTGTTCACATTGTAAACACTATGGAAGGCAATGAGAGCCATAATAAGTATCTCTTATTTTAAACGTCTAATGTAACAAGACTAAGAGTCTACAACTTTGATAGTGGCTCTGTAAGGCTGTACTTAGGCACAGTGAATGCTATTAGCATTGCAAACATTCTTGGCAGCTATAATGCCTAACATGCTCACTATCTTAGTTTAACTTGTTTGCATGCTTAAATTTTCTAATAAGCACTAAATACAAAATACAGCTGAGGATGATGGGAATGTCATTAGTTTGGCAAGTCCAGCTCGTTCTCATTCCCAGGGTGTCAAATAAGGCAGCTTGGTCAGTGGCCATCGGCATCTTTACCGACTCACAAGGCATCCTAGGCAAAGAGCCAATCCTCATACAATGGTCTGCATGATACCCTACTAAAATGCCTACACAACAGTTTGTATGATACCCCTTCTTTACTCTCCCCAGCACATTGGTAATGTGATCACAGCCTTCCAAACTATGTGGTTTATGCACGAATTACTGGCCCAGCATTATGTGGGATATGTAAAAATTTTGGTGCATTACTTTTCATAGTAATGCAAAATGTAGGATCAGTGCACGAGAACATCCTGAAAAAAAGAGGAAGTCCAGGAAGGGCTGGATGGAGGGGTGGTGGACCGGTCAAACAAACACAGAACTTTCACCCAGGAGATCGGTCCTTGTGTCCTGTGTGAAACCAAAAGTCAAAAATGAGTTGTGTAACTAGTTAAGACAATTAACATCACGTGACATACCTGACATGACAAATGTGCCACATATGTAACGTACATCACATGACCTACTTGGTGAATTACTTGTGTAAGTTAAGTTATATCACAAATTTAGGCCTTGTGTCCACCAAAGCATGGCACTCCTCAGGAAATGGCCAGCTGGGAGCGTTTGAAAGTGCTTTGGCCTTTTTTCAGCTGAGAGGCTTTGGTTGCATCTGGTTGCTGTGATACAGAATGTCTGCAGCAGTAAACGTGTTGGCACATGGTGGAGTACTTGCTTTGGTTGAGGGCAAGAAAACTATAAAAGAAAAGCTTTAAAACTTTCCTTGGATGAGGGGAAGGGTGAAGCATGCACGGAGAAAGGAAAGACCAACCAGTCTGTGTGTGTTCATAAGAGGAAACATAAAAACAGTATAGTAACATATTTCTCCTCCACTGTTCTTGTTGTTACCTGTGCATGTAAGAGGTGACAGTTTGTCTTTGTGGTATTTGTCCCTCCTCCAATGTGACTGAATGGCCAAAGTGACAGTGAAGCGCAACATTTGTACCCACAGAAACTTATTTTGAAAAGATACTATGCATGTAAAGAGGAGAAATTGATATGCCATGTGTCATAGTTTGAAGCGCAGGGCATCTGGCTGAGCTCGCCACCACCACCACCGCCCCCTTGTCAAATGTGTAACTTGAGTTATGATTCAGTTTTCCCTTGTATGATTTCATGTGCCAAATAAATTGATTGGTTGATGTAAAATATGTTATTTTACGGTTCGGATTTGAGTAGGCATGTTTGCTCAAAAGTCGCTCTGTGCTTCCCTGCTTCTCATTGCTACTGTTCTCGAATATATGACGAGACATGCTGGTTTTGATCTGCCTGTGAGAAGAGGGAACATGTAAGAGTCTGTCCATTCTTTATTAAAGCCCTGTTTTCACTGTCTACTTTTCTGTCCGTTGAGCACGTCATGTGACAGACACGACTGTTGTCTCTTGTCTCGTCTCTCCTGTGCGCGTCTCACTCACTTGAGACAGAATGTGCAGATTTGATTGGCTGAATAGCATCACATGAGATGTTTAAACAAATAAAACTGGTCAGTGAGTTTCCTGGTCGGCTAAATTAGAGCTACAAATGCTGCACTGGTAGAAACAGACACACTCAGTCAAAATGTAGTAATTCTCAATAGTTTATCGGTTAGAGGACTCTGGGTCCAGATAGGAAGGCGGCATGGTTTGGATCCAGGGGAATGGGAGGGATCAGAGGTTAATAAGGGGGATTTATTTTGGATATTTTACTAAGAAGGAGGATGGCGTCCCCCCTCAAATCACCAACTGGTAACAAGGAAGCATCCAACTGTGACATTGCATCTTAGTGCACATCATACGTTTCTCATAACTTTGTTCACTCTCAGATACTTCTTTGCAGGTTGCATGTATCATAAACAACAACAACAACAACAGTGAACTCTACAACTTTACGCCTGTCACAATCACTTCCTCAGTTTCCTTCCTGTTTCGAAGGCAGAAATTTACCAAAAAGTACATATATATTACACAGTGTGTGCCTTTGGATTCCTGTTTATAAGCTTCTCATTTCCTTGTCTCTGCACTGTTGCTTCCACAATTTTGCGCCACTGGTCTGCTCGCAACCCACATGCATGCTCCCTGGCATGAGAAAACAGAAGTGAGAATCCTGGAAACTCATGTTATGTGGCTGTAGTGACAGTGTGTTCGTGCAAGTGTGTGCACGTGTGAAAAACACAAAGGGGGTCACATATATTATGTCAGCTTTTATAGGTATCTTTGGGGAAGGGGATGAATACTTGTCGCACCAATGGATGCCACTTCAATCTGTATTTCACCTTCTTTTTGTGTGTTCCTCTGTCCTGTAGTTTGCACACTGACCGCAGCATTGATTGCTCTCCATGTTTGGAGAGAGACAGGGTACAGCCAGAGCCCGGCATTAAACGTTGACTGCAGCCAACAGCCTGGGTAACTGGAGCCTCATTTAGCAGAATGGTGACGTACAACAGTTAGTTCAAACGCTGCCTAGGAGTCGGAAATATTCACACATGGGCACGCATCTGCCAACACACACACACGGTTGTAAATCCTCCCCCGTGGTTCAGTCAGCTGCTCTTGTGAGGAGAATAGCTGTGGAGAAGTGCATTCACCAGAACCCTAGAGAGTTTTAAAATGGCAACTTTCCCTCTGTAAGTAAGTCTTTGCAAGTAATTACAGTTGTGATAAAGCATGCTCCGCTATGAGTAAGGAAGCAGACAGGGAAAACTTTTATGGAGCATATTTCATCCTAAGGGAAATGCAAGGTGCTTCACAGAAACCCAGATCAGAGAACATTAGACAAACGTCAATGGTTCTCAACATCGTAAAGCTGCGAAGAGATTCAGGATGAGTTGCGGGAAAAAGGTATTTATTAGTATTGTTGCATTCCCCTATGACAATGCAGTTCAATAAACAGGAGTCACAACAGAAGACATGCAAAACACAGTAACACACTTTGAATTCCACTGTAAGCGGCCGTCGTAGGATCAGTAACCTTGGGACATGTTCTTCAAAAAGGAGCATGGTTGCTGTTTAAAAGAGCTGTGAGTTATGTGAACGTCACACAGCTAACACTTTTACAGCAGCTTAAACTATGAGGAACTGTCAGGTGACGGACACTGCCTATGGCATGTTATGTTTCCGTTCAAAAACACAACATGTATCTCTTCTCAGAAGCCCTCATTTCAGGTTGAGCATTCAAAAGCAGCTCTGAACTACCTCTAGACAACCTTTTCATTTTTGACAAATGACTGTATGTGCAACCTAAATATTCTGAAGGGGACATTTCAGAAATAACTGTTAACTCAACATTTTATTAGAGTCTGTGTTGTTTTTCTTTGGGTTTAGGTAATTCACTGGTGGGACTGGTAAACACTGCATGGTGGCATATTAATTCTCAAAATAGCATTGTATACATTCAACCCAATCACTAGAATAAATGTTGACATTGTCCATTCCTGCAAATGACAGATATGTTACATTTGCACGTTTCCTATGTAGCAAATATGTTAAAATTTGATGTCTTTCATATCATAATTTAATGTAAAAAAATCACATTATTGTTGCAACAAACACCGCTGGAAACTTCATGACGTGTCTTTAAAAAACAGGGCTGGTCTTCGAATAGAGGTCTCTGCTTGGCTACTTGACAGCTGTCTCAACCAGGTCTCAGCTCATAGACATGTAAAAAAAACTATGTCACTTTAGAAACGTTGGTATGGTTTTTATGAAACTTACAAAATTTGATGTATCCATGGTTTGCATGAATGTGTTAATGTAACCACTGGACTGAAAAATTACAAGTGGATTTCACTGACATATTGAGGAAGCATCAGATGCCTACTTTTGCTAAGGTAATTTAATATTTAGAGGTCTCTGTGTTCTTCCTCAGACACAACATTGGCACCTGCGTACAAGGAAGTTGCACCAGCTGTGAAGTGTTAGATTCACTTTGATGAAGTGAGCCATTCTCCCCATCCCTTCTCTGAATAACCAGTGCTGGTCCTGAGGGACTTTGTAGATTAAACGGACACCTTAGGTTATCCTGCTGACCTCAGAGAAAAGCATCCTCTATGGTTTGGGTTAACAATAAGAAATTAATTTGCACAAAAGGACGAGGCTGAAAAACTGAGCTTCAGGTAATTACAAACAACCCGGTCATGACCTTCTCTGTGTTGTGTTTGGTTTCTCTGACCTGAGATCAGCCAGATTTAAGACTGGTCCAACCCTGTCTTGCAAGGAGCAGTGGAGCCCTCTGGTTTTAACCATTAAGAGAGAGACTATTATTCTTTACTCCACTCTGACATAATCAATACTGCTCTATGTTACCCAGAACTTTAATACAAATCCTCACCATGCATCAGACACTGTGGCCTTTCATCCTCCTGTCTCCCATTACAGAACTCATCTTTCCTCATTACAGTTGCAGCCGGTGTGAGTTAGGACTATTCAGTGATCAGTTAGAGCATTGATCTTAATCATAAATGACCCCAAGAGCTGTTTTACAAATGAGCAGCTAGTCGTCTTCAAGAATTATGAGCATGGATTTGTATTAACAGATTTAGTCACTTTAGATGTTAGCACATATATATTAATATTTTGGTGACAGAGTCATGAGGATCGCAAAGATCAGTTCAAGTGGTATCCAATCCATATTTAGAATTTTATCAAAATAAAAGGTAGAAATTACCGAAAAAAAAACATAATTTGTCTCTTTGTCACCCGTCTATCAATACTGCCAAAGGTAATGTTGTAGAAATAGTACTATAGGACAGTTGCACAACTTATCAGAGGCTTTTAGAGGCTAAATGGTTCATTGAAGCATGTTCTGCAGGTGCATGTTTCTCACATTAGAGCAAACTATCCAAGCGTGAAATCTTACATACATAATTGTCACTCAGACTGCGGAAGACAAAACGACAGAAGCAGCTACCAATCTGTGGAATGTTAAAACTATGAAAAACCTGCAGCTTAACTGTCTGTCTGTCTCTGTTGTGCAAGTTTGCGCGTTCATTTCAGTTACTTAACTTGTTAAACTTTTTTTTACAAGCTGGGCCAAAAATGTATGCAATGCATGGGGGTGTGTGTGTACATGTTTACGGGCTTACGGGCCTCTGGCAGGTTTCCTACGCTGTGCAGTGTTGTACACATTGCTTGGTAACATTCCAGTCCCCAAAATACATGTTGGCATTTCTGCAAACTGCAGGTCACAGAACTGTATTTAATATGCAGCAGATATGTTAAAAGTTTATGTTTCTTTATGATTTAATTTTATGTTGTGTGTGTGTGTGTCAAGTGTTTGTGGCACACAAAAAAAACGCTTGTTAGGGTTAGGGGAAGATCATGTTTTCGGCTTGAAATACCGGGTCTGGTCAGCACAACATGGCTGGAAATATCCTTACATCTTGTTAAAAAGACACACTTTTCTTTACTGTGGTCTCGAACAGTGGTACTGTATGATACATATATGGTGTAGTTAATATGATGCGTATGAAACCAACAAATGTAACATATTAAGTTTGTTGCTGATTTGAAATGCTGAGCATCTTTAAAAGATATTTTTGTCTGCAGGATTTGTCTGTCACACTGCATTGTCAAGGCAGTTGGAAACAAACTGCTATACCAAATTAGTCAGTGTACATGCTGTGGTTGCCAGTATCTCCATCCATCTACTCATCCATTTTCATCTGCTCATGTGGGGCCAAGTCACGGGGGCAACAGGCTGAGCAAGGTACTCCAGACATCCCTCTCCCCAGCAATGCTTTCCATCCCCTCCTGGGGAATTCCGAAGTGTTCCAAGGTCAGATGAGATATATAATTCCTCCAGTGTGTTCTGGGTTTGCCCCGGGGCCTCCTACCAGCTGGATGTGCTCAGAAAACCCCTTACGGGAGGCAATCGGGAGGCATCCTGATCAGATTCCGGAACCACCTCAACTGGCCCCCTTCGACACAAAGGAGCAGCAGCTCTACTCCAAGCTTACATAGGATGCCAAGTGGTGCCAGTGGCTGCACAGATTCATGTTTAAACAGCCTGTCTTGCACTGAAATTAAATAAATTAAATAAATGGATGTGCATCACATGCATCAACAGCAAAAATAAATAAATAAATATGGCTTCTGTATCTTATATTTATGCAGATATAGCTTGGTATCTCATAATTACTGATACAGATCTCAATCCATTTATCAGATATACCAGCTTATCCTTTAGAGGGAGCCACCCATGGACAGGTGTTGAGTCTATCAGATCTTGTAATTATATTTTAAATTATTTAAAATAGTTTTATTAGGGCAGAGAGAGGGAGACCTTTTTTTTTTAAACACATGTGGTGGGAATGCTTCAGCTAAAGTTAGACCATGAATATCACCAAAATTATCACAGCAGTGATGTTGTGGGTAGAAGCTGTATCTTGGCATTATACAGTATAGACCAGGTATTAACAGGTCAGCATTGTATGTGGCATGTGCTAATATATACAGTGCAAACGGTGTGCACCCTGTTGTTCACCCCATATTTCTCGTAAATTTTTCCATAACCTTATTTCCTTTAGGTCAGGGTCAGTTCCTTGACCCACCCTCTTCTCTTGTTTTCTGGCCGTAACCAGGTCACAGTTCCTGTCTGGTCATACGGTGTCAATGAGAAATACAGCCCAAGCCTCTACTCACTTTGAATTAAGTATCCCTGGGGACGAAACTGCACAAGATGGACAACTCAGATAACGTTGTAAATCATGAGACAATACACTCTTACATAATCTATACTTATTTTTGCTTTAAAAACTACAAAAACAAGTTCACAAAACAAAAACTTTAACCCTCTCTGTCACATCTGCATTAAACATTACGTGCGTGTCTGCATCTTGGTTTGATTCATTCAAGGCAAAAGACTGGGTCGGGTTAATCCAAATCAAAATGTGTTTACTCCTTTGGTTCAAGTTGAGAGGTTTTATTGCCGCTACAGGCACCCTAGACCCCCGACAAACTAATTGTCAAATCAAAATGAGTGAACACGATGTACTGAGGCAGACGGGACTCTTAGTTTCTAGGAAACCTGAGCATTAGGAGCTGTTGCAAACTGTACTGTCCCCGGGCCTGATAACATCATACTGAGGACAATGCATGTAATCAATTTGTCACACCATGTCTCACACTTCCATTGTGAAGTACTCTACAGTGCAAAGCAAAGCTCAGTATTATCCGATGATAATCAATTATCCCCTGGTTGTAATGCTGCATCAGATATTATGGATTACAAGTGCAGTTATTGTATAGACAATTTCACGCTTGAGAAGAAAAACGCACATAAAGCAATTTTAACCAACAATAGCATCTTAACTAGACACATTATTGATTCAAGCCTATGATAATACTGCTTTAAAAAACAGAAGAGAACAGACGACATGATCTCTGATGTTTGTGCTTCAGGGACAGTGCTTCTCTTCTTCTTTGGTAGTTACAGACTTCCATCACATCCTGACAGACAAGAATTAAATTTCATTATCCTCCTGTGCCCATATAAATCATGCTTATTATCTTCAACTCAGCCTCATGAATCCAAAAGACTAATTGTATCGGGGCATCAGGCAAACAGCCAATCAAATGACCTCGCCTCCTCGAGTACTGTACAATTTGTTTCAGATATCGTTAACCTTTTCACTTGTTTCACAGCAAATGTCACAGCGTGGTGATTGACAATGATGTGGGAAACACTATGTCAATAATTGTGAAGACTGATAGCATGTGAAACTTCCTCTACAGAAAGCAGTTATTACAAGTCAAGATGACTAGAAGTTTATGAAAGCATTTCAAGCTGTTTAAGCACATGGTTCTGACAGGCTTAAACGTTTACTTGTTTAATTTTGAGCACTTTTTGTTACAGGAACTGATCAATAATACCACACTGACAGAACGAATAGTGTGGTTGTGAATTTGTTATGACCCTGGGTCATATTTGTTTTTGATGATTGATTTGGCAGATCTCTGTCTTCGTTTGCAGCTTTTGCTTAGAGCATGCTAGTTTGATGAGCGACAGGTGGTACCCCGTGATTGGCTTGTCTGATTACTGCCTCTGGACTGTACAAACTGATGACATCATTCCGTTTGAGCAAGCTGGCCTTCACCTCCACCTCTGCCACTTCCTACAATTGAAGCCAGCATGTAGTTCTGTGTGAACTCTAAGTAGAGAAGCAGATTTCTGACTTTGAACAGGAAACTGTTATAGACTTGAGGTCGTAGTTAGTAATTCTGACCCATTGGTAGCTTTGTCACCTTCTACCTATGCCAATCCTCAATGCCTATGTGAAGTTTCACATAGATTGACCAAGTCAGTGAGTAGAAAAACGTGGGACAGACAGAATGACTGACTGACAGAATGACACACTGACAGTTTCCATGATTATGTACAGCATACCTTAGTCATACCAAAAATTAGAAAAAAAAACCCAAACATTCTGCCACAGGGGGAGCCACAGCAATCGGTCGCATTTTAGCCATTTTTAAGCATTTCTATGTTGTTATAGCGCCACCCAGTTGCCAATTAGAGTTAAATTTCTCAAGTTACCTTGAGGCGTCCTGTTCTACATATCTACCAAGTTTAGTAAAAATCGATATGGCGGTTAGGCCTNCGAGTTTCATACAGATCGGTCAAACTTCCTAGGAAGAGATCGATTTTAAGTGTTTTTCAAAAAATTCAAAATGGAAAATCTGTATTACCAGAAGTTATGGGTTCTTGAGGCAAATTTGTTCCTCACGAGGAGAGGCATCTCTGTGCAAAGTTTCATGTCTCTACAACGTACGGGCATGAGATATGCCCATTCAAAGTTTACAATTTCAATCGGTTGCTATAGCGCCCCCCTTTGGCCAACTAATGTAATATTGCTTCATTCACATCCTCCCATGACCCTCTACCACTGTGCCAAATTTCACATGGACCCATGACCCTCTACCACTGTGCCAAATTTCACATGGATTGACCGAGTCAGTGAGGAGAAAGACGTGGAACAGACACACAGACACACCCACAGACAGAGTTTTCGTCATGATATAGTTAGATAAGATTCCACTGTAAATATGGAGCGCTTGAAGTTGCAGTTCAGTAGGAGTGAAAAGGCCTTTTTTTGTTAGCGAACATGTCTCAGTTCAGGAGTTCAGGTTAAAGACTTGTCATTTATTAAAGCTGTACTTTTGTTAGGGGCGTTGGGGAGGAGAATGATTTGTTGCTTTAGGCATTGATCATCTCTGAGGTTTACAATAAACTGCTTCTTTGTGCTATGATTGATACTGTGCAGCCGGCCATTCTTGGGAGTTGGAGGAGTGGAGGAGTCAAACAGCATGTTACGTATGCCTGGTTTCCCCTAGACAGACACACTACAGTGTTTCTTATTGCCACAAATAAGAGATCACACTTTAGCACATGATAGGAAGTCAAGACAAGTTTAAACGTTCATGTCAAGAGAAATGATTTTGCTCTGTAATTTCCCACTCATGTTCAATAGGGAAAACCCACTGTAGAAGAGGCAGTAATTCAGTAGGTTGTATTAAATAAGAATATGATGCTTACAAAATGGGGCGTAGTTACATTTGGAAACGTGCCCAAGTGCTCAGTGAGCTGGATGGTTGCATACATAGCTCGATACGTAGCACATTCACACCTTCGCTGTGTGGTTTATGAAATGTAGGCTAAGTGGCCATTCACTTAACCCCACCTCTTTAAATAACTGTTCCTACACCTGTCAAGTTTACATTCTAGCATGACATGAATGGAGTTTACAACATGGACCGCGGAACGCATCTGAACAAGGGGGGGCCATAATTTCAAGTCACGCGGAGGGGGTGGGGGGACATATGCATTGAAACAGAAAATATTACTGATGTATTAAATAACGTTGCGGAGCACTTTTTTTATTCTGACGCCACACAGTCACATCTACAGTACACGCATGAACACGAACACATGCTTGCTCAGATTAACCCCTCTGATCCCACTCTAACATTCACACACAACAGGCCAAGCCTATTTACACATAAATGCACAGATGGAACTATAGCAAACAACAAAGTACATCCAGTCCACAACCACAACCAAAACTCATCTTGTTGCCTTGAATCTAAATCAACATCATATTCATTATCATCACAAGTCAGCACTCATATCAGACTGATGTGCAGAGCCGCACACACAGACACACACACACACACACACACTCAACAACAAAACAAGCGCAGCTGCGCAGTTACTGAAAAGTAACCAGAACGCTGAATTTCTGACCATTACCGCCCACAACCGCAATGTGTATGTCCACTCCCACCCGCTCCCGCAAAACTCTGAGAATTTATGCCCGCACAATAATAGAGATGCATTTTGTGTCTTCTCCCGTCCCGCAGGAGAAAACATATCATTTTATAGGCTATTAATAAAGAGATTCATGGGGTTGTTTGTTTCGTTTCCCTGGCCTGCATGTCTTTTGATGCACTGGTCAGGAATAACGCTCCTATTTCATTGTTTTCATTTAGTTTTTAATGAAATAAAGGCTGTTTCATATTCTATTCTCCATTTTTCTACCTTTATATAATCACGCAGTGATTGAGGTTAAGGCAAGCCCGGCGCCAGGATGAAGTTACTGAGGGGGCGGTTAAAAATTACAAGGGGGTAAATCTTTATTATGCAAAATATAGGTTCACACAGTGAGTTATAAAGAGCGCACAGACGTGCGTAATAGTCGCGCGTAATGACAGCTCGTCGCGTCGAGATCCTGTCGCCTGTTCTTCTTCTTCTTCTTCTTCTTCTTCTTCTTCTCCTTCTTCTTCTACTGTTTAATGGGGACCCGCGGGACCCGGCGGGACCCAATCCCAATGCAGCCCTCTATGTCAGAGTACAAAAGTTACCCGGGCCATGGCCCCCCTGGTCCCCCCGGTTCCGCGGTCTATGGTTTACAATGCTAAAAGATGTATATGTGCATCTCGAAAATGTTCTTGATCACTGTTTAAACAATGGGCCACCAATCTGAGTCAGGTAGACAAAAGTAGGCTTCTCATTTTTAGGAGAAGCTAGAACATTAACTTTTACTCAGTGACTTGGCTGATTTTTTTTTAGGTTTCTCTATGACTTAAAAGTAGAAAAGTGCATTTGATGTCTATATACACATACAATCATGTAACTGCTTACTCTGCTGCTACCATTGTGTTCCAACAATTCTCGAAATGTGGGGCAGGCTCCCATGAGGGGATGTAGAGCCACTGCAGGTGGATGACCAGGGGAAAATATGGAGTGAAATCATTTTGAATAAATAGGAATTATACAGGGAAAATAAGTATAAGTTTGCTGATGCGGTGCTGACCTTTATCTCACAAAAAACCCCAACAGGGATCCTTTTTGTTTGTTATTTTCTTCCCCAAGTAGCTACTGGTAATGCTGAATAAAAAAAAGTGGGGTGGGTAGACATTAATTTTTCTCAGCCCCTGAGGGTGGGCATGACAGGAAAAGTTTTAGAATTGCTGTCCTTATGCAACCTGTAACCCCAACCCCACAATCTTTTAGTTAGGTGGCCTGACACTAATAATATGGTTCCCCTTGGCCCTGGATGTAGGAAACTAATTAGCCAGGCACACTGGCATCAGTGGCTTACATTCAAACATACTATTAATCCATCCCTCACAATTTTTTCCAGGTTTTTAGTCTTGGCTATTTGGAGTATCACAGTTATTATTGCAGTCCGCACTGCTTTGGTGTATGAAATCCACATTTTGACAGACCTGCTGCCTACAGTAGCTGCAGTTGCTAATCAAGCTGCTGTGCAAGGGAGAGGTGTAGCCTCAGCTCCAGTGTTGAAAGAAGTGCTGAGATCTTTTACTTAGCTCAGTAAAACTATCATTTGGTCTATAGTGTAAAAATACAAGTAAGAGTCCTGTTTTCAAGGTCTTACTTAAATAAAAGTATAAAGTACCAAAGGGAAGAGTACTCATGCAGAATGGCCAGTTTTAAGATAATGCCTGGGTCATTTCAGTGATGCATTAATGCATTCATCTTGTAGCTGTTATAGGTAGCGCTCATTTTAAGATACTGCTGGGTAGCTTAACCTATAATAGTATATCGTCATATTATAGTTTATTATAGTACTGTCAAACACTGTTAAAAAATAAATCAAAATTGTGTATTGCCTATGCCTCACCTCAAAATATTTCATCATGGTGTTTGACTTTAAATTGAGAAAGTTTGCTCCAACCAGTGGGCGACTGGGTCACAAACTTTACAGCTAAACAGTACACTAAAATATGTTTCTGAAATCATTTGAGGTGAGAAATAGGCAACGCAGTAACAGAATCTTGTCTATATTTGATCAGCGCTGCCTGGTTTGAAAGAATGACTGCAGTTCAGGAACAGTGATTGACATGATTGACAGCTGCTCTCGCTGAAAACGGCCTGTGATTGGCCAAAGTCTCCCATAATGGGCTAAATTTTCTTAAGCCTGGAAACAGAGTCAATCTGTGGGGGAAAACTTTAGTGTTCTTGAGACCATTTAAATTACAATACATTTAACGTTTATTGTGGGATTTTTGCACATTGATGCCAAAATTAAACCTCCTACCCGAACTTTAACTAAAACTAAGCTTAAGTAATACCACACTAGCAATAAGTATGCAAGAGAGTTTTTCGGAACTGTTGAAGTGCCATCTCATCTGCATGCCAAATTACCTCTTTCCAAGCCCTTGTTATCACAGCAACATACGTTCTGCAAACACCTGTCCTAATTTGCCTCTCATTGGCTAGTACTTGATGCCTTCTAGAAAAAACAATAACACTGCCAGAATGGGCTCTGTAGACCAGTGGTTCCCAACTGGTCCAGCCACAGCCTCCAGATTTCTCCTTAGTTGTTAGTTCAAGGTCCACATAATATAATATATTCAGCATCATACTTGGGGTGACCATGTTGTCTCTGTCTATTAGTCACTCACTCTACAGCAGGAAACAGCGCTTCAAAATAAAAGCTCTGTGCTGGAAATGCACTGTACTTCAAAATAAAGTGTTTTTTACAAACTTGACACGTTTGCGAGTCACTTGCGGTCCGTTCAAAATGGACCCACGACCCACTTTTGGACCACGACCCACCAGTTGGGAACCACTACTGTAGACGATGGTAGGCCCACAAGCTAAGACAGCTAAAGTAAAGTAAATATTTCCCTCTGAGATGTAGCAAAGTAGAATAACGCTATAAAGTAGCAGAAAAAGGAAATACTCAAGTACCTCTGGAAAAAATACTTGAGTAAATGTACTTAGTTACATTCAACCACTGCCCAATAATAGAAATATAAGAAAGATCTAGAGGAAGAGGATGAAATTTAAGCAGATTAAGGGGTACTTGGCACATCAGTTGAGTCAATTAAAGCTCAATATATTCAGAGTATTTGACAGAGTCTTTCTTTAATGCAGGTCCCCTCTGACACTTTTGCTCCCCCTATCCTTTTTTCCACAAGGGCCAAGAGGAAGCCCACCCACACGCCTTTTAGCAGATGGAAATAACCTTTCCAGATTGTCCCCGCTGGAGATATAATTATCACAGAAGCCGTAGCTGTTAGTGGAAGTGCTCAACTGGCCCCTGAATACCTTGCCAGGTCCCTCTGTGACGCTGGTTTCCCATGGCCGCCCATCATTACCGGAACACACAAACTTTGGACAGGAAAGAAAAGAAATACAGCTCCTGCTCACATACGTAGGCTACAGTAAGTGAGTCGGGGATCGTAATGGTCGACCTACATCATGGCAGAGGCACAAGGTCTGCTGCTGATTGGGGTCTGGTCAAAGAAGTGAATCACTTTGTTCAACTTGTTTTCTTTGGTAATGCTGATTCACTGCTATGACCCTAAATCACACTGGTCTCATACTTCCTGCAGAAAGACATTGTTAGACCAAAAAATAAAGTCTAAAGACTGCATTAGGTGAGATATACCATATTCTGCCATTGGACCTGGATGTAGAGGAGAACTTTTTGTTCCAGGCATGACGAGCATACACAATGACACAGGCAGATGACTGAGCAGCTTTTAATTATGTGTCTGGTCACAGGGGTCCTGAATTAGTTTTGTTCAGGGAATTCATGGATAGTGAGTCTGAGCGAGGGGTGAAGGGCTCTGCTTAAGTGTGAGAAAAGTGCTTCAGCTGAGGAGAGAAAGAAGCTCTGTTCTGAGAGAAACAGTGAGAGAATGAGAGAGGGGAAGAGATGCAGGGGGCAAGTGCTGTGCATTCATTTCCTGGAGGCAGAGTGAATATGTGTCAACATATGTGTCAACAGGCTGCTTGAAAAGAAAAGGAACTTCTTGTGTTTGGGAATTCAAGTGGACAGTGAATTCAGCTCTTTGCTAAAGGGTCAGCTGATGCATACATGTTGCTGTTCCATGGAGTTTTTTAAGGAGTGGGGATAAGACTCATTTCACTTGTGTTATGCATCTACCCACAGGGAAAGCATTTCATAACCAGCATGAGAGGAAACACTTTTAAGGCTTCACCAGCAATGTTGACTGCCTCTGGAGCAGTAAATTTACACTGATGGGTTTGGATCCTGCTGACAGAGAACACTATGTACAGTCAACAAAAAGAAACATTTTACTTCTGTTATAAAAATGGCAGCACATCTGTCAGCTTTCTGTTTATGCTCATTCATTTCATGCTTTTATATGACCCTGACTGATACCACATGACATCAAACCAACTTTTTGCATGAATAAAGTGTACATTCAACTTTTCTGATCACATGGTGTGGCAGAGTAGAGGGTTTGAAATTCGAAGCAAGGCTTAGCACGAGTGCTGCATGCAAGGCTGGCCGAGGGTTTCATTTAAATTCACAAACACACAGGTGTGTGCCAACTCATGCAAATTCTGTACACGTTTGGCTCCTGTTGGGTGTTGGTATGTCTATGTATCTGCATGCCCACTACTGAGTGGTGTATAGCACCTTATCTCCCTGTTCTTTGGGCACATGACACCGGTGCATCACTGGCAGACACCATATGCATTTTGATGAAATGTAACCTTGTACTCCTGAGTGTTCCTGATAGCTGGCAGTTCAGACTGGGACAACGTGGGGCCAAAATTACTTCCAGACTGACTATTTATACCATAGGCTACTTTCCTCCTTATCACATGACAGTACTTTAGAAATTACAATCACTGAGATGGAAACAGGGACATACAATACTCTGGGTATGTATGTATCCTATTTTACAGTGTGATTTTCTGTTTTAATGTTAAAGAAAAAATGCAATGATCATTGAGCACCATACATTTACAAGTTTTCCTTAACACTTAAAGGTATACTATGCAAGAACTGTTGGTTACTGTTTGTAAACACAACATTTAAACTTGGCCCCTCCTCCTTGCACAAATGTGTGTGTATGTACACTGCAAGCTATTATTTTAGTAATGTTAAATTTGTTGTAATATTTTAGCAATAGTGATGGGCAAACCGATTCTTTTGATAGTATTGGTTGGCTAGGGGGCGAGATAACACTGCCCAAAGGTTGCAGCCCATAAATGTCCCGAACACAGCAACATAAGTTGAAAATTAAAACATCCATCCATCCATTTTCGTAACTGCTTATCCTCTTGGGGGTCACGGGGGGGCTGGAGCCTATACCAGCTGACATTGGGCGAGAGGCAGGGTACACCCTGGACAGGTCACCAGACTATCACAGGGCTGACACATAGAGACAGACAACCATTCACACTCACATTCACACCTACGGACAATTTAGAGTCACCAATTAACCTGCATGTCTTTGGACTGTGGGAGGAAGCTGGAGTACCCGGAGAAAACCCACACTGACACGGGGAGAACATGCAAACGCCGCACAGAAGGGCCCCCCCCCGGGATTTAACCAGGAACTAGTTCAACTGATTGAACCAGGAACCCTCTTGCTGTGAGGCAACAGTGCTAACCACTACACTACCGTGCCGCCCCAAAATTAAAACAAACAAACCAAACAAAAAAGAAAAAAAGCAGAGGACAAGATTTTTCAGAAATAAATGAAAAAGATGTCCAGTATATGTGCAATATTTTGACATCTAAATCACTAATATCAAGCCGCACTTCCTTTCTTTTTAAAAGTCAATGACACAAGTTGAACCTTTGACCCTGTTGTCACGTTCATCACCAACATGGAGGACTCCAGCCATGAAACTTTGCAGCCTCAGGATGAAGTGACAGCCTACATCGAGTTCAAGACACCCAAGAAGGATCCTTTGAAGGTCTTACGGTGGAGGAAGGAGCATGCTAACATGTTTCCTAAGCTGGCAGTGATTGCATGAAATCTTTTCACCATCCTGGCATCGAGCGCAGCCAGTGAAAGAGACTTTTCCTCTGCTGAGTTTGTAATTTACGAAAAGAGAACCTAGCTTAATGTGAGCGACTGTAGGCTGTGTGTTTAATCACGGGTCCGGGTTGGGTAGCGGGACTTTTATTAACAGGTGTGTGTGGGTGTGGCTTTGACTTGGACATAATGACAGGTAAGGGGTTGGTTCTAGTACTGCACTTTACGGGTATGGGCAGGTACGGGTTTTCAAAAATGGACCCATGCAGGACTCTGGCATAGTATACCTTTAAAATAAGAATAATTGCATGAAATTAAATAGTGTAAAAGATGTATAAAAATAGAGAATTATAAATACATCCAAGCCACGTTCTGGGTTTTTAGGTTATCAGCTTTGAATTTATAGCAGTGGTGGAAAAGCCAGACCCTCAGTGACTGAAATGCAATTCATCCTTTCTAAATATATTTCTAAAAGGCCATTCACTAGTTCACAGTCCTTATTCATAAACTGACGACAAAAGCAAGAATGAAAATGTCAAGAAATATGAATAGAGATGTCTAAAAAAAGCAGCCTTGAGTATTAATACGCTTTTCTACGACAGACTGACTTCAGCAGTCTTACGTCAGTGTTTTATTAACAAAAATATACCAATCAGTCACCACCTCTGTCTGGGGGCTCTGCTCCAGCATTGATGACCTAGAACACTATGTGAGTGGCAGCCAGCAGGCAGGAATAGAAAGGTGTGAACAGGTCTGGCTGGTCTGCTGAGTTCCCACTGTCTGGAACCACAACTGTGAAGTACTACAACAAAGCTTTCAGGTAACTCACACCTCTGACACATTCAACTCTGGGCACACGTCACAAATGTATGTAGGCCATACAGGCTGGCGTACATACTGAACATATTTGGCATGCACTATATACAGACATATGATAACAATCAAGTTATGTTAGACGCAGCAGCGTTCTCAAAATTCCAAACTACTGCCGTTCCTAAGTACAGCTTTGAGTTTTGAGGAAAGCTTCCTGAGAAAGTTCAATTAAATGACACCACCTATGAACATATGCCTGAGTGAAGCTCTCAAATTGGAGAGTGCTCCGGTAATTGCGTTAGAAGGATGCTCTTTTACCACATGTTATCTTACTTCCTGCAGGTGTCAAGCAAGGCAGCCTTAAATTGCTCACATTTCTTTTCAACACAAATTTTCTTTCATTAACACGCGGAGCCAAGAAGTTCACCGGGTGAGAACTACAAAAACAGTGTCAACTTCGAAATTAAGTGCTAGAAAGTTATCCTAATAGATGAGTTCATCTTTACGGGCATGAGTCATAAAACAAAAGTTGGTGCAATGTGTGTTTTAATCCCTAACACTTCAGTTTGCTCTCTAGTGTTTCAAACGGATGTTTAATCATGGAAACCATCCGGCCTAAGGCTACTCTGTTTTTTTGCACATGTAATTATTAACACAGAACAAACAGTAGGAATGTAAGTAGGAGAGCAAACACAGATTGCTTGTTTTGAGATTAATAAGATAAAGTATGCAAAGTGACTTGAAAACCGGACGTAAAGGTTTTAATTATGTCTATTTTTGACTCACACATGGGAAAATTCTCAGTTAAATTACAGCACAGTGTCATTAGATGTTTTCAGTCAGACTGGAGGAACTTTTTCATGTTCCTAAGGACCCCCTTTTTGTTGTGTCCGCACCACAAGAACTAGGAACAGCTGTTGTTCTTAGAAATTGACTTTTTTAGCTCCTATTTCAGAGTGGGTACTCCCCACGAACAAGAGGAACCATAAGTGACCTATGGCCTCATTTCCACTAAGCAGTCTGGTTCAGTTCGGTACACATTAGAATGGTTGTTTTTGCATTTTCCTGCTTAAAAGTTGTGGATGGTACCAATGGAACCATTCCTGACCATCCCCATTTTTCATCATACACTGCAGCTTATGGATTGGTCAGTGGAGCACTGTCACTCTTGCTAAGGGGTGAGTTGTGGCTGGTTTTAAAGTTTATGTAACCACTGTTCGAACTGTTTTTTGCACAGTATAAAATGAAATGGTGTTAAGCTGCCTTTTCATCTTTACGTGTTATCAGTCAGCAGCTTTAAACTAATTCACTGTGCTGACAGCTCCTGGCAACGTGGAATGTTTACTTGCATGTTACTCCGTGTGTGAGCTAAAGGTGTGAATCTATTAATACAGCATAAATGTCAATACAACAACTCTGACCATTCCTTTTGTTTTTATTTTCTCTCTTGGACGACGTACACTTTAGTGATGATTGGATCTTTAAGAGCTTTAAAAAATGTAAAATATGGATGATGTGAACTGCAAATATTTGTATAATATATATTTCCTCACTTGGAGGAAAGAAGTGAGAGTGTCGTTTCAGTGTGCTTTGGCAGCACTACCCTCCTGCTCTTGCTCCACAAGGGCTCAATGGATATTTTAAATACCCCACCAAGAGACTCTCACTCCAGCCTGTTCATTTTTGGTTGTAAAAATGTCTGCGTGGAACCCAGTTCTGTGGATGATAATCAAGGTACAGACATTCCTCTGAAGAGAAAATACAACAAGAGCTGGAGGGAGCAGTGAGTGACAACAAAATGCGAAATAGATCTAGGGTCTAGGTACTTACAATACTAAAGTTACTATACCTAAAGTTTTTAGAGGAGACAAAAAGTGTCAATCGATTGATCCAGACGTCATAAACGTACACTGATTTCACTGACTCGAACACAGCAAATGCAGCGCTGGCAACCACCATTTTTAGAAACCTGTTCCCCGTGTAAACAACAGACAACACAAACAACAGCTTGTAATGAAAGAAATGGAAGAAAACATGGTCAAATGGATCAACAGGGGAGTCCAGGCTGTACTGAGCACATATGTGACGGTGGAAAGTGAAAGTGATGTTGCTATACCAACAACGTCACTTCAGTATTTCCATTTGGGGTCCAAATGCAAACTGAAAGGAAAAGACCTTGAAGGTGTGTAGTTCTCGGGAGAGCTCCCCAGTGGGGCAGTTCCTCTCAGGGAGTCCCCAGAGCTACATTAGTAATAATACTGTGTATAAGCATAGCACATTTCATTTCAGGGGGAAACACAATGTACACAACACGTGAGCTATAAAGACAAAACATTACTGATGACTACAGTACGTACAGTAACTACGGAAACACAGTTAAAACAAACGTATAAATAACACGTGAGTAACAAAGAAAACAGAAGTAAAGATTTAAATAATCAAGATCAACAACCAGTCAATCACTGCCTGATGTTTTTTTCATGCAGTCTTATAATGTTTATTAAATGTGTATGTTTTGACTGGTGTCAGGATCCAGCCTGTGCGACTGCTGTGATGGAAAACAAACTCTTCCACAAAGCGTCTCCTTAAATTGATTTGCACATTCGGCCGTGGACGAGGATGACTCACTCATTTCTTTTTCACTCACCTTTATCCCTGCTCTGCCTCGTTGCCATGCCCACATAGATGCACAAAGAGAGCACAGGGTTAGGAAAAGACGAGGTATGACCTTGTCGTCCTTCGCTTGGGGGAAGCTAAAGCGCAAAATGACAAAAGAGCAACAATTAAAGACTCTGGGCCAAGCAGACACTCAGCAGAAGGTTTGGAAAAAAAAATGTGCCCTTTCCTTTAAAGGAAAAGTAATATTCTTTGAAAAACACTGCCAGTGGTAGGAGGACAAGGAAAACAGAATGATTCACCATCTTGCTCACTAACGACCCTTAAAATGTCTGATGTGTTGAACTGTGCACTGTGCTTGAAACACGACACTGTGTAAAGCTGCAAAACCAGTTAATGACTGCTTTGTCTTTGTTCCACCAAAGATGTGATCAAAGCCAAGCATGGCTTTTACTTTCAAGTCATAGCCCAAGAAAGCAACAATTAACAGAGCTCTTGCATCTGGAGCAGACATAGAACATTGGCTACCCTGCTGACAAAGAGTTCCTGTGCTGTCATGGTCCTCCACACACAAGACAATCAGAACCTCAGAGAGCAAAAAGGCTTTTAACTTGGTATGGGGAGAGAATTAAAAATGATAATGTCAAACCATAATCACACGATTGACGTGACATGAAGTTTAGACAATGTCTCATAACACACCATCGGCACCAACTGCTTTCTCATGTAGTACTGACAGCATGGGGATGACACACTATAGCTAAGAAGCTATCTTAGGGTGCTTTCACATCTTCCCTGTTTGGCTCGGTTCAATCAAAGGCAGGTGTGAACACAACAATCATACTCAGGTGTGCACCAAAACCACAACAACGACCTTCTTGAAGAGGTGGTCTCAGTCCAGTTACAAACAAACTTTGTTTGTGGTGAGAACGTGGTTCAACCTCAAGCCGAACCAACTGCAGTCGCATTACACATTGTTTGGGTTAAACAAGCATGAGCATGTTACAGTCCTGGAGGATTATTAATGTGCGCCTCCTCCTGTACTGCTTTGATGTACACATTCGGCTCATCAATGCATCAAAACATTGTTTTCTATTGATGTACACATTCGGCTCATCAATGCATCAAAACATTGTTTTCTAGTTGGAGCCGCGCCTCGTTTTCAAACTGTATGGTTTGACTAAAATGAACAATGACAACAATATAATCCACGATGACCAGCGCTCAAATCAACCTGCGTAGTTGTCCCTCCATTGTGACATTAGAAAGTGTTGCATTTATCTTGCAAGTGTACTCTTCCTCATCATTTTGCTTATTTCCAGGATTTTTCCAGCCTTCCCGTAAGGAATTTGATCTGGTCCGCTTGTAAATGCTGCCGTGAGAACACAAATCAACTCTAAGCAGGTATGCAATTTTGCAATAAAGTAAGTCCCCAAAGCAAGCGAACTCCAGGACAAAAGCACCCTTAGTTTACTGATTGGGCAGAATGCTTAGAAATGATTTTCAATGAACTGTAAATACATGAAAAGCCCAATCACAACTGTATTCAGATGACAGTTCCAGAGAGCTTCTGCGGAGTGTGGGTGACCTGGCCTTGTGGCAATTAGAACACAAAACGGCCATAGAAATACGAAGTCAGAGAAATTCTATTATTCATTCAAGTAAGCTTGTGGTTCATTTCTAAGTTACCCATCGAGTTGGCTTTTCTTGATTTTAGAAATCAAAAGCTGCGGGGCAACTGGAGCCATGACCGAAACACAAGCACTTTATTTATCTAACAGATGGGCCTGACTGTCTTCTGATCGGCTATTTCTGGGTGACAGGGATCCATTCCTCTATTTCTCTGTTTCAAATTGACAGAACAGCATTGTTCGACATCCAAATCTAGATTTAGAACGTCTTTGGTTGAGCATTACATTATTAGCTTTCTGTTGCTTTTGTGTACAGCAAACTGTACCTGCAGCTGCTTCACAATGAAATACTTCCGTAAAAGTCTCGTTGCTTCCTGCCTTTCTGTTTAATCAAATTCAGAGCAGCCGGTGGAGCTGACCAGCAGACTTCCACCAAATTAAGTGTTTAGTCACCAAGGGCTTACTCATTTCTCTATAAAAGTCTAGTTTACATCAACATTTGTCTGTTTTTCAGTCCTTTCGTTGGCACTTTGAAACATTGCATAACGATTCTATGCAGAATATACGTCATTAGAGCTCTGACAAAGCACAGTGAGTGGGACCTTATCAGAAGGGCCCTGCCCTCTATCTGATGAATAGTAAGTAACACAGGAGTGATAACAACATTTCCAATGACAGCAACACCCACAGTTGTAGTCACTGATTTCAAACCCAGTGTGTTCGAGTACTGAGACACAATAGAAAATGTATCACCCCCCTAAATACTGCACTGTTGGTTCACTCAGTGGTTGTGTTAACCCTGCTGCTGAAGGATACAGAGGATGGCAGTCATTTATACACATGATAATTTTGGGTCATTATAATCTTGGTGTAATTTTGTGTAGTTTTGGCAACACTGTTAGCTTTAATAGGATGTAGACCACAGTTAAAGCCCCTGTATTTACTACAGTTTTAAAAATTGCCAGTTCTAATAACAGAGCTTTAAAATGAAAGTGGACTAGGTTCTCCAGTTCAGTTTGAGGGCAGCACACTGTCATTATATATTATTATATTATATTGCAATGTAAACAGGTGAACAACTTACAATTTTAGATGCTGAAAGACACAAGTGTATCACGCGGCATGACATAGAAGGAGGCCAGAGGTGAGAGATAGAGACAGAGAGGTTCTGTTTTATGGTTCAGATAAGCACAATCATGAGTTGTTAACAATGAGGAGCTGTTTGAGTATACTGCTTGTCACTTTACATCAGATATGATCAATGTGACCTTGCTGCTGGGACCAGGTTTGTGCTGAGAGTGCACACCGCCTAATGAAAATGCACTGAAACATTTTTGCACCCACGTACTGCTAATGCCATTGCTTTTCTGCATGAAGAGGACTGTGTAATTTCTCTGCATATGATCAATTTATTCTGCCCTTGTACTTTCTGAAAAAAATTCAGGCAGGCAGCCATACGTTTGTGTTTATCAGTCTAGGCACTAATTTCGTTTGAGTGTTTACAACCTTTTGTTTCTGTACGGTGGCCCTGAGAGCTAAACACACCGCAAATGAAGAAAACACATCCAAATAGACATTACACAAGCAAATAAAGAAACATCATCACCAACTAAAAGACACACAAAACATCAATTGAACAACATATGTGCAGCATTTAGTTAAAGCTCTGCAAGAAGCTCACAACATATGTGCAGATAAGGAGCGCTTATTGTTGCTGTTTGACAACTATTGTTATTTAAGTCAGCTTTTTGTTAGTAGTGTTAGAATGAAACTTTTTTTTTTTGGCTTATTTTGATATGGTTGAACATGATTCAGATATTATTGCAGAGATCTGCTGCAAATCTAGAGTTAGCCTTTGTAACTGGTTAGCCAGGTGAGAGTGGACTCAAACGCAAGCCTCTGGAGACAGTTCAGGTAAAATAACGGTCGTTATCGGTGAGAAGGTAGGTTCGATACACAGATCAGTGAAGGCAAACAAATCCAATAGGGATGAGGATGAGGACCGTAGGAAGCAAAAGGCTGGAACACTAGACACACAAGGAGCTAAGATGAACTGGCACTGAGAGAAAACAAGACACACACTAAACACTCTGGTGAGGGGAAATAATGAGACACAGGTGAGGCTAATCAGGGCGGAACAGACAATCAGACACAGGTGAGGTCATCAAAAGGGAGGGAAACTACACACAGGAGCAGGAAGTGTAGTCAACTGAAACGAGAGGAGATGTGAGTTTCAAAGTAAAACAGAAAACAACATGAATGAATTAAATAAAAACTGTTGAGTGTCAAGTGTCGTGCATAAAATTACCCAGATGATCCAGGGTTTATTGGCACTACTTCCACATTGTGCGACCCGTAGAACAAGAACACCAGAGACTAATGGCAGCAATGCTCTGCCAAGTGTAACCGAGCAGCTAACTTCCGCCAGGCAAACAGTTAAATTCCAGTTTGGAGATAAAAAGATTTAATCTTTAATCTTGTGACCCTTCTAGACTTTCCAAATGTTATTGCACCAAATGGATCAAACCCTGATACTGAAACAAATTATTTTGCAGGGGTTGTGATGCTCAAAAAAATGTATTCACTGATTTGCAGATATCTCTCCGGCCATTTAAGTCTGTGGGAAAAAGTCTTTTGAGGCCGCAGGGCATCACAAGACTGACCCTGGAAATTGTAGCTCCACTGTTTGACCACTGCAAAAATTGGCTTCAAAGTGCAGCACACTTACTAATGCTGCATTGCAGACAAGTTTCTGAGCCTGTAAGTCACCACTTCAAGTCACGACTCACGACTTCATAGCGTTCCATTTTTTGTCTATTTCTCACCTGTATCACCTGCATCAACACCGCATCCATGGGGCTGCCGTTGTTGTTTAGAGGAGTATGGTAATTGGTTTAGAGGGCTGTGTGATGTCAGAGAGCGTAACTGGGAGTACATCGATCTGGGACGAGTTCACGGGTGGTAAGTTACAGGTTTGACTGCTGTTCCAGTGCACTTTCACGGGTAGAAGGTTGTAAAAACACGCGTTACGGGTTGCCTGGAACGTGCCCGCAAGGAAAATGTAAAAGAAGGAATAGCCATGACGACAGTGACAGCATTTGAGGAGCCAGACTTTGGTGTCAGTTCTATTGGAGTCAATGGGACAGGGACTGCAAATCACACTATAACACATTATCTTTGTTGTTTTAACTTTGTCCAGCAGAGGCTGAGATGCAGCAGCTGGACAGAGCCATGATCTGTTTGGAGACCAATAACAAGGAAAACAAATGCGCATATTTAGGCTAAATAAAAAACATCAGTCAACATGTGTGTTCTTTAAGCTGGTGGAAGGATTTTTCAGTCAAAGTTATAACAACAAAGATATGATGGGTTATAGTGTGACCACGATGCCTGCCTCATTGACTCCAATACAACTGACACCAAAGACTCGCTCCTTGAACACTGTCATTGTCGTTGTGACTTTTCTCTTTTATATTTTCCTTGCAATCCCCCAGGAAGTGCCTGTACTAGCCATGTGCATTACTTTTTAGTGACCCGCGGAAACAATTTTCATTGTGTTTTCTGAATGATGCATCATCAGATTTATGTGTTTATGTGTCATCAAGTTGGTGAAGATGTTTCTTCATTTCCTTGTGTTGTGTCTATTTTCATGTGTTTTCTTAATTTTTTACCAATGAAATATTAATGACTTCAGCTGACTGAAATCTTTGAAGCTGAGCACCTGGTGTTGGGTTTGTGAAGTTGTTCCACTTTCATTTTGTTGGTATGTTGATCATTGTCCAGATTTCAGATGATTACGTTTTACCGAAGTGGTGAAGTAAACTAATATTAGCATAGCATCCGTGAACAGGTAAACACAGCTGTTAGCTGGGATCATGTGAGATACAAGATGATTCAAAGGTAACAAGTTTTCACTGCAGAAAAAGCACCAGAAAGTGTTTATGCAAACTTTCATATTTAACCATTTATATTTTTTAATGCACGCTCTCATCTTTAGTACTGATGATTCAACTCGGAAATCATCTGCTTAACTCATCTAAACCCTGGGAGTGTTCCACCTACCAGCCCCATTATATTTTAAAAGTATTTTTTAAATGTTAATGTGTCTTCAAAATATATATTTATACAGTATTTATAATTTTCCGGTAACACATTCAAAACAGGAACATTAAGATACCTCAGTATGGCTCAAAACCACTTCACTTCAGACAAATGGCTCAGATTCAGCAATGAATGATAGGCCTCAGTTTTTCCACCCGGGTTTTGTGCCAAGATGAATGAATAATGCAGCTTTCAGATTGAGAATTTAACTGAAAGATGCATTAGCAGAATCTCTAATATTAGCGTTGTGTTCCGGAAGAGGGCGGATATAATTATAGAATCTGATTTCTCTCCATCTCCACCATCATCTCTGACGTGTTGTTTATGAAATAGGAATCAAAGGGATAATAGACCAGCATCCACCTGCTCACTCACCTGCATACAAATGGGAATATTTAGCAAAGACAAAACTGCATCGCAAAGAAGCTGAGAGTGGGAGAGACGACAAAATGGTACAGTGTTCCGAGCCCCCTTTTCTCCGCTCATGTTTTCATTTTTACAACACCAACTGACTTTTTCACAATTGTTTTTACTAAGCTTTTTCATTCAGTTTACAATTTAAAATAGTTGCCCACCAATAAAACCATAAGCTGCTCAAGCTTTACTCTATATCTATTTATTTAGAAGCAAAGAGACACAAAATCGTGGTGTGTTGGTTGGAGCTGCTGCCAATATTATAGTAAATTGCTGCTGATTCTGTCTGTTGCTTTTTTGTTTTGGAGGCACAAATTACACGGGAAGTAAGCCTCTCCCTGACTGCAGTTGCTATAGCAGCAAGATCACAGGCACAAGTAGAGCAGACTTTGTATAACTAAAGGAAGATAATACAATCTATTGTAACAAAAACACACCCAAACAACCAGATCAGCTAAATCAGAAGGGGCACAGAGGGTTTAACCTTTAACCACAATACTTCAGAAAAGGTTGACATTTTTATTTTGCTTGACTGGGTGGTAAGGCAACCTAGTTTGGTATGCTTCCAAAAATGTTTATAGTAATGGAAAGGGAGGAAAGATTAGGGAAAAGATGCAGACAAGATATTTATTTTATACCAGAATCCTCATAAGAAAGTCAAAAAGGAAAACATTTTACACAACTTTTTTTTCATCTGAATGTTCATCATTATTTTCCACTTAATTATCTTTTTCCAAACAAGTTTTTTAGTGAATCTCAAAATAATGAGTCCTCTTTGTACTGTGGTGGTGTAAAAACAATTATCTGAATGTATCACTATCAAACAACATGTATCAGCAATGAGACATGCCAAAAACTGAGATAATATTCCCACAATTCCCACTGTGGTGCTTGAGCATCATTAAAAAAGATGAATTCACCATTCTGTAGCCAAAAGCTTAGTAGCTGTAAAAGTAAGCAGTTCATCTGCATTACTAATTCATTCATTTCTGCAGTTATCATTTTGTGCGACTGTGGAACCACAACATGACGTGTAACAAAAAAGACTAAGGCCCTGTCCACACGTATACAGGTATTTTTGATGGTTTCCTCTACAGTTTGGCCACATGTCCACATGCAAACACAGTTTTAGGTCATGAAAACACAGATTTTTTTAAACACCTCCTGAGGTGCAAATTAAAAAAAACAAACGGTATCTGTGTAGATGTGTAAAACAGAGCATTTGGGAAGCAATGACATCATCTTTTCGAATGGCACGTGCTCATTGTTTCTTTGTGTAATGAGCTAGAAACGACAACAACAATGTCGGACTACCTGTTTGTTTACGTTTTGTTAGCATTGCTTGGTCTAATAATGACTGTTTACATTAAACTTATTGCTGCACAACTTCACGGACAATCAGAGGCATCTGCTGCACCCAGTGTTTTTGTTCCACCGTTTGAGGTCAGCCAGAATTGACAGTTTCGAGTCAGGACTGGGTCGATCCAGCAGATGGTGGGACAATTTAAAGAGTTGAATTATTGTCAGTGAGGAGTTGTAGGAAAACTTTTGCGCATCCAGAGCATCACTTGTATCTTTGAGTGAGCTTATTCGTTCTTATATCGCAGGGTGATTAACGGTGAAGAGAGCCACAGCAGGTGTTTTGAAAAAGGTAACTTTAGCTTGTACACCTCACTACCTTTGTGACAAGGGGAGACATCTGAAGAGTGCTTGGAGTCAGTTTTGTGTTATAGTGTGGGTGGAGATATCATGTGAACAGAATTATTTTTTAAAAATGGAACAGAATAATATCCGCTTTAAAAAATATCCATATACCTGTAGACAGGGCCAAGGGGTGACAAACGAGAATTGTTGAGACAAATTTCAAATCCTTGTAAGCTGATTTTCTCACCATAGCCAGACAAAATGTTCACAGACAATAAGATTTATTTGAAGATAATGGGCTTCTGCACAACACCACAAGTGTATGGAGTGCACATATTTTCCAAGCTTGCTAAACAAGGCAAACATACCAGAGAGTATGAGAAAAGTGAAGGCAGATAGAAGTGTTTAGCCCGAGCATTAAAACATCATACAACCACATCACATCTCACCAACTATGCATTAATATTAAAATGATTTATGATAAACATAAACCCACTTTATTAAAGATATTTACAACACTTAATTAATAATAATTGACTGTAACAAAAGACCATTGTTACTTGCTGCCCAACAACTGGAGTCCTGTCTGTGATACTTAAAGGGGCTCTATGCAAAATTCAGAGCGTCTGAGTTGTCTGGTTTATGCTCTGAATGTCACAATCAGAACCTTTTAAATAAGTTGATTCATCTCATCTGGCAAGTATCTCATAAGTATTGAGCTTGTTTTTATTTGTTTGCATATCTTTACGAGCTAAAACTGATCAGTCTGATGCTGTATGTTCTCAGCAACTCTTCCAAATTTTGAATATTGTATCACAACAAGATTTTGACTCAAGAGATGTGCATAGATCATAGGTAGTTTTGTGCCCTCAAGATGACACCTCTTCTGTACAAATTAATTCAGGCCGTTAACTGGATGTAACCCAAGTTCTCTGAGAATGTACAGACAAGGGTCTTGGCAGAAAACCAGACAAATGGATATTTAACCACCTGCCTATAACTGGACTTTGTACAGAAGCAGAAACAGCTATGACCTTATCATTGTTCTAGAGAGGACCACCTGAGAATAAGGTGCCAGCACAACATTACGATGAAAAATAGCTTTTACATTTGGATTCTGTGGAGCTGCATCATTGCCCTAGAGAAGAAGGGTGGGTAATAATAATAATAACCCAAGGGTGTCAGGAAACACTGCTTGGTCAGTGGACCTTGGCATCAGATACAGATGCACAATGCACATTTAAGGGTCTGTATGAGGTGCACCGGGCAGGGTCTTCATTTAGGATTCTTATGGCTTGAGGGTATAAGCTCTTCCTGAGCCTCTCAGTGCTGGCCCTCTGTAATCGGTACCTACGTGTCACCCCAGCAGGAAGAAAAGTCCATTATTGCATGGGTGGGATCCTTAATTATTCTCCTAGCCTAACATCAACCACAATCTTTTTCTAACCCTGTAGTTTTATCACCTAAACCTGACCGCTGACCCCTTATTTCAAGATACACTGCAAAAGGCTGCCCCCAGTGTCATCATACTGGTGACGCAGGCTTCTGCCCAAGTGTCAAAATATGATGAGTAGGGAGGAGATCACGTTGCAGGCCTACATACAGGTGCCTAGACCCATTCATTCACCCACCCATTCAGAAACTCTGTCACTAGTGACGCAAATCTGTTGGTAATGTGAGTCAACCCTGCTCATATATCCACTGCCCTGAGAGGAAACTACGTCTTTTCCATTTGTAAGGAATGCTGAAACACGATGGTTCCTGTGCTGATCAGTATGCCGAGGCAGAGCGCTGTTGGGGGAACCCATCCGTGGTAGGAACAAGTATAAAATAGAATTCCCTGAACATATTCTAACTTTATCTGAATAGGTGTGCTTTTGAGCAGAGTGACGTGAGTGGGAGTTATTTAAAAATAAATGGGCAGAAAAATAAATAACGACATGGAAATCAGCTGAAACAGCAAACAGCCGAGTTCATGTTAGGGGGGAAAATAAGTCGACCAGAACTTGCATGAGTTATTACCATGGGAACATTTTTTCTTTGTTGTGTCTTGGCTTAATTGTCCTAATTGTAGTAATATATCACATTTTTTTAAACAACGTCATCCCCTCTTAAAATATTTAGTTTTTCACCCTCCCTGTTACTCCCAAATTCATTCAAGGACAAAAACTATTTCTGCAAGATTGAGTCTGTAATATGACGGAAACATGATGACTGACCTCTGATGTAACTGGAGTTTAACCCTGAGATGTTCCCAAGATGACAACTGCACAATGCCTGGACACAAAGGTATGCAAAGGTACTTAAGTTCAGTTATACAGAGGTTATTGTATGTATAGTACATCCATACAGAGCGAGTAGGCATTAAGAGGCTTTTTACAGATGATGTATTACAGATGTCCCTTTCTGTGATCCAGGATGAAGACTAATTCATGTGGATGAGTCACTTGAATTCTTCTACTTTAATCCTGTCTCTAGAAATTATGTTCATATACCGCTACAACCATAAAAATGTTTAATCATGCTTTAGTGCAGGGATCTTAAATGTTTTTCAGGCCAAGGACCCTTCTGCTAAAAGACAGATGGAGCAGGGATCCCTACTCATGGAGGGATAACTGAACAGGCCTACTGGGCACAGGCCAAGGGGCCCAAAGTGTCAGGGGGGTCTCCCTGGCCTTCATCTGCAAAATTAATAGGTACAGACCAGGAAGTGATTCAAAATGTCTCACAAAGAGACACAAAAATACCACAAAGAGATGCAAAGAGACACAAATGAGCACAAGAGGAAACAAAAAGTCAACAAAGCGACACAAAACCACCAAAAGGAGACAAGATTACCCCAGTAAGACACAAAATTGCTTCAAAGAGACCCAAAAAAACAAACCACAAGGACAGACAAAATGACTACTAAGAGACACAAACCACAAAAGACTAGAGGACTAGAACGCGAAACCACCACAAAGTGGTGTAGGTGTAGGTGGTGGGGTCCTTTGATTATACATAGACATTCATTATACATTCTATGTATACATGCATACATAGAATTGAGTTGCATATTAAACTGGGCCTGTATTAATGTATAGGGCAGCCTAAAGTGCCATATATAAACATACCTTGATGCAAACCAGGCATGTGCACAGATAGACCACAGGTGACCACTATGTCTCTCTCCAAGTCTCTGGCAGATTTGAGTTCACTGAATTGCTTTCCCACCTCCATGTGTCTTTTTAACCAAAACTCAGTTTGAAATAATGTTTGCATCTCCTACGTTGTGTCTCTGATGATTAATTAAGCAAATATGGCATGCAGTTTGGGGCTGCGATGCATGAAGAGAGAAGAGGAGGAGAGGGGGAGTGTGAGGTGAAGGTGTTTGTTCTCTGGGATTCTTTAAGAATATTTGAAGCTTATTTTGAAGATAATCATAAGAATTAGTACATGACTTTTTAAAGAAGAAAGAGGAGAAGAGAAAAGGGTTCAAGACTTAGGAGAGGAGAGGAGAGGAGAGGAGAGGAGAGGAGAGGAGAGGTTTTAAAAGTCCCTTTATTAAACTTTCAAGGAACAAACAAACCACTATTGCATTGTTAACAACACTAGGAGCGTTTCAGAAGTTAATATTTAACTCCCCATCCTCCCCCACAGAGCATAAGACCCCCCCACAGCCCATGTACGGGTGAAGGCCTGCACATCGTCCATCATTAGATAATAAACAGGTTCCACCCTCAGTGGGGCCTTCAGTAGTCCCTTCAGAACCAGCACCAGCTCCACACTGCCCACACTCTGAGCCCGGTTCCTGCGTGTCAGCCAGATGGCTAACTTTGCAGAACCGATAAAAAGTTTAAGAGCATGTGGACAGCCTTTTTCTTGGCACAGTATTTTGGGCCAAAAATAAACAAATCAAATGAAAAAATCTCCACAAGACCCTGAAACTAGTTTTTTAACAACTCAAACAATGCTAACAGACGAGGACACTGAACAAATAGATGTGCCAAGGTCTCAGTCCAAGTTATTGGCAACCAGAAATCTTCCCCTATGTGACAACTGGGGTAGTAACCATTTCCATTTAGAAACTGAGCACACACTTTCTCCTTCACTCCCTCCCAGTTCTTCCTCTGAAAGCCCTCTGTGCCCAAAAATACTCCCAACACATTCAGTCCCTCTGTCCTCCACTCAAGACCTCTAGGCAGACTGGGCATTACCTGATCCCTTCACTGTCCTACCCACAAGGCTTCACTTTTGGCCCAATTCACCCTTACGGATGACGCCTTTTCATAAAGGGACAGGGTGTCCTTCAACATCCCTCTGACTAGAGACAAAATATTTACATACATAGTAGGAAAACCTTGATCAAGCTTGAAAGACCCAGCCAGTGAGAGACCACTGAGTCGACCCCTCAACCTACACAGCAAGGGTTCAATAGCTAAGCTGTACAGCTGTCCAGAAATGGGAAAACTCTGTCTTATCCCTTGCTTCACAGGGATTGGCCGACTCAGCCCTGTCTTCACCAAACAGTAAGAATCTTTATACAATAAACCAACCCAAGGCAGAAACCCAAGAGTGATCCACCTTGTCAAAGGCTTTCTCCTGATCCAAAGAAACAATGCCAGAACTGACATTATAATATTTACACAGATCAATTACATCATGAATGTTGTCCACGATTGTCCTATCAGGAACACGGTAAGTTTGATTGTGAGGAGAGAAGAGGAGAGGAAAGAAGAAGAGAGGAGAGGAGAGTGCACTCAGCCTGATTGTTGCCACTGAACATCGGCCTATGTTGTAGTTTAGAGAGTAGATTGTTTGGTATGTTATTTTATTATTATTAATCGTGGAAGAAGACATGCTCTCCTTTCCACTTGTGCACCTGCCCTGCAAAATATCTGTGCACAGCGCTGATGCAAACAATAAGCTATTAAAATGATAATCAGTGATAGATTAATATATTTACACATTATGGATTAATTTGACAAGGATTCATGGATAACAGTTAGCCTGCACTGTAAATAATATATATAGATATATTTTAATCTTCGCTAACATTATGTTGGATTGATATTAATGTTCATCTGATAAAGGTGAACCTTAAATCTCAGTTTAACATGTTTGTATAGCAGGGCTTATGACAGCCAATAATAGTCCGGTATGTAACTTACACAAGAGTGATGTGGAAACTTGTTGCCTCCAGCGCGACACACACACAGAATGTACCTCTCAGAGAAGCAAGAGACATCTTGTGTCTATTGATTAAATTAGTTAAAAAAAAATGTATGTATTCATAGATCCTGGAAAACATTTCAGACATAAATTATTATTAAAAGCAGAGTATTGTTATATGTCATATTATATGTCTGAAGATCTTCAACAACAATTCCTCCATAGTCAGATTTAAAAAGCATGATTCAGGTGGTGTCAAGTGTCCTTCAAAACATACTTGTTGTTGTAAATTAGTAATATATTAACATAACCTCGAGGAGATAGCATTGCCTAGATAGTAGTGTTTGCTCTGAGTGTACAACAGCACATGTACTTTACTGATCTATTGAACTGTCCTTATCTTGTAATGCCACTTATGTTGTTTGCTCTCAGGTCTACTTTTATGTTTCTATCTCTGTTATTGACCTGCCTTTCAACTCTAAGCTCTTCGTCTTGTAAGTTTAAATGAAAGGTTAAAAAAAAATGTAATTACCATGTCTCTCACATTACTTCAAATGAAATCAAACAAGGAAACACATGTAAAATTGTCCAGTGAAATCTGAGGTCACTGATGTAACTACAATTAATTTCCCTCCCGGAGAGCCCTGAGTTGTTAGACAGTTTGGACATGATCCACCAACACCTCCATTTCCCCTTCATAAATGAGTTTTGAGTCATTCTTGCACACTCACTCAAGCGGATCATCAGGCAAGAAAGAGAAAACAATGCCATGGAGTGACCCTGCCTTTGAAGAGGCAGCCTCGTTGGACATTTGACATTCCACTGGCAGGGCATCACAGGTCTGCTTCGTCACATATCAGCTTGTGCAGCTCAGATAATACAGTGTGACTAGACCAAAATAGTCCATTACATTGATTGTGTTGGCCAGCACTACCACCAATTACACATCCCTCTTTGATCCAAAATTACACCTGAATGCATCTGAGATATGAGGTTGAAGCTTTAATCAAATGTACAGACTAACAAAATTCTGTAGACTCATCCCTCTCTGTTCTCTCTGTCTGTGTGTGTCACACAGCACAAACTGTCTCTTCACAGATATACAGGAAGACTGCTCAGCGTCACTCAACAAGCCCGAGTGACAAGAGTAAGCTGCAGTATTTCACAGAGGGTTGTCCCAGTTTGTGCCTGCTCATGTAATCATCTGAACTGTGATTGAATTCACAGTCACAGAAATACTGTGAGCCAAGGTTTTCCTAAAAATTAAATACGAAACAAACTTGTTGTTTGACAGCACCTAATGCTGCGTAAAAGACTTATCTGCAGCTTAAGCAGACTATACGTGGTGTTTTGAAAAGGTGGCAGGTAATGAAATGTATAAGATGTTATTCTTATTCTTATCTCTGCCCAGCTCAGTCACCAGAATAGTTCAGTTTAGGACTAGACGTACAATCCCTGATGCACATACTTGAGACTATGAGTAGGAGTAATAGTGCCGTCTGGGGGTCTGAGTTGGAGCCAAAGGTAAAAGTAGGAGAGAGCAAAGATAGAAATGTAAGGAGCACAGGGAAGGCAGAGCAAAGGAGAGACGTGTGTGGACTGAATTCTCCCCCCCCGTACACTCTACTTCCAGAATAAAATGTCGGCATTTCAAGTTTCGACAAATGTGTCATATGTATGATGTTCTTCAGATTACATGCACATGAGGGCGAGACCCCTGCCAAACAGCAGACAGCATCAGACCACTGCTCGAGACCAAAAACAGCAGGTATTTTTTTTAACGAGAGGTCAAGACATCTCCAGCTGTGTTTGCAGCAGCCAAATCATGTATTCTGAGCCAAACCATGATGTCTTTTAACGCTAAATAAGTGTTTTTGTGTCTAAACCTACCCACACATTAACCACAGTGTTGTCGCAACACAAGCTTGAAAACTGAAACATAGAGAAATATAAAGTTTCAACACATCTGCAACATAAAAAACACACAAATTTCACACATCTTTGGTTTCCATAAATGTACAATGCCAGCATTTGTCCTGGTGATTGTGCTGCTCTGCCAGGCACAAGCTTGGTGGGGATCATGCATTCAGTTGTGTTGGAGTGTGTGCAAAAGTGTGTGCATCTTTATGTCCACAGCTCATCTTACATACTACTGGTCCCATCAGCCTAATAGTTTTTGTGCACGTTTATGACTGTGTGCTCAAGGATCTCTTGTGGTTGCAGTGATTCACAATGTCTGAAAAAAATATTTTACTGATTTCTTCTCCATGTCTGCATCTAGTGTCACTCTGGTAGGGGTCACAAGTGATCAACAAAATCACATAGCACAATGCATTTCCATCAATCAGCTAGACTAAAACAAGTCTTACCTAATCTGTTGCAGGACACACTTTGGCCTTTGTCGCGGCTTACAAACTAAAGAGGTTTGGTTTAATTTTGAACCAGAGCATCCGCATATTAATTTCTTCCCCGATATGTTACAATCCACTAAAGTAAGCCACGATATGAGATGAATAAATCCACATTTTTGTTATCTTCACTGCCATCTTGACTGTAAGGGAGCTGGGAGGGAAAACTGAGTGAGATTCAACTCTTCTTTACTGAGAGGGGAGAGGGAGATAGGGAGGTATCTCACTGGACACTGTGTCTGAGGTTTGTCTCCATATAGTCTGTCTACTCTGGTTACACTTTGACAGTGTAACCTGCATATTGTCTCTCCTCTTTATTCCATAACTGTCATACATACACGCTGGACACACAGCCTGACCTGCACTCCTTGTTCCCCATCCACATCCCCCCAGACAACCCTGGCACAGATCTACGTGTAGTAACACATCCATATACACAGGAGAACAAAAAAAAAAATGCTCGGACAATTCCAGACTACAGATAAGATTACCCTGAAGGTAACTTCAGCCTTGTAAGCCTCAACTGAAAAAAGAATCACTTAAGTGAAGCTTCCTTAGTAGAACTGACAGGACATTCGTGTTCTCTTTGTCTCTCTGTCATCCATCATTATCGTGACTATACATGCAAAAAGTATTTGACGTTGCTATGGTAAGGTTGTGATGTACTACTTTGCACATAGCAGGACAGATTAGCCCATTTTGTCTCACATTTCTCTGGCTTTGCTTCCCGCTGAAAAAGACTCCCAGGCAGAATGCCAAGATCCCTGAGGAGAGTCCAGACATTTGCCCTGTGCCACAAAAAGGACACCAGAGCAGGAAGAAACACATTAATTAACAGAAAAATCTTAAACACTTTTTTTCCCCTTGAGCGACACGCCATGTGGAGCTTGGCACCACGCCTAACATTTAGAGATAACAGCCGGCCTAAAGGTTGAGCGGTTCAAAGGAGATCCTGCGAGTCCATTTGGCCGGCCAAAGTCACTGTTACAGGCGGTTTCTGAAAACACTTAAAGGGAAATGATCAGTGAGTTACTTATCTTATTTTGCACTTACACACATACACACACACACACAAACACAGACGACAGCCACTGACTTCATGGGACAGTCTGATAAAGTTATCAGACAGAAACAACAACATCTTGTGCTTCAACCAGCTCATTTTTTATATTGCAGTACCACCCACAGATTGAGGCAGAAAAAACTATCCCACACACCATGGGCTCTTTGAAAGGGAAATCTATCCTCCCTGGGAATAAAGAAAGACATTCAGAGTTGAAATAAAATGGATCCAATGAAACTAACCCCGTACATTTTAATATCCAGTCTTGGCTGAACCAGTAATAATCCAAGTGTTAAAGTAGTGTAATGAGTAAATTATTGCTACTTGCCGTATTAGTCCCCGTAAAATATAGAACATGCTGTCATTTTTTTAATTAACACAAGTATGTGGAAGGGAGAACGGTTACCAAGAACTTCCTCCGTGTCCCAACCCCTCACCCTCAAACTCAGGCAATTCAAAAATACCAATTATGATTATAGTATATTATAAGATTTCAATCATGGGATAATGAAAACCTCTCCCTTGTGTCTTTCCCAACAAAGCTGTCAGTGTGCACTTCTCCATAGTAATCTTTTGCTTCTCATTGCACAATAGGGAAATCAATGCCCTAAACATTTTCTAGTGTTACTGTATTCTTCCATGGATTGTTCCCTTCCTCCTCTCTTGTCTAAAATCACCAGTTCTTCTTGAGAATACTGGCACAAAAACCACTCTTTGTTGCACACAAAAGGCCTCTTTGTGAAGCCAAGTCATCAGGCCTGTTGATCGACACTTTGATGACATTGATCCTTTTCAAGCCTCATCCCTTCCTTTACTTAAGAACAACATTTTCTTCTCTAACAAGTGTGAAAATTGCACCAAAGCTTGAATAAGGGGACTTCTTTTCTCCGGTGTTAAGAGAAGAAACTTTGCAGGCAGTCTGTGAAAAGGTGATATAATGCCTGAGAAAATCCCTCCACCTACCACTTCTCCCCAGCAGGCTGCCCCTCACTGACCCTGTTCTTCTGAGAGAGGACGATAAACGGTGCAGCACCGGCGTGTATTTCCCTGAGAGCGGATGATAGAGACTGTGGGGCGCTGGTTTCATTAATAACTCCTCATCTGCAGCAAAAGTCGCATTAAAACTTATTGAACTCTGTGAACTCTCTTATTTACTCTGACACAGGCTTTGGAATTTTTTATTCTCTGCTTGGCTTTTATGAAGAAATGATTTGACATAAACGGCCCAGAGTCGAGAGTTACTGATTGTAATATGAATATTGTTGATGATTTAAAGGATTCATTGAGTAATCAACAGTCTGTCAAGCAAAGTGCCATCTTTCAGCATTGCACTGGGGAGGTCAAGTATACAATGTGCAAAAGGCCACTGCAGGGCTGTTGTTTAATAGAGTCGCTGAATGCACCCACTTGTCAAATCTGAGAAGAGGACAGAGAGGTGATACTCTATAATTGACAATTATTCAATATGACATGTAATGATTTCTTAACCCATTTTCTACTGGCAAGGTTGTCTATCTGTGCAGTGCATGGGTATATTTGTGTGTGGTACGAAGAAGACCTTGAGAGCAGCGGCAGACTTTCCCAAAGGTGATGTACTGGAGGCCCCCATTGCTTTATGACTTATTTATTTCTTTATTTAAACTAAACAAAAGGGAAAAATAATCCAAAGGTTTAATGCTAACAGTGGGTCTGGAGTAAGGGTGCCACCTGTAGTCCATCAGTGAGTAATCATCGAAAGTCAGAACATGCTAGGCTGAGTAGAGTCTATGTTGAAAATACTGGAGTGAGAGACAATGAAAAGGCAAAATCCACCAGAGGCGCAGTACCAAAAAAAGACAAGAGAGAAAAAAGAAGGAGGTGTAAATTATGTATTTGTGTTGATTTCTCATTAGCTCTTGTTCTTGTTTGTCCTCATCCCAACTCATCAAATAAGGCCACTTTGTCAGTGGGCCTAAGCATCAAAATATGACGCACGAGGTAACCGCCATAGACGGTTTTGTTATCTCAGATGGCGTCTCAATTGATGTTTGTTACATGTCTTTTTAGAATACGTTTCCGTTTTCACATGTAAAGTTTCTGCTCGTTACATACATACAGTCTTTTCCGAAATAAACTCACTACATCGGTAAACACTTTTTTCCATTTATTTCCTTAATTTAAAGCAACAAAAAGTCTCTGGTTAGGTTTAGAAAAACCTTTGGCTTAAAATGAGTATGGTTCTCACAAACGTAATGTCATGTCCAGAGGCATATGTTGCGTCATATGTCACTAATGCAGCATTTTACACACACTAGCACACTGTTTTTTATTAAAATAATGCCACTGACTTTTGGTTCACACAGGAAACAAACAGTGGGCTCCCAGGTGAAAGTCTGGTGTTTGACCCATCCACCTCCCCTCTTACCCACCTCCTACAGACCTTTATGCTCTTTATACTACAGCACTTCCCAGTGGTATCAGTAAAAGCTGCCACTCGGCACGTATCATATGCTATGAAGAGTGTCTCGGTGCGTCAGTGTCTGACGTTGACTTCCACCGACAAAGCAGCGTTATTTGATGAGTTTGGCTGTGGCCTGCAGTGTCAGAAATAGCTGCCGCCTGGAGCGTATCAGACCGCCGTGAAAGGTGCCTCTGTACGCTGGTATCTCATGCCAAAATCATTGACAAAGCAGTGGTATTTGATGAGATAGGGAAGCTTGCCGAGGGCACCTAATGTGCTAGGTCCGGCACTGCTTGAAAGGGAGCTTTTTTTTTTTTTAACACTAAATTAAAACGTGGCATCACAATCATGATACTGTGAATCTGCCTCAGCTCAAAACATTCAGACTGGTTCACAAGGCTGGAAATTCCTCTCTTGACAGTTTGACGTTATTGTTCTAAACACAGTTAATCTGGTGTTGTATTAATGAGCGGTTGTCTGCTAGAAGAAGAATGTTAATAGCAGGAACTACAGTACAGTATGTGACATCCCCAGACAGAGAAAGTAAATCTGTGAATCTGTATCCAAATTCAGTCTGTCTTTCCCCCACAAATCTTTTAAGAGATTCCAAAGAGAATTTGCATAAACACGGACACACACACACACACACACACACACACACACACACACACACACACGGACCAAGCTTCAAGAAAGCCTGCCAAAACAAATTAAATGCCAGTGAGGTCCGTCCAGACTGAAAAACAAATCTGTTGTTGCTCAGAATCACAAAGGGCTCTGTCAATAAGAGAGAAGCAGCCGTGGATCAAGGCGCAGAATCTACTACTTTACATGACTTGACCTTTCTGTACCTCCATCCACTCCTTCCCTCATCTCCCATTCTCCTTCTACCACCTACACAGACACACACACACACACACACACACACACATGCGCACGCGAATACACACATTACATCATTACTTGTCTTCTCTTTTTACCTTTTGTTTCCCTTCTTTCCATCCCTCACACAGATGAGATCATTGCACTGATTTCATTCCAGCTGTTACGGTTTGGGGGCATCTGGGAGACATTCCAGTGCAGAGCCACAGATCACAAGCCCATACAGAGCCTCCTGCCCAGCCGTGTAATTCTCAACAGCTGCAGAGCATCCAGTCATGACACTTGAGCAAGGACACCAGCCGAACTTAATTAAATCTGAATCTGTCCGGAGCAACGGAGCACATGTTCCACATCATTACGAACAATATTATTATATCTGCACTGTAATAATATCGCTTGGACTGTGCAGACTGCATAACCAATCAACCAACAAAGATTTAATACGTGGAATATCTGAATTATTACTTCAACTGGTAAACTGGTAGAGGGAAACCACAGTGAAGGCTTACATACAGACATCTGTAACCCTCTGGGGACATCCAGTGGTCAGATATAGCTACTACATAGAAGAGACTACACACAACCCTCATTTAATCCCTGTTTTTTGTTGTTGGTTTTTTTTTCATTTTCTTTTTATTGAGCATCAATGATACGTTACATCGATTCAAATACAGGAGTCACAATGCCCATATCTATATTTTAACCCCCCATCCCAAGAAGATGTTGGACACCAATCCAGTAAAAAAAATGATAAATGAATGTAATACAAAAATAAATGAATACAATAAAAAATATGTATTTATATATATAACAAATAGAGCATATACCTAGGCTCGCCAACACTGAAACTGTGCACTAAACAAGACATGGTTCACATGGATTCAGTCACAATCACAAATACAAATGCAAGATGGCTGCTAAGCGGTAATTAAGTGGGCACAGTTTTAAGTTTACCTAAGTGCATCAACATCGGATCCCAGAGAGAGAAGAATTTTTCTCTGGACCCCCTGAGAGTATATTTTATTTTCTCTAATTGTATGAATTGTGTCAGGTCGCTAAACCACAAAGACACTTTGGGTGGATTTTTTGATTTCCAATGCAATAATATTCTTCTACGTGCAAGCAGCGTCGTAAAAGCAATTATGTTTTTATAACTTTTCCTTAATGTTGTATGTCTTCTATCTGTGGTACCAAATATGGCCGTAGCTATGTTGGGTTGAAGATCAATATTCAATGCTTCTGACAACGTTTTAAAGATGGTAGACCAATAGGTTGCCAGGGCTGGACATGACCAAACATATGTGTTAAATCAGCAGGAGTATTTCGACACCTGTCGCAGCTTGCATCTGTGTTAGGATATATTTTAGCCAGTCTTGCTTTGGAGTAGTGGATGCGATGTAGGATCTTGAATTGTATAATGCTTAGTTTGGCACAGGAAGTGCTGTCGTTTACTCTTAGTAGAGCGTTCTCCCAAATGTCCTCTTCCAAGTCCTCCCCAAACTCATCCACCCAGTCTGCTCTGATCTTTGCCAGTGTTGTGTTTTTAGAAGAGGTTATACATGGAAAATTGGGATCATGATGTTTAAGGAAGTGGCGGACTTGGAAATATCGAAATAAGCTAGACCGAGGGAGGCCAAATTTGTGCGATAAGTCCTGAAAGCTCACAAAAGTACAGTTTATGTACATGTCCTTAAAATTATGAATGCCTCGTCTCTGCCAGAGAGTAAATTCAGAGTCTAACCTAGCTGGGGGGAAAAGGTGATTATTGTGTATGGGACTCAGATGGAGAAGGTTATTAAACCCAAAGTTCCGTCTAAGTTGAACCCATATTTTGAGGGTGTTTATGACTATGGGATTGTTAGTGTATTGTAAGAAAGAGAGGGGGAGGCTGGAAGTGACCAGGGCTCTAAGAGAGGTGGAGGTGCAAGATGCAGCTTCGAAGTGGCACCAGTCTGCGTTGGGAGTATGGAGCCAATATATGATTTTTTGAGCATTTGAGGCCCAATAATAGTGACAAAAATTTGGAAGAGCTAAGCCACCTTGGCTTTTAGGCCTCTGTAACAGTTCTAACCGTATTCTAGGCTTCTTCCCATCCCATATAAATAAAATTAAAGCCTTATCAATAGATTTAAAAAAGGATTTAGGGAGATAAACTGGGATACATTGAAACAGGTTAAGAAACCTGGGGAGCACATTCATTTTGATACAGTTCACTTTCCCTGCTAAGGATAGGTGAAGTAGTTTCTAATCCCTGGTTTTTGTTTAAATAGCAAATGTGAAAATAATTTTTTCTTTATATAGTTTTTCTTCCGGCCTTAAAGGTTCAGCATGTATGATTTAAGGGAATATACTGGCAACAATGGAACATAATGTAAGAAGTATTGATACGTTTTCTTAAGTGTCTAACCATCTGAAAATAGGTCGTAGATAGCAGCCCCTCTGTGACAGACAAACAGCATTGGAAAAACAATGATTTTTTTATCCATTGTTTTTACTGGTTGTAATCACTTTGTCCATTTGTTTTGGAGAGGAAGAGACCTCTGCAGATGATTCAGCTCCCAGTAAAAACCTCTTAAACCATGAAAACTGAAGGAATCCTAACCTGGAAAAGTTTCAGCTATTGCAATCAGCAGTACTAACCACTGATGTCACTAAATCCCCATAAATCTTTCACACTGCTCCTTTAAAAAAACCAATATGAGGAAAAGTATTGATGTGACCCCCATCCAGAACTATCGTGTCATTTTCTGTAGAGGATTTCTGAAACATATTATCAGTTTGAAATCATGTTTAAGGGCAATCAGCCTGATATTAGGACACGTTAATTCATTAATGTACACCTTATTTTTATATTTAGACATGTTGAATTTAAAAACTGAATTCCTTAGCCTGATGTAGCTCTTCATAGATGACATACCAGTGTTTAAATAGCTGCTCAAAGTCATTGCATTCTTTTAATATTAACAAAAGAATGCAAATGACAAGCTGTACACAGGCTTCACACACGAAACCTCTGATGATCCTCTGCAAGAGTATTACATTAATCTTTAAGCAAAATTTAACACTTCATTTTTCAACCCTGGTCAACACGAGTTCAAGAGTTCTGTTTCGATCATTCACCAAAAACACTCATGTGCTGTATGGAAATGACCACCTTGTAACAAAAGGGAACAGAAACCAACCATGATGAGTTCATGTTCCTTTTCAACTCTGACCTGCAAAGTAAAGCTAACCACAGACCGTATATGTCATGAGACTGAGACCAAAGGTTTCATCACTGCATCATCGCACAATAATCTTACATCATATATACAAAAATATACAGTAGATCACCATTGCTGATTGTCCATAAAAAATTTTTGCGGTATAATCGACCATGATCAATTCATTAACAAATTCTTTGGTAATGTTTACAGTGTTGGGAGGCCACAGACATGTAGCGTCTAAACAAAGCTGGAAGGAATACTACACAGGAAAGTACAGAGACACAGCAATCGAAACTCCATACTTCTGTCCCTCAGAACCTGGTGGACACAAACCAAACATTAGGCACAGACCAAACAGTTCTCGGGGAGATTTTGGGCCCAACATATGGTTAAATCTAACTTCTCAGTACAAAAAGATTAAATGACTAAAAGAAAGCAATTCTTTTAAAACTAATAAAGTGACATTTGTGACAACAGTTTTCAGTTTTTAGTAAATATCCTGTCTGTTACTATACCTTACAAAACTATTATCATTTTCTTAGACTGCAGTCTATGCATTATGTTGCTCTGCCCAACCACTTTTGCAATTTGTGTGGGTAATACATCTCCAGTTGCTGCACCACCTAACACTGAATAGGAACAGGTCTTGAGGAATCCAGTCCTTTGTCTGTCTAGTTGGACCAAGTCTGATTTTCAGGCATGCTCATGTTTCTTTTCATCTTAAATATCACCCCCATTATTATCTTATCATATATCTTACATATTATCAGCCTCCCAAACATGACATCCATCTTTGACCTGACTGGCATATTATGATATCCTTCCCTTCCCTGGTTTCACCTTGTGTTTCAGAGAAGATTTAAGGATGAACCGTATCCTCGACCATGCTAGGTTTGTTACATCCTCACTAAATGTAATTGCCTACCTAGCCTAATCTTGTGTGGTTTATTTTGTTACAGTACATTCGTCATAAATCATGTTGACTGCTGTCTGTGATGTCTTTTTGGACAGAGTTGTCTGTGGCTTTCATTAAACCTGACATACAATTGCAGATTGTCAAACCTGTTTTAGAGGTGACACATGCTACTAAAGTCAGATTGACATGTGACATCACTGTGATGTTACAAAGATAATAACATCTTATGATAGTATAGAAGCCATCATAAATATAGTTCCTTGATCAAAGAAAATGTTGCAGAAGAGGTGCCCAAGATTTCTGATATTTAAACTTAGATTTTAAGCTGTTCAAACGTCAGGGAATCAAAAGATTAAACAAACAGAGAGCTGAAACAGACACAAAACTTGGAAATAACATGATGCAACGTGGCAATGTAGTAATCAACATATTTTTCTCATGTATGGCATGCACTTTTTACAACACGTGGCTCTGACAACATGTCGTTTACTCTGATGGACTTTCACCTCTTTGTCTGACAAGCGGCAGAAGTGATTGTCATAATTCCCACAATACACTCGGATGTTTCCAGATCACATCAGGAATTTACTGACATCATTAACTGGAATGTGAAAGCACCTCACACAAACACACACACAGTTACATCACGCCAGATCGGAATTCAAAAGCAATCCTCCATTCTCATCCCAGTCAAAAATATTCCAGTCTCATGTCTTCCTTCTACAAGTCTATAGCATGACACAACGTAGGCCTATAGTTGCCTCTTGCTCATCAACAGAGGATTTAAAGACTTGTTAGAAAAGCTAAAGTAAACAGTCGAATAGCAAAGACTACGATTGGACAAATACAAAATATGATCTAAATAATATTAGAGACTTTACTGTCCATTAATGAATGTAATAGCATCATAATGATGGTTGTTTTTCATGAGAGGCGTCTGTGAAAAAAATATGTTCTTCTGTTTCACTGTGAATTTTTGTGGGTCATGTCGTATATGGTGTATTTTAATATGTTGTTATTTTGTACAGCTGCTTCCTTGGCCATGTCTCTCTTGTAAGAGAGATTTTTTAACTCATTGAGACCCCCTTGTAAAATAAACATGAAATAATAAAAATATATAAACTATTAGTGTTAATGATGTTGTCTGGTGTTGTTGCTTTGTTAGTGAAAAGCATAGAAGTAGGCTATTATAACATTTCTGAAGACCAGACAAACACTAATGAATATAGTGGGGGGAAAAGTGGGACTGACTACCCAAGGCCCCAATGGGAGGGGAGCCCTTAAAAAGCCTGGAATGAGGGATCTATGTTTTGTTTTTATTTTGGCTTAGGGAAGGGTCATACATATTTAAATGATTGTATTTTGTATTTTTTTTACCGCAGATTTTTAAAGAAAACATGCCCTCTAAATTACACCATTAAGCATAGCCAGAAAATGTAAAATCAGAAAGTATCATTTGATTTTCAAAATTCCATTGGTCCTTGGACACATGATGATAGTTCATCAAAATCATTTTATTCTACCTCTCGTTTAAAATTTGGCCAAAAATCCACCATTTGCACAAACTAACCAGCGTGTGCGGCAAGAGAAAAAGAAACATTTTTTTCAGTTCCAGGATTTTGTCTTTTGAACATCAAAGGGTACTCAGGGAGGCTCAAGGGAAAATATTTGTAACTTTGGGAAGGGTAAAGAAAAAAGAAAAAAAGTCATACTCAAGCCAACTCTGATAAGTAAAGAACAGTCCCTAAAAGGTTGCAAAATGGTTTAGTCATCTCTTGCACCAGGGTTAGTCTCTAAACACAGCTAGAGCCAAGTGACTGACGGCTCATGCTGCTGGGGCACCAAGATACACTGTCATGTCTTTCCCCAACAAAGGGAAATTTGGGTTCCAAAAAAGAAAAGAAAGAAAGGAAGGAAGGTGACTTTGGGTGACTTGAAAGGCGCCTCCAAATAAAATGTACTATTATTATTATTATTAATATTATTATGGGCAGGGGGCCCACAGGACTGCTGAAGCTTAGGGCCCAGAGTTTGGTGCTACTGTCTATGGGTGCTACACCCCTGGTTATAGGCTGCTCTCAGACTAATATCACAGTATGGTGCCCTGGAAGGAACAATAAGGGAAATATTAAAAGTCTGGATGGGAGAAAAAATCTTTGTCTTATAACGTTAGTTTACGAAAAAAAAGTTTTAAACTTGTGTCATTTGTTTTTTAATTGTGCACACAATAATGTTAAAATGTTAAGACTGCATGCTTACAGGTCACGAGCAGTGTTTTGTCATAGTCTCGAGGATGTCGCTTCTTTCTTACAGTTTGTGTATGGGTATTCTTATACTAAAATTGTGCTGTTAAATTTACAGCGTCAAGTTATCATTTGTAGGAAATACCTTTTTATTCTGAAGGATTCAGGCCGGAAGTCGTATTGCTGATGCTGCAGGTGGGCACGCGAGCAATTAACGGCCCCGTGTATTTCCTGGGTCAGCGTCAAACTTTTCTGGGCAGTGAGTACGACAGTAGGTCCTATTTCGGTCTCTTTTATTCTTTAAAATAATTTCCTCCAATAAAAATCAACCAGTATGATACTGCTACGACCTTTTTTGATTATTTTCCATGTCATAATTGTGATATTAACTTTTAAATTAGGTGACGTCGTGCACATAATCTTACATAATACCATGATACAGTTGTTAATTAGGCTAACGTTACTACTAAATAAGCTAACATTAGAGACATAGCTCAGCTTTGCTGGTTTGCACCGTTGTATATTTTCGCAAGAGAAGTGAAATGTAACACTCTGAAATAGTGCATGACGGGTGATTAAATAAAAAGCCTAATGTAATGTAATGGGGACATTTTAAGAAGCTATGGGTAAAAGCCTGACATTAAAGAGGTATTGACCGCAGCTCGTGTTATGTGTCAACTCACCCGCAGGTGCCAGTGTAGCTAAAGGACCAAACTGAAAATGAAATAAGAGACATGCCAGCCTGAAAGTAAACAGGCACTGCGCACACAGTGGTTACAGCTAGCAAACAATGTTAAAATTAAAGGAAACAAATACCCAAGAACACCCCGAAATAATTTTCATTTTACAAACAAAAGGTCGTAAAAACAAAGATGATGTGTCGGTGGAAGTCAGTCAAAGGTGGCGGAGTACCTCTGATTATGCAGTCGCCTGGAAAGCGAAGTTCCTCTGGACTTTTCTTTGCTTTTGGCCGATCATGGGAAAGTTTGTCATCAGGTCACTCACATAAAAGTGGAACAGGATCGCAGAACAGGAGAGATGAATGCCAAGGTAAGATGACTAGACTGATCTGTTCAGTTCTTTATTGTTTAACTCTCTATTAGGTTATTATTGTTATGCTTTTTAAAGATATAAGATGAGTCCATTATAACAGCGAGGAAATGAACAATAGAATAGATAGACTGTTAATGTAAATAAAATGTAAATATAATGTACAATTAATAATGGTTAATGATTAAATTTGATCTGGATGTTTTCTGCATAACATGATAAAAAAAAATGTTGTCAGTATCATGAAATCATTTCCTGATTATTTGATGTACATGCAGCTATTTCATTAACTTTGTCCACATGGATAAAAACGTAGCTAGTGGCTCTGTGTTACTTTGTTAATAGTGAGTTTAAAATGCGTCTTGATTTTGACTTCATCAATGCAAATTAGTGTGATTTTGTAACAACTGAGATTGAGGCATCATAACTGTTCTCTGTGGTGTAAGCCTGCAGTTTTGGTTATTGAGATGTTGCGTTCTCTTCCTTTTATTTTGGTTTTATGTGCTAATTTACTGTTATTCAGATAGTTAACGTGTTTTTGTGTTGTCAAATTAATGGACTGAAATTATAACATTTACTAATTGCAATATCAGTTAATGGCTTTTTGTGTCATTAACTTGAGACTTGAAATCTCTTTTGGCTTGTGCATTCAAGAGTCATATCTGTACTGATTTTGCTCATTTGTTATTTCCCTCAATCTCTCTGTCTGTCACCACCTCACTTTCTCTCTCTCTCTCTCCCCCTCTCTCTTGTCTTCTCTTTGTTATTCAGATGAAGTTGTTTATTTTCGGTATCATCTGTGCATTATGGCAAGTCAGTCATCAAAATCCAAAGGGCCACTGGACTCTGATGCCCCACAGTATGTTTGATCTCTATGAAAACACATCACTCACTTCAGGTTTAAATAATTCTTCCTTAACCTCTTTAAATCTCTGTGTGTCCTCTGTTAGTTTTGGTCGTGGAGGTGGATGGCACTTTGGGCCAGCAGCCACTGAGCTGCCTGGAGTTTCCAGAGGATCTTACGGGAAGAGGTGACATGAATGAGGATATTTTTTGGAGGAGGAACGGAGTGGAGGAAGAACAGACAGGAAACACATATCTGCTGCAGCTGGAGGAAAGCTTAGGAGGGGGGAACTACACCTGCCACCACAAGGATGGATCGCTCCTCAATTACACTGTGGTCCTGATCCAAGAGGATGAGACTAACAGGAGGAGGATCCTTGTGAAAAACGGCCAAGGTAGAGTCTAATTTAAAATAGAGCAGCTTGAATTAAGCACATTTAAAGTTTTTCAGCTGATAGTTTGTCTCTTGTTTGTTTATTGTCTTCCATCTCTGCTTGTTCATGTTATTTTTCTCATTAGAAGATTATTTAGAGTGCTCTGCCCAAAATTACAACGGAGAGTTCCACTGCTCTTGGACCTGGCACAGCAGTCGCGTAGGCAAAGTGGCATTTATCAAAGCTCGACGGTAAGCTTCCAAACTGCTGAAATGTTTTCTGTTTCGCTCTCCAATAATAACACACTGTTCAGACTCATGTCAAAGCTGAGACTACACAGTGACATCTATAAATACCTCCTTATGTAAGGAAACAAATTTAGGATCAAGGTCACGTCATGGAATCAGCTCTCAGATAAAAATAATACAGCTGTAAATGTTCCCGAATGATCTATGTTTTGCATCTATAATACTTATCAGTAACTGCTCTTCACCTGTTTGTCTTTGAAAAGTTGTCACAGCTTCTTGGCATGAAAATCAAAGCCAAAATGATAAAAACCAGTGTGTGTTCTGAATTGAAAAAAAACCATATTTTTACACTATTTTATGCAGTGTGACTGACGACAGTGGCACCCAGTGTTCTGTGGATGCCAGCGGTCAAGATTGGACATGCTCTTCGGGTCAGAGTAACTTCAGATGTTCAGTGGACGACAGCGGACGCAGGATCTTGTGCGTAGACGAGCAGCACTGCCCCTATGCTGAGGAGACCCAGCATATTCACATCAATGTCTACGTGATGACAGAGCATTTCCTGGTGGAGAACTACTTGAAACACTTTTACCTGTCAGAGATCTGTGAGTTTTTATTTTTCTGCACATAAGACACTGCTCTTTTTCATCTGATTGTATCCTATCTTTGTTTTAATCTTTTGCTTTCACCCTCGATAGTGAAACCCGATAAGGTGAATATCAGTAAAGTCAACACCACGGTGATAGAGTGGAGTTACCCGAGCTCTTGGAGCAGTCCCTACTCCTACTTCCCCCTCACTTTCCAGATTGCACAGCTCAGGAGGGGTTGCAAAAGGTGTGACAACCCGTGCACTGGCTTAAAAGCCACTAAGGTGAGAGGAACCAGTTGATTGTAGTGTGAATTTTATACAAAAAAAAAACTAAAGCACAATGGAAAATCTTTTTTTAAAATGTCAGGTTTGCAATAAGATATTTATGTCAAATGACAGGAAATCCCACAAGTCATCAAAGAACTGCACTCAAATGGGTACATGTTGCCTAACTTGAGTGATTCAATGTCATTTATTCTGATTTCTTAGACCCTGAGAGTCCACTCGACAGACATTTGTCAGTTTGAAGTCAAGCACAAGGCTAAGGCCATCTGTGTCCGGGCTAAAGATGCTTTCTGTGACTCACAATGGAGCGAGTGGAGTCATATCAGGTCAGTGCCTCCAAGTGGTGTAAAGGGGGAGATTCAGCTTTCATTCCCCCTCTAAGGTTCTTACCAGATATCATCAGGTTTTTCCAGCTTTTTTCAGCCACCTGACTCTCATCCTGCCAGAAAACCAAAACATGTATACTTCCTTAGTAGTTTTAAGTCTCTGCCAAATTGTCTGTTGTCTTTTTTACCTCTTGGTTTCTTTAGGAAATATATTTCAACTGCTTTCTGTGGTGTCTTTTAATTGTCAAAGATTTTATAAAACTGGCATTTGCTTGAGATATTATTTTTATTTAAAAAAAAATGTCAAATGCAAGAAAATAATGTTACTATTTATTAATTTTTTTTACTTACGTTATTACTCATTCTGCACTGATTGATTGACTATTTTATATTGTTACCTCATTGACCGCTTCAAGCTAGACCTCAGGAATTCACATGATACAGACAAAGGTTATTTCAGACTGATTTCTATATTTGTTTTCCATTACAGATTGAAGAAACACAAGAAGAACAAAAAGAGCAAACGTCAGCAAGACAAATAATGAGCTTCAGGAAAACAAGAATCCCAAACTGAATATCTTTTCAAATGTTATGTTTATTATTTATATGCTTTTAATATTTGTGCCACCTTATATTATGTAGTTTGTAATATGTATCTATTCTTTATACGCAAAGAAATAAAATATTCAACACAATCTCTTTGTTTCCAGCCTAATGAAGGACATCACTACCTCACATTTTTTAAATGGGTTTTTCTTTGTTTCACAGTTACAATCAGCAGCTTCGTCCTTGTCTGAGCCATAACAAGAATTCATTGTTACTCATGTTTAACTTTGTACAAACTTTCTTATAACACCACATTCTCATAATTCTTTAACAAGGCTGTATTGTACAGTCTAAATACCAAACACACATATGTAGTGAAGAACAGAAACCTCAAAAGTTGTTTCTATTTGACCAATAAACAACAGGTTTAAATGTTGTCAGCTGATCCGAGTTTGATGGCTTTCCCCTAACCAGTAAGGTGAGAGTGTGGCTTTTGGTGGAAACTCTCCTCCTCGTACTGCAACAAATAACAGAACCGTCGCTCAGCTTTGAAATGTGTCCGTTGCCTGTTCTCTGAAAGCAGATGCAGCACGCATGGTATTTCCTCTGTCACATGCCAAGAGACACATGTAGCTTTTGCATTGTGTTCTCCTCTCATCTCTGTCTTGCTCTCTCTGTCTTTCTCCTGAGTACAACTATTGGTTTGTCTCATGTAGCACCAAATTTTGGACTTATCCTGTGTCTGCTTTACATCATAAAACTCATTTACATTGGATCAGCTGACAAACAACAAAACTTAAAAATCAAGTGTTCATTTCATATGGAGCTTTATCCCTATCTTTATTCAAGAGAGTGGTCTATCAGTTTGAGAGCATTTTTTATTGATTTCATGTTCAAAAACCCTGCCCTCGCACTCAAATAGCCTCTGCGTGCGCTTGGATCTACTCTGTTTCTGCTCAAACTGTGTGCTCACACTCAGATACCATGTTGCTCGCACTCAGATACCATGTTGCTGGGTGTTGAGTACCCACCCAGACGGGACGCTCTAATACTAAAGCGAGCACGCCCACAAGGAGGCAGGGATCATTTCATTGGTCAACAGTAAATCTTGCATTCTATTGGTTGGGGGATTTTGACAGGTTTATTACACAAAAAAATCCAAGCGCAGGACAGAAATCTGAGAGCAGAAATTCCGTGAGCGCACAGAAACAGCGAGCAGAAAAGCAGAAGCTTGAGCAGGAAATCTGTGCAAGCAACGTTGTATCTGAGTGCGAGCAACATTGTATCTGAGTGCGAGCAACATGGTATCTGAGTACGAGCACACAGTTTGAGCGGAAACAGAGTAGATCCAAGCACAAGCAGAGGCTATTTGAGTGCGAGGGCAGGGTTTTTGAACGTGAAATCAATAAATAATGCTCTCAAACTGATAGACCACTCTCTTGAATAAAGATAGGGATAAAGCTCCATATATTTCATAGCATACAACCTAATGTAAAAGGAATAGTCTATTCATAATCCCTTAACTACTAATATGAAAACGTCGCTTTGTTTCAAACATCCCTTTGCACAGACTCCCACACACAGTATATTGATAGTTAAGTGCTAACAGGGGGGCATTGACCTCTAAATCGCAAAAGGGGGCTGATGTGTCTGCTATTAGGGAACATCACTGCCGTAACTTAGCAACTTTCAGTACGTTTTCCCCCTGACAGCAGAGGAAGTGTCTGTGTTACTCAGCCTTATTGTAAGGCTGAGTAACACAGCCTTATCATTCTTTTTGTAAGGCTGTGTTACTCAGCCTTACAATAAGAATGATTAAGGTTTCACTAACAGCATGATACTATATTAGTCCTGTGCTTGTGATAGTCTTATCTTAGCAGTAACTGTAACAGTACAGAAGTATTTGGTTAGTCTAGTGCAGTTGTTCAGAGTATTTTTGGGTTGTGCCCCTTAAGCAATGTCAACAGATGACCCCTCATCACAGGAAGACATAAATTGTGAGCAGTTAAGCTAAAGAATTATTGTATGTTCTTCTTTTTAAGATAGGTAGGTATCTAGTATTATACAAGAAAAAAAGCAAAAATAACAGTAAATCTAGAGCTTTTTTGCGAAACAAGAATATTGTTAATTTCATTATTGTTCCCTTCAAATTAACTCTGCCTAGACAGATTACTACATGTACACATCAATGAATCAGAAGTATTAATATATATATATATATATATATATATATGTGTGTGTGTGTGCGTGTGTGTGATAAATTTGGGGACATTTTGGATGAGTACTTATACCATTGATACATTTTTATACATTGTGTTGCTAATACAGTTCTTTTTTATCTTAGTAAATAAGATATTGACTTGGGGAGTTGTAAGACTCATAATGGAGTATTGTGTCATTGTGGTATTGCTACTTCTGTGCAAGTAACAGATCTCAGTACTTCCTCCATCACTGGGTCCTGACATTGAGGTCGGGAATCTCTGGTTCAGAGATTGCACACTTGATTGGGATTGAAATTGATCAGATGTAATGTGTAACAGCAGAACATTCATTGAAGTTTGATTATTTTGTATGTGACTTTGCTCCTACTTTTGTCATATGATATATCGATATTTAAAAAATATTCTAATTAATATTGCTGTACTTTGGGGGGCATTTTATGTCTGTATTAGACACTGGTAGTATGACGAGAAAGAGGTAAGGAAGAGAGCAACAAAAGGTCACCAGCTGAAGTTGCGGTTCATGGTCGGCCTCTTAACCTCTAAGCCACAGGAGCACCCCTTATCACTGGATTATCACCCAGCGATTTCTGTCATGACACAATATATTTTTCATTGTCGGTACACTTAAAAAATTAAAATAAAATTAGCACTTTTTTTTATTATTATTAAGACAAACAACACACACAACATATAGCAACACACAGCACGGTACACATATACATTTCTTGGGGTCACATAGTCACGGCTAAGCCTCAATCTGGCCACCAATTTAGTTCATGTTTACACAAAAACAAGCCACTGAAAACAGAATAATTACTCATTTTTGTTTTGAAAAATGTTCCGCGTTCAGGTGACAACGTTTCTCTACTCAAGAAGTGAGAGAATGTGATATATTTCTGTGGATAATGTCAATGTACCAGGCACAAATAAGATGAGAAATGTTGCTGTCTGGTCCAAATTCGTAGGCTTTTGTCAGAAACTTAAAGATCTTCGAAATGATTCACATTTTAAATTGCACTGTGTGCCTTTAAAACAGAATGAGAGCCGTGGAAAGAAACTTTTAGTATAATGCACTACAGTGTTACTCTTTGGTAACTAATCACCCTTCAAAAAACAAAGAAAGAAAGAAAAAGCAGATCCATACACCGGTTTATTTGTTACCAAAATTCCATGTCACATGTGAGAAAAGCCCAAACTTCACACCTACAGAGTAGTTAGCCATTCTTTATTGGTGTGTAACTCAGCTGGTCAGGAGGTTGCGGTGAACCTTCACTTCACTTCCCCGTCATAAAAAGCAGAAGAGGTCAAGTGATGTGAACACTTTCGGGGCCAACATACCGCACATGCTTAACCCGACACCCCTGACCTTATGAGTCTTTTAGTTGTTTGTTTGACACATTTTTGGGAAATGTTTCTACTTTTGTCTTTCCATTTCCCCTGTGTGTCAGAGGGACAAAAAATGTGATCCACTGCTGAAAGTAAAATTTGTAATAATTTAGTACTTCTGTAGTGTGTCCATAACTCTCTATGTTCAAATGCAGATTATGGAGCTAATCATTGTAAGGTTATGTAGCTATATGTTGAGTTCTGATATAAAATAATGGAAATACAGGTATAGGGCTGCAACTAACAATTATTTTCATTACCAATTAATCTGACAGTTGTTTTCCCAACTGATCAATTAAACGTTTTGTCTATAAATTGTAAGAAAATAGTGAAAAATGCCCATTCCAATTTCCCAGAGCCCAACGTCACAACTGTCCAAAACCTAAATATATTTAGTTTACTATCATATATGACCAAAAAAGCATAAAATCCACACATTTCCACACACACCAGTGAATGTTTGGCATTTTTGCTTAAAATATTACTGAAACAATAATTGACAAAGTAACTACTCGTTGCTCGTAGTTTGACTTTGCCATATGCTTTAATGGGATGATCTTAATTTAAAAACTATTTCTATGAGCTGCTACAAACGGTCCATATTTCACTACAATGACATTAGCATGTTATGTCTAAAGACAAAGCTTACTATAGATAAAAAGAAAGGATGTGCTTATTGTAAACTGAGACAGAAAAGACAATGAAGATGATTACATGTACATTATGTGTTCTGATGAGACAGCTGTGACATTGGCTCCAGTCTCACTGTAGCTATGTACTGTGTGTTGTGTGTCTCACATGCTCTCACTGGAAATAACCGCAGTATGTCTCTGATTAATAGAGGGTCAAAGGGTACAAAAGAAATCCAAGTGTTTGTTTTGCGCAGCCATCAATTCACAGCATATTTAGTGGTCAATGAATTCCTGATGATGCTGCATTGAAACATATTGAACTTTTTATTTGTTGATTAGAAGGGATAGTTTTGTGGCTGAATCCCTTCTTGCTCTTTTAAGTCTGGAACATAAAACTAGAGAGGAGAGCAAACTTTAATTTAGCATGTACAATGTGTTCAAAAGAGAAAAAAAATCAAAGCTTTGTGATGTTATGTCGTGGCACTGCGAAGAAGCAAAACAAGGCATGAGGATATGTTTGTACAAATCTGAGAAATGTGAACATACTTGATGCAAGAAAGGGGTCACTGGTAAGATCTGATCGTTCATGACAGATAAACATACTACTGCTACACAGAACTATGTTCATATTTTTGCAGACTTACCTTTAATCTAAGCTTTAATAACTTACTTTGTTACTGGATAAATGTCTCTCAGGCCTTTTAAAAACTATTTAATACAGCAAAAGTATTAGTGTATAGATGAGCTGGTCAATAAGCAATAATAATAAGATCTGCTTTGTTTCAGTGGGTTAAAAGGCAAAGAGACTCGGATCACTTCAAGTAGTAAAACTATTCCAAAAAATAACTGTCAGTTAAAGTGTATGAAAATGTACTAATTTTTCATTCGAAACAATATATCTTTGTTATAACTGAAGCACATTTGCTATGATCAGGAAAGCCATATTGTAGTCATTTCTAAATTGAACACATAGCTGAATTGTCTAAAGCAAATAAGGAAGATGCCCTCTGCCTTGAATGAGTATTAAATATTTTTTCCTTGCAGAAACTGAGAATGTATACCCTTCATTCAACATCCAAACAAAGACATGTATTCATTCAGAACAAGAACAGCCACATTAGGAAAGTTTGTGAAGATCTGTTAAATCCCTCTTAACCAGTGGTGTAATAGTAGCTGATGAGTTGGGTGTACTGCTTTGTAGATGGGTCGGTTACCAAGGAGGAGTGGGTATACTCTCCCACATGTCACAATGCTTTAAGTCACTAATAATGAGGAAAAAAATAGGGAGTGCTGCACTGGGTTAAGACACTGTAGTTAGTTATTAAAAAAATCAGCTGCTCTTCAAGGATGGGGCAAATAGTCATATAAAGATAAAAAAAAAAAAAAGGATGCAATGACTGGCCAGTTCACTTGGTGTACTGTAGAAGTCCATGGTACAGGCAGGCAGTCCAAAACTGCATCCAAGGCACTCTGACTGTGTTAAAAATCCTTTATTAATAAATGGATGAACAACATGTTTTGACTAGAGAGTGTGATTTTACACCCTGATGAAAACTCTCAAGTCTAGAGAGTCAAAAAGCGTTGGTACCCTGAACTTTTCACTGAGTGAGCTGGCTATCTTTATATCCCAATGCTTTTTGGCTGATGGGTGGATTATATACTGTAAACAGACCAAAAAAGAGGTGTGTATACCCCTATATACCCACATATACACTCCACTACACCACATCCCTTAACATGATCAGAGATTTATGCTGAATCCACATGATTTATTCCAGCACTTTACCTTCAGATGTTGCCTACAAGTTCAATTACATTCACAACTTGTTCTCGTGAATCCACAGTCCCAGTGACCTTGTCCACATTTGTTGACCGTGTTAATTAATGGGCGCAGAGAAACAGCAACTTGGACAGATGGCATTTATCTGCACTCTACTTACTATGCAAGTGCTACATTTGAGAATACAAGTGATTTAAAGTGGACGCCAAACATTGCAAATCCAGGCGTGCAATGTCCCAGTAAAGCCACTAGATGGCAACATTGCACCAAATTCAGGGACTGGAATTTCTTCTGGACAGGTCTTCCAGTCACCTGAAGTGAAATGGGAGAAGTCATCATTGTGAGGTGCCACAGATGTGTTGCACAGATAGGGAAAATTAAACACAGTATTACAATTTGTTTTTTATTACAAGTATAAACTAGTGCTTATTGTTAACCCCTGATTCTTCATTTTATCTGCCTTTTTCTTTCAGTGTAGTAGCGATCAAATATTCTCTTGCATGTTTCAGAAACTATTTAACACTAATTTCATGTATGTATCAAGCAAATTGCACTCTGCTGGTGTCTGGTCTACATATCGAAATGGTTAACATCTATATTTGTCTTCTTTTATGTCGACTAGAGAGCATATTGTTAGACATAAGGCCCATTCTCATAAGCATATGCCTGATTTTTACAACTAGTCATTTTTATGAGTCTTCAATTCAATCAGGCCATTATTATCATCAGCCCAACCTTTTGATTTACGAGAACATCTGGTGGTTGTATGGAGGCGGATGGTAGTGCCTACAACTCCTTTCTGATCACTTACTTCAAAATGTCTATTAGAGTTATAACGCATGGATTTTTTAATAGCCCTCCCATATGTGGACACTTGAATTTGAGTCGCATGCACACACATACACACACACACACACACACACACACACACACCACACGCCTTTACATCGTTTACATGGCGTGCGCATTCCCGCCTGTGCGTAATGGCCGGAGATATTTTGCAAACCTTTTTGTCTGGGTGCCACGGAGTTAGTAAATCACAGTATTAACATGGCTGGATCATCGGGCCCCCATCTGACATCTCTGTTTTTGGATACTGAGACGTTGATATTTGGGCTAACAGTGTGTGTTGGTGCTCGGGGATATAAATATATGCCACCCCAGGGGCCTCGAGAGTGTTCGCGCTGGCCCGCATGCCGACCAAGGCAGACAGGATCATGGCGAGTGAGCCGGCCACAATCAAACAAATGTGCTGAAGGATTGCTCTGAACGCGTGTGTGTTTGTGTGTGCGTGTGTGTGTGTGTGTGTGTGTGTGTGTGTGTGTGTGTGTGTGTGTGTGTGTGTGTGTGTGTGTGTGTGTGTGTGTAAAAGTGAGTCAGTGTGAGAGACATTTTATCTCACGTTGCTTTTATTTATCACTATTTATTATATCGTGTACTCACGTGGTGTGGCGCTCATATTTCTCCACCCACAGCAGGAGACATAAATAAACATCTATAGACAATGATGAGATGATTGCGGGGATGTGGTGTCCAACCTTGACCGTTTATGGCATTTATCAGACTCTGCTGAGACTCTTATGTCTGAGTCTGCTGGCTGCACAGGGGATGCGGATATATGCAACTCAAAAAAATGTGCATTGCCAAAAATTTAAGTAGACTCGTTTTAGATTATTGGAATTACAAAATTCTAATTCTGTTATACAAAAGTGTACACATTTTGCTATTATAGGCCCATTATATGACTTTTTTCCGAGGCTCTTAATTGTGCAGTTTAACTAAACTGTAACACCCTAAACGTGTCAAACTGATTCAACAATTCCTGATAAAATCTTAATTTTCAAAGATGCCCCCTCCGATAAAACAGAAAAAAACCGACTCTCTCATTCTTTCCATTTCATTATAATGAACCAAACAGTACTTATTGAACAGATGGCCCCCAGACAATTCAATTTGATAATTTAGAAATGACTCTCTAATGATGAGGGGAAACCAGAACTGATGGGGCGCATGAAAAGAGCTGCAACATCCTCACCCTCTGCAAGCTGGACATGGCTGCACAGTTCTTCATGCATGTGAGCCCTCCGTGCAGTTTCACGGTTCTGTGAGCAAGCATGCAAATATTTTTATTTCATACAGTTTTGTTTTTGAGCGGTTGTTTTTTGAGTGATTGCAATTTTTTGGACAGCGGGACACAGCGCAGTTTAGCTGTAATCCTCATATTTATGTTGGATTCAGCACTTAGTCCCGCAAGATTTATGTAATGCATCTAATCAAAGCTAATTTCAAACCATCGGGCTGTAACAGAAAAATGTGGGCAGCGGCTGCCAGGCTGTTTGTGAGCTGAAACTTTCTTAAGCTCATAATCTGCCAGAGTTGATACTCTGAATGAGCGCTTGGACTGCTCAACACGGTTGATTCAGTTCTTGTGAGGAAAATACAACATTTAAATTACATTTTAAATGTTCACATAAAGTGATTTTGGTATTTTTTCCTCAGAGAAACACTCATGCGCAATGTGGAAAATTCAAATACTGTCGTTCATTAGTTGATGTTGAATTAATTTGACACAAGTAAGCACAATTAAATCTGCACACAAGTGAGTGGTGCAACTGTCCTCAGATTGTTTCCTCTCATTGTGCTGTTGATGTTTTTATCGCATAATAATGAGACAAAAATCTGCTTTTATCTGATGCTGGTGTAAACATTTGATCGGATTCTGTTTCGTCTTGTTTTGCAGACACGCGGGCACATTTTCATAGCTGCAGCTCAAGTGACAACGCAGCAAATAGACGATGGATGTTACAGCCTCACTCTGCCCTTTAGTCTCAGTGGGCAAACAGCATGGATTAAACTAATGTCCTCCCCTGAGTTGATGTTTGATAGTCGTGAATACGTTAATTGTCAACTCTAAACGCAGCACACACACACAGTGGCACACACACGTACACACACATCGTGCACAGCTTCTGGCTAAGTGGCTGGGGCGGGACGCTGCGTGGGACGAGGCGGGGACAGCAGGCAGGCGGGCGGGCAGCGTGCTGGTCGGGTTGGTGGACAGCTGATTGTCCGTGTTATTAACTGTGTTTGGGGGCGTTCCTGCTCGCTTTGTAGACCACGCCTCCCTCACCTACTAGTTCTCTCCTGTTTGGCATCCCAGAGATGGTCCAAAGTGATTCCTCAGGGAAGAATAGAGCGCAAATCACCCGAGCAGGAGCTGACGAGGAGCGGAGCCGCCGTTGCCCAGGACTGCCTCTTAATTGCGCGTAATCTTCCGTTTCATTCATCTAAACAGAGGAGAAGACTTTGTAAATAAAGAGACGGAGCGAAGGAGGGTGAAACGCTGTTTCATCTCCTTGGTTTGCTTTCTCACTGTGGACTGTTTGTTGCAAAAAAAGTGACATTTTGCTTGTGTTTTTGTCAGCTGCACCTTGATCCGGGGGACTGTCGCCAACTCAGTGCAGCCTCTCATCCTGCGCTTCCCCTTTCATCGCTCTCAACGTTGTTCATCTTCACAGCTGCTGCTTCCCCCTCTTTTTCTTGTGGAGTCGCTGACATGAGGTGCAGCTAACCCTGGATGCTGACAGCTCCCCTTTTCCTTCCACATGTCGCATCTTTTGTTTACTTTGAGAAACACGCGCGCAACTAAACGCCAAGTGAAATAGACCACGCCACTTTGCTCCTCTGACAGCGCGATCAAACAGACGCAAGAGGAGGAGAGGCAGAGGGAAAAAAAGGAGGGAGCCAAGGAGAGGAGGATAGAGAGAGAGAGGAGAGAGAGTGAGAGAGAGATAGCGACAGTGTGAAGGTGCGTTTTGATGTTTGGCATCCACGAGAGCATCCAGAGGAGTGGGAGTAGTATGAAAGAAGAGCCCATGGTGGCCGGGATGAACGCGGTTCGGACATGGATGCAGGGCGCCGGAGTGCTGGACTCCAACACAGCCGCCCAGAGGTGAGCCTGAGGCGGCCTTGGCGCTGCGCTGACACCGGGGCGTGGAGACCGGGGGGAGAGCACGTTATGATCTGCGGTGTTAAAGAGACGGAGCGGCTGTATCACTTGGGGCAGCACGCGTTCCCAGAGGACGTATAGTTGGATAACCACTGTTCCTGCTGGCTTTATAAGTTTTTAGCTCCAAGTCCAACATGATATAATACTGTATGGCTCAGAGTGCTTTAGCATATCTCTGGATGGAAAGCACAGTTAGCTCCAAGCACTTTCAGGCTTGCAGGGTTTTAATGTAGCCTTAGATTAACTTTGCTGTGTGGAAAGTGTGCTGTGAAAGTGTGTTTAAGATTTTCTGCTCACTTTGGCGGTTGGTTGTCTTTTTTTGGCTGTGATAAAGTAGAGTAGGTTACTTTTTGCATATATTTTCCAGCTTGAATTCAGTAGCTGTTTTTAATAAAATAAAATAATTTATTATGAATCAAGTTGATCAAGTTTAAAATAAAAAGCAGCCGTGTTATAATTAGAGCAATTAATCTGTCCAAATTCTGCTTGTAATATAAATGAGTATAATTAACCCTTTAGGCCTGCAGCTTAATATTTTAACTTATTTGTTTCATTTTCGTTGATTAGGCTGAATCGGAAAGGGTGTTTGTGCGCATTAGGGAGAGATTTTGATTCAATTATATGTACTCAGGGATTTTAGAGTGGACAGTGACTGAAACATAAGCGTCTGTAGACTGGATTTTTAAAGCAGATCTCTCTTCTGTTGCATTTTTTATTGACTGAATTTATTTTAATTGCCTTCGTGGTGGATGGTGCTGGTTTGTGCTTGTGTCCGCAGCGGAGTGGGTCTTGCTCGGGCACACTTCGAGAAGCAGCCGCCCTCCAACCTTCGCAAGTCCAACTTCTTCCACTTCGTCCTGGCTTTATACGACAGACAGGGTCAGCCGGTGGAAATAGAGAGAACCACCTTCGTTGACTTTGTAGAGAAGGAAAAGGTGAGTTGGCTCAATTCACAAAATATGTATACATTTCCAGCACATGACAGTTTGTAATAAAATCTTAAAACGTGCTTATAATGCGCACATTTTATTCGACTGATGCCTGACACAGTGCACCGGCCTGTTAAGTCAAAGTGATAAATTACCAGACGTGTGTTAACAAAGTGACCAGACGCACACAGCAGGGATCATGCTCCTGAAGGCTTCCCTCGTGATTTTTAGATGTGGTTTCCTGAAAGATTTACAGACTTCTGGTTATTTTAGCTTTTCTTTATAATTGCAAAACCCTCGGAATCAATTTTAAACCAATTTACTCGAAGGTGTAAATCAAGCGCATGAACACTTTTGCACCAATTTACCACTAATAATATTGAATGATATTTTTCTGACAGCACAGCACAGCGTGTTGCCTTATTCCTGTAGGTGTTGGGAGAGGCGAAATTTAATTTTCTTAAAAAAAAACGTCGATATTAACGTTTAATACATCGATCAGGTGTTTTATTGATCTGTTTGCAAGTGGCGTTAAAAGTGAGTGTTTTACTTTAAATGCTTGTTTTATTCAGCAGCATTTAGTATCGACTTGTTTATTATTTATTAGATCCGAATGTCTTCTGCTGTTGGTCGGTATTATTTACATAATTTAATATTACATTACATACACAATGTTAATTGTTGAATATATAATTAATATATGTCAAATTATTCTTTTTATTAAATTGGTTAAAAGCCTGGAGTAACACTGTAAACAATTTCCGTTTCCAGTATAGGCAAATAAAGCTGTAAACAGGCCTATTTGTAAATACATTGTTTGTTAAATAACGTAAAGAAAAGTTGTACAAGTTACACACACAGCCTTGTTTGCTTTCTTTTGTCTGTGTGGATGACATAACGAAGTGCTTTAAATGTGATCACAGTTAGAGAGAAGTAACATGTTAATACTCTAAAAATACCAAGTTGTGGACGCGCAGTAAAAGTCCCAGGAGGAGATGGTTTGCCTGCTCTGACCGGCTCTGTTTGGTTTAATTTTCATAGGAAACGACGGGGGAAAAGACCAACAATGGGATCCATTATAGACTTCAGCTGCTCTACAGTAACGGTGAGTTTAGCTCCCATAATTTTTATGGAGCAATAACAAACGCAGTGAGTGAATGATACGCCAAACCAGCGCGAGGAAACTCAGGAAACAAATGTTTTAGGAGGTCACATCGTGTTTTGTTTTATGTATTCATTTTTTATGCACTGTGAGAGATTAGTGCTTTATTTATTAGTGCAAGTCAAATGCATTAAATGTTGTTATTTACACATTACTTTTATTATTACTAAATAATTATATTTTTTACATCATTCTTCTTCTTATTATTATTATTATCATTATTATTATTATTATTGTTATTATGTGCTTGCTGCTTCCAACAGTAAATATATCTTCTCTGGTCAGCAGTAAACAACCCAAGGCAGCTTAATAAAATGTTTCCCATCTTCCCTTTTAACGTTTGTTTCTTCAGCCTGAATAATTAAATTATATTAATTATAACTCAGAAAAAAATGTGTGTGGTTCTCCCTGCTGTGCCCATTTCACAATTCAGTTGTAAATAAATGTTTTAAGAGATAAAATCAACAGGATTAAAGAAAGTAAATTATTTTTTATGTCCCAAGCAAACTGACAGCATGCAACAAATACTGAAAGTCATTAGTAACAGTTTGGACTCATTCAGTTTCCATAAAGTGCCTCAGAGGGGAAGTCACAATGAATAAAACTTGTGATCTGAAATATTCCCCAGAATGGGGAAAGCTTCGCCTCAGATGTGATATGAAGCCTGCTGGTTACATTTTAACAATTTCTCTGTCTCTCACTTTCCTTCTCTGTGTGTCTCTGCAGGGATCAGGACAGAGCAGGACTTGTATGTTCGTCTCATCGACTCTATGACTAAACAGGTAAGAGGTTTGCATCAGGCTCAGAGAATTAAACTGTGCATCAGTTTGGTGGTTGTGTTGGTCTGAATGTTGCCCCTACCTCCAATCACCCCCCCCCCCTCGCCCCCACTGCATGCCTGTGTCTGAGACCCTCAACTTCAGCACAGCACAGTCGGCTTGATAAACGACCTGTCTTACCTGTGGAATACATTTACAGAGGCCCAGAAAAGTAGAGGACATGTGTCCTCATACTCTACCTCTGCACAGCAGCCAGTAAGTGGGGATGGTGTGTGTGTGTGTGTGTGACTGTGTGTGTGTGACTGTGTGATTGTGCGCATATAGTGTGTGAATATCTCGGTGAGGTGCAGGAGCGGTTGTGTGTTAGTGTTTGAGAGAGACAGTGATGCATGCCAGCTCACTCTTTGAGGACCTTGACCCTCATTTCCTCAATGTGAAACAGAACAAACTATCCCAGAGTGTGTTATGGCCAATTCAATCACACAAAGAAATACAGAGCAGCACATGTGGGCTGGCGCACACTGAGGGAATTCTCCGGTAGGACGACTTAGATACGAAGAAAATAAGCCTCTTCAACGCTGTTTTGATATCAGGTCTTTTGTTTTGCCAATTCTGCCTCTAGTGCCATTAGGCTTGAAGAGAGTTTGCCTTAGAATGAAAGGAGTAGGAGGGGATGTTGTTTGTGTGAGTGCGTGTGTGTTTGTGTGCGTGTGTTGGCATGTTTATCGGTGTGTGTGTGTGTGTGTGTGTGTGTGTGTGTGTGTGTGTGTGTGTGCGCAGGGTGATCACAGCCCTGGAGAGCATGTTGAGTGGGGTTGGAGGGGTAACCAGACTAGATTTTTGGACGCTGTGCTGTATGGACCAGATGGTGCACTATACTCCAGTCTGGCAGTCCAACTGCTCACTGTACACAGCGTATAAACATACGTGCACGCACAAACACATATGCACACACAGGAGTACACACACGCACAGGCGCACACATACACACACACACAAATGCTTTCTCTCTTACTGTCTCTGTCAGAACAGAGCGTTCCTGTTCAGGAGGACTGGATTCCAACGTTACACACATTTGCCAGATAGACAACACTACTCCCAGATGAAACACACACACTTTTCTGTTTTTTATTTGCCCCTGTATCACGGCTCGCTTTTTTTTATTTCTTTCAGAATGCCACATAAAAAAATATAAATCAAGGTTATGTGATTTTTCTGTGATTTCTTTTTTTTCTCCATCCTTCAGGCGATTGTCTATGAGGGCCAGGATAAAAACCCAGAGATGTGTCGGGTCCTGTTGACCCACGAGATCATGTGCAGGTAAGACAAAACACACCCCAGCTACAGCTGTCATTTGTTGGTCCAGCCGATGCTTTGTAGTTTGGATCAAGATGAATGTTTTTCTCACATTGGAGGTGTCTGTGTTGGTGTAAAGAGGGGGCAAAGACACGAGGAGCACTGCTAAATTACAATAGAAATCTTATCATTTTCCTCAAAGTGGGTTGGGGAGATGGGCCCTGGCCTATTTCCGTTGGTAGGGATGTGTGTGTGTATGTGTCTGTGTATATGTGTGTGTGTGCATCCCTCTCATGTTCAGCTAATTAGGACAAGGAAAAGCTCATTACTCAAACCCATCCTCCTTAGTCGGTGTAATACATGCAGTTTGCTGTGTCCTGACAGTGAGCTATGTGCAGAGGGGGACAGACTCGGATTACACATAAAATACAGACACTCACACATTCACACACACACAGTCAAATATACTAAGGCAAGCACACATCTCACAGGGCGTCATTTACAATCAATAAGAGCATCACGCAGCATGTGATTGTCCCTCACAAACCAGCCATTTAGAAATACACGTAGAGCTACATGTGGAGAAATGGCCAGTGGCAAAGTGTAGCCACTTCCTGGTTATCACACAAGGCAATTTAGACCACTTGTTTTCATATGCTGCAGGAAACAGTCGAGATCAGAAATCTGATCTGGCTTTCCAAGCCTCCTGTCCTGGGGGACTCAAGAAAGTAGGGGGGAGGGTCAATCTGTCTCCCCCCTTTCTCTCGCTCTCTTTTGTGTCTTTCTCCATCTCCTCCCACACACACACATACAGTAGACATGCACATGCAGTCAGACGCAGGTACACACAGACGTGCATACTGTACGCACAGACAGAGAAGAAAAGCTAGACGGGATGATACTTTTTGGGGGAAACAGGGGGGCTGACGGCAGACAACAACACTGTTACATTGTGCTGCAGTCAAATGATTCAGAAAGGACTCGTCACATCAGTATGCAACCCCCTTCTACCCAGCATGCACTACTCCCCAGGTCCAGTGGGACCACTCTGTGACCCACTTCTGAGAGAGAGGGAGAGAGAGGCGGGATAGAGGGAGGGGACGAGCACTGAGGAAAAATAGAGAACATAAGATGTCTGGTTGTGTGATGTCTGACAGAAATGGAGCTAACCTGAGCCCTGGAGGCTAATTCAAGTTTGTATCCAGCCCCATTCAAGCTCAGTGCTTTTGCTCTCCTCCTCCAAACTTCTCCTAAAATCGCCCCGCTGATCTCACCTACTGTAGCGCAAGAGCCCCGGTCTTACCTTGGGAAGCCCGGCAGAAATCCAATTCATGTTGTTTCTTCAACTCTGCCAAAGTCTCACGCCCTTTTACTCCTCTTTCTCTTTCCTGCATGCTCATCTGACTTCCTCTCCCTCTCTGTGATGTACCTTATCTTTATTTCTCTGTTGTTCACATCTCTGTGACTAACTCTGCTTTGTCTCTGCCCCCCCTCTTCTCTCACCTCCCTGCAGTCGATGCTGTGATAAGAAGAGTTGTGGCAACAGGAACGAGACCCCATCAGACCCTGTCATCATCGACAGGTAAGCAAACTTTGCCCTTTGACCTCGGCCGACGTGATGCCGCGCTGTCATCGCAAACACAAACACAGCACGTATGGCTGCCTATGAGTGTGAACAGGAACCGTGTGCAGAATACACAGGCAGCAAATGTTGCAAAAACATACTGTAGATATAAAAATCATGACAAAATTTTCAGATAAATTTGCAGTGAAGTAAGAAGCGATTTTTTTCAACACGAGATTTGGCTGAGAAAACATAACCTGCAGGCCTAATAAAGCAGGCCGCAGCTTGTTTAAAATTTCAGCAAGTATAATCGACTGTGTGCACAAAATGTGTGAAACAGCAGTAAATAATATTCCAGTGGTATGTGTGTGAAGTGGAGGAGCAATCACAGAGCAGCTGAGCTCTGCTTCAAGTGTGGTCAAACAGTGTTTGTGTGGTTGGGCTGATGACTTAGCTGATGAGCAGTTAGGGTTACAGCTACAGCCTGGCGTGTGTGTTTCTGTTTATAAATCTCACTCTGGCCCGAGTGTGGTATACTGAAGCTTGTCTGCCGCTTTTAACACTGGCAGACACACTCCTGCTCACACACACTTTTCTTTGAGTGCACACCTTTCTCCTGCCTGTCATAAACTACCTCTGACCGATGCAGCAGCTCGCCTGATTTACAGTCAGTCAGGGAAAAAAAGAAAAGCCCTGTAGATTTACAGTCCGGCCTGGGCTGTGTGCATGCGTGTGGCACACGTGTGGACGCACAGCGTAAGGGAAATTATTTGTTTATACTTGAGCAATTGTTGGAGCGTGCAGATTTAAGGCTGCTGCAGGACAGAATGAGAGTAAAAAGGTACACTTTTCGTAAAGTATCACCTTTTCAGACTGAGTTTAACCTGTCCCAACAAATGCATTATCATGTAGTGCATCGTAGGTTATTTAGGTTTTATATCTGATTTGAATTTGTCACATTTGAGTGTGTTTGTGTGAGTGTTAATGAGGCAGTGACCTGTGCTATCTGATGAACACAGCTGTCCTGTGCTCGCTGCTGCTCTGTCAAAAGCTACTCTTTACCTGTGTGTGTGTGTGTGTGTGTGTGTGTGTGTGTGTGTGTGTGTGTGTGTGTGTGTTTGTGTTTGTGTGTGTATTTATGTGNATGTGTGTGAGTTTGTGTGTGTGTGCGCCACCCTCGTTCCGCTCCGGTGAAGCGGAAGGCCTCACCTCAGCGCTCCCTGAGACAGCTGCACCCCACCACGTGGCCTCAGACAACACGCCTGCCCATCACTCTGTGCCACATTTCGGATTTTTGTTTTCATGTGTGCATACTTGTTGAATTTCTCATCTGTGCACTCTGTCGCTCTGTTTCTGCGGGCCGCCGTCCTGGCTCGCTTACGGTTCAACTTTTCCCTCCAGTTTGCCGCAGTAATAGTTTGAGCAGAGCCACCTTGGTGAAACAGGCTGATATCGGCTGTGAACAGCTTTCCCACACTGAGCATGTGTTGTGGTCGCTCACTGGCGGTATTCCCCCGGCGCCCAATGGCTCAGGTGTGAGGGCAGCATTAACGAACAACAAATTAGAACAGGGGGAGGGAAAACAACAGCAATATCTCTGTTTTCCTCTCCAGCGAGCACTCTTTCTGGACAGGAAAATAGGTCAGGTGAGAGGAGAGCGATTGGGGGGGTTGGCTTGCTTTAAAGGGGGGACTGAAGGGGAATAAGGAGAGGAGGGTTTATACGTTTGCTCATTTAGTACCAATATATTCTTGGCAGTTGTAATAATCAGGGATTCATAAACAAACAAACAACTGTGAGGGTGAAACTGACTCAATTACCACGAGTTCCCCTCCTTCAAATTCATAAAGAAATACCATCAGCAGCCCCTCTCCACCCTTGAAGTTATTTAGTTCGTTAAATAAGGGCTCGTTAGCCCTCTGCTGTTTCGCAGAGATGATTAGATTTTACAGCCCTAATTAGCTGGGCTAGCTCTAACTCTTCTGGAAGAGTAATGGGTCTGATTGCCTAATTAGCTCTCTCTCGTTAAGATGGGAGAAACAGGCCACTGCAGCAAAACCGCAGGAATGAGGAAAAATAAAGTCAGCTAATGAGAAACTTATTTGATTGTTAGGAGAACAAATCTGGTACAGTGTGGATCGGCAGCGCTCTGGGTACTGTACTCGCTCACCGGGAGAATCTCTCTTACCCATCTCTTTATCTCACCTCCTGTTGAAAAGAGAATTTGTTTGGGCTTTAAAGCGTCTACAAGGAGCAATACGATGCAGATTTTAATTATGAAGCATATTTGTTAAGGCTATGATAGCAAAAAGCACTTTAACATTCTTAGATTTTAACTGAAGTTGAAAGAAACATCCCCCACAATCTGTCCTGTTTTCATGCTGTTTTGGTTTAGGGCTATTATGGTTGCAGCGACATCCAGTTTCATAAGTAGCGTTGTCGTCTCTGACTGTCTCAGATTTTCATAGTCCATCTGATCTGAATCAGTCAGTCTTGCAGATGAGGACAACTCATGCCATATTTTATGCATTTAACCTCTGAGGTGGAGAGTTCTTGGAAATTCAGAGAGACCTTGGCATGACATGTCATGTCTCTATGCTTGACACTGGGCAGGGGAAGCAGCTGAAAGGGGAGAAGCCCGTGTGCGCCTCTCTATATCTTCCCCGGGGAAACATGTGTGGTCCACTTTAGGCTCTTACAGAGGCAGGATAATATGAGGGGAGCCCTTAACCCCCCACCTCCACTTCCACCTCTCTCTATCACTCCTGGTTAGCGTGGGGTTAATCATATGCAGCCACTGCTAGTCAGTCTATCATGTGCCTGGATGGGCCTCAAATCACAAACACATTTCCCTCTCACCCGTGTACACCTTTGCCATTTCTCTGCATAGATTTTCTTAAAAGTGTCTCCCCACAGAAATGTTTTTGTTAATTTACTTGCTGCACATCCATATAATTGTGGACTAATCTCTCAACCTGACTCGCTTTGGGGGTATTACTGTCCCTCCGGCCCCATGTGTCCTCTGTTGCCTCCTACCACCTGTGTCCCGTGGCCCTTTCCTGCACAGCCAGCTCCCCCAGGCCTGCCGCAGGGTGTCTCCCAGGCAGGGAGAGCCTCTCTGGAGGGGGGAGAGAAACTCTCTGTGACCAGAGATAAGGATCCACTGGATAGCCTTGCATTTCCCATGATCCCCCTTTCCAGTGAAGGGTGGAGGGGTGTCAAGTTTACATGCGCCGATGATGTTGTTTCAGGTTTATAGCTGTTTTTGAGTGTGTGCTTGTGTGTGTTTGTGTTTGCACACACTCCTGCAGCCCGCCGTTGATGTGGCCCATTTCCTTGCATGCGTGTCTGTGCTTGTGTATCCGCATCAATGTTGGTTGTTTCCCCAGGAGTGTGTGTGTGTGTTGATAGAGGCCATTTCCTGGCGAGTGTGTGTGTGTGTGTGTGTGTGTGTGTCTTGAGTGAAGAATGTCGGGCAGGAAGTGCTCCTCCCGGGGAGGATGATGTCATCATGGCCGACAGTTTCCTGTTCTGTGGGCCAGTGGAACAGGCTGATTCTCAGCTTCACGGTGGGTAGTTAGCACTTGTGGACTAGGTTTTGGTTCATCTCCGCCGTGCCGTAGGTCCACACCTGCTTTGGTTTTACACCACATCGCTTGACACATCTGGAAGGAACAAGTAAACTTTGCAATGTCTTGAGGACTGCATTTTCCAAGCTAATGCATTTTTGCTGCAAAGCTTGTTTGTCACTCTCCCCCTCTTTGTCTTGCTCTGTAGTGGGGAACCCCCTCATTGTTTTGGTTGTTATGTTTGGATGCACTTCCTGGGGTGAGAGGTCATGTGTTGCCTTGGCTGGGCTAACGTGCGCTAGTGAATAATGTATGTCATTGACTTTATGTCAGCCCTGCCAGCCCCCCAAGCCGAGCCCACCCATGTTTAATTCATCCATCTCATTTGTGTGTGTGTGTGTGTGTGTGTGTGTGTGTGTGTGTGTGCCTGCGAATGTGCCTGCGAATATGTGTGTGTGTGTGTGTGTGTGTGTGTGTGCGTGTGTGTCATTTAGAGGCCCAGTCTGCACCTGTCCAGCCATTAGCCCCCTTCTCATTTGCATTTGATGCTAATGTGGTTTACTGGCAGCGCCTTCCGTCCCCTCAGCTTAGTTTCACTTTCATATCCATGACTGTGTTAGTGAGAAGGCGAAAACACACTTACAGTGCAGCTATCCTACATTCTTCTGACTGTATCTGCTGATGTGTCTGACGCCTGAATGTTGAGGTCTTCATTAATTCTTTTTTCTTTCCCACGTCCTGGGTCTGTTTTATCATCTGCATTATTGTCACTCTTTTCTCCCCTGTACGCCACTTGTTTCTCACAGCTGGTTTTCTATTGTGTCTCTGACCACCTATCAGTAGCTCTACATTTTCCTCCAAGACAAAGAGAAGCTAGAAACAGAGTCATGAGACCCCGAGGCCGACAGCATCTCTCTTTTGGTGATTTCTCCTTGGGGGAGGAGAGATCTTTTCGACACGGCCCTTCTCTCTTTAGGAGATTTTTGTTTTTTTTCCTCGATGATGTGCTGTTTCTTTTGTGCAGTCTTGTGGTGGGGGGTGGGGTGGGGGGGTGGCAGGGGGTTTTGCAGCTGCATTAGATGTTACAGGAGGCTTTGAAAAGGACTGGCCCTGAGCTGGTTGTGGTGTTTGTGCAGGGCTCAGGGGCAAAGAGGCAGAGTTGCTGGCTCATCGATATGCAGGCAGAACTCCCCTCCCTCAGGTGTTGGCCGCCTCACAAATCTGCCTCACACACACATAGACACAGACACAGCTCTCACCCTCAGATAAACTCATAGTACACAAATTCATATGCAGACGCACGCATGCGCACTTATAAGAATCCACAGGCGGGCAAAAAATATAACACACATACATACACACACATTGACCTGCAGCTCTCTGCATCTGTTTGGTTGTGTTCTTTTTTTCCCTGCGGTGGTTCCCCCCCCCCAAGGGTTGGAGGAAAGCGCAGCCCCGAGGGACAGACGGCTGCGCTGATTGACAGCAGGGAGTTTGGAGGTCGAGGTGCCTCTAAAACAGCACTGCCTCTTTCTCTCTCATCCAGACCTTCAACACTCTCACCCCCCAACAACTGGCCCGCTTTCATTTGCCAACACCCCATGAAGAAATTAACACATCATTCTCAGAGTAAACACGGGTTCGTTTCCATGATATGAAATATCAAATTAACAGCTGTTTTCGTTTTGTGGTGAGGAAACAATGAGGGAACACTGGAATTAAGTATGTTTAATGCTGAAGTTTGTGTGTGTTTTAATTCTTTCCCCAATAAACTAAACAGAGCTGCTATCACACTTTATAGGTAGTTAAGCTAATGCTCCCCAGCTGAATGCAGGTAACAAACAGTTTATTAGGGCATATAAAATGTAATTTACAAATGTCAAAACAGTGAAAAGTTCTGGGTTTCATGACATGGGGAGGCTTTTTTTGGCGAGAGCTACTGTAAATAGCGCTGTTGTAACTCTATTTTCTCTGCAAACTGCTTTGTCATTACTGCTTGACATTCCCTGCTTGACCTGGCCGCTCTCCTTGGCCGTTCCCACTGCCTTTGTGTCAGTGTTTGTTCTGTCCCAGAATGAAGGGGTTTAGCCGGCCAGAGCTGACCCAAATGAGTAGCGTCCTACTTCTCTGAGAGCTATTTAAGACATTTTTTGGTGTTGGAAATTGCAGGACGGAGAGATAGAGATAGAAGGGGAGGTTAAATAGAATGAAGATATATTTACCATATGAAAGGTCTCATGTATGACGTGTGAACGCGCGCAGTGCTGCGAGTGAGGAAAGAGTAACGTTTTCCAGGATTTAGTCCGTGACTCGCCCTGGAAGATGCGCTCAATTTGCTTTTCAAATGAGGCGTGAAGAGCGCAAGTGTGTGCCTCTCGGTGTGATGCTATACATTTAGACGTGCATGGTTATGTGTGTGTGGCAGGGGCAATGCTTTGTTTTCTCAATGCTCTGATGTGTGTGGACAGTCAAGCACACGGGCACACTAAGTGCTCTCTCACAGCCAATGTGTTACATGGCTGCCTGTGTTGCTGCTCGTAATTGAATAGACACAGCAGCTCCTCTCGGTGAAGGATACTCAGGCCTCCTCTCCCAGCAGGCTGAGCCAGAGTGCCATCGAGCAGTATAGCTTCCAGCCGCCCTGATTTCAGCCCTTCCTGACGATTCATTGTTTACTGATTATTTCTGCTAAGTGAGAATGCAGACTTTACTCCTCATGCCAGCTCTGTATACCCCCCAACCTGGCGTCTCACTTCCTATCAGCCAGTTTCCAGTCCAGACCCCCTTTTGGCGCTTCACCTCAGCTCTGTAGCCCAGGATGTGAGTCCAGGTGTCCAGGATGAGTGCTGGTGACCCGCTGTGCCCGAGCAAGATGTATAGTCTGTTGATTGTTTTCCATCAATCTGTCCAGGAAGAATGGATCGCTGGCCAGGCGCTGTGAGCGGCGCTCTCAGTTTCACACGCCACAATGGAAGGAAAACCTGCACGGCATGGGGGAGACAGGGAGGGAGAGATATGGAGTGTGATAGTGGTGGTGGGACTCTGCAACACCGGAATGATCCCTTTAATATAGTCTTATTGTTTTATGTGATATTTCTGCAGGATGATTTTTAACTTTCTTTTAAAACGCACTGGCAGCTATATAGGCTATTTAGCAACCATATCATTATTTCCAAGTTCAACCATTTCATATTTGCTTATGAGTTTTGTGACATTGAGCTTGACTAATTTGAGCTGTAATGTTAAGAGACGAAAGGAAATCTTCAAGGGAGTATCTCTGCCGTAATTAAACGTAAAGCAGCGACGTCAACATGCAGACAATTATGGTCAACAGCATGGTTCGATCAAAGGGATGATATATTCTTACATTTCTAATATATTCTTTTTACTTTGCATTAATCATCAACAAATGAGACCCAAGCACATGTCACTGTTCCACTTCAAAAAGCTGAGCTGAATTTAAAGGCCTTTGTTTGTGTTTATGTAACTGATGAGGGGAGACAAAGTAAGGCGTAGGCAATCGACTGAGACACTTTGTTGTTTTACACCGACTCACCCCCTTTGTGTGTGCGCTGCTAACGTTGTTTCTTTGTTTACCGAGTGGCTTGACCTCGCTGGGAGGAATGTTCACTCGTTTCCTTTTCTTCTGCATCTCCTAATGTGTTTGTCTCTCTGATTTTTCTCCATCCACGTGTCTCTCTTCTTCATCTCCCTTTCTCTCCCTATCTGCCCCTCTGTCTATGTGTCTTTTTTTTCTTTGGTCCTCCCACTCGAAACTCCAGATTTAACTCTGAAGGTTTTTTGGTTAATCACACTTGGAATCTTCCCCCTGCGTTTGAACGCTCTTCCTCAGCAGCGCGCTCTTCCTCGATCTCTGCGTGCGGCGCAGGAGAGAGTCACGCTAATTATCCCAGTTATTGGCTTCTCCAACGCCGAGGCTGTGATTTACATGAGGTGACATTCAGTTCAAACGTGCAGACCTTCGCAACCTTTTTCTGGAAAACAATTAACAGCGCCGCTTTCTCGTCTGCCTCCCTCCCGTACCCTCTTTTCTCTCGCTACACCACTCCCTCTCTCTCTTCCTCTGGCTATTGTCTTCACACAAACAGAGAAGATTTACTGCCAAAAGAGTGAGGGCTGTGCAAGGAGGTGAAACTGTTAGTGTATTTTCTGTAACAAGTGATCACTTGCTTGTTAATTGACAGCTATTCTTTGCTGTAGATATTCAGAGAGGAGTAAAGCCGCCATGGCGAAGGTATTAACTTCACTTTTGCAGGGTTGTAGCTGATGGAAGTCCTTAAATTGTGTCACATTTGCACAATAAAAGAACCCAGCTTATACGCCTCCTCTACATTTCTGCTGCTGACCCTAGGAAATTCAAAAAACACCATTACACACTTGTACGGACAGACATGTAGCCCACACAACCACGTTCAAACACAAAGACAAACTTACAAGCATGCCGTTAATGAAGCGCGTCTCTCTTCTGTCATGACGCCCGTGTTAGCATGACAAGATGTTTACACACACAATCACGGCCGCGCCTCTGATGTGGGCCAGGATGAAAGAGAGATGAGAGGAAAGGGAAAAAGAGGAGGCAGAGACGTGACGGCGAGCGTCGTGGTATGGACTGCTTTTCTCTGTTTGACAGGAGGACAGTTGTAACAGTACCCCACTGAGAGCCGAGAGAGAAGGTAGAGAGAGACACAGAGAGAGAGATAGACAGCAGAGAGGGAGGAAGATGTACCTGGAGGGAAATGTTCTGAAAAGGAAAGATGTTTTTGTTTTTTTGGGGGGTTTTTTCACAACCACATTCTCAAATCAGGAGTAAAACAATTAGATCCACCCGCTTCCCCTTGTCCCGCAGTGTAGATTACAAATGAGCAAACCTGGCATTTATCACATCACTACAAACATTTATTAAAGCCGGTTCCCCTCTAAAGCTGCAGAGATAACAGTGGGTAATTGCAGAGACTGGCTCTATTAGTTAAGTATGCCTAATGTCACTGCCTCAGAGCATTAATGGACGCCGTAGTATTATGTTCCTGCGCTCATTACCACCCCACTCCCCTTCAAACAGATACACACACACACATATCCACACACCCTCTCCCCCTCCATTGACCCTGCAGCAGGAGTCTGTGCCACTCTAATGAGAAATGGAAAACACTACTCCGCAAGCTCCAAGACACACACACACACATACGGACACACACACACACACTCGGCGGGAGCCATTACAAGGGGACAGAGGGGTACAACAGTATAATCACACACGCCCAGGGAAACAATTGTGCCGTTATCAGAGTGATCACATTATAAAAGTTTAATAAACACCAAACGGCCTAATGGTGAATTAGCCTGCATCTGCCCTGTGTTGTGCCAGGCTATAATTAGTGATTTAACAGAGACAAACAAATGTTTTTAGCCAGAGCTTTTCACAGTCAACAGATTTTTAGTTGGACGTAAATTATTCGGCTTGTCCAGAATTAAAAGAAAATGCGCGGCTGGTGGTGATTTGTGAGAGGTTTTTTTGTTGTTGTTGTTTTTTTTTTTGTTTTTTTTTGTTTTTTGTTTTAATCCCACAATCTTGACTCCAAGACACCAAAAGTCACACAAACACAGAACCACTGAGAGCAGAGTTTGGCTCAAGCCCCAGTCTGGTTTTCTAAGTGGCACTTGAGATGTGTATGGAGAGAGGCGGATGGGTGCTTGAGATTGTTGAGGAGGAGGAGAGAGTGAAGGAGGGAGGGTGAAGGGGGATGGAAAGAAGAAAAGAAACAGGAAGAGATGGCGTTGAATGACGTGGAATAAGTTAGTCAAGAGGAGGGAGAAAAGAAATGCCACTCCTCGTTCTCTTTTGGGCAAAATGAGCAGCTGTGTGTCTATTTTGATATGTGTGTGTGTGGGTGTGTGTGTGCGCATTTGTATGCATACGTATGTGGGAATTGACGTCAAATCGATGACAATCTATAATTTACAATCACAAGGACCTATCACTTTTTATAGGGCCTCCATCCGTGCTCATCAATATTACATCAGGACCCAGACTTTCAGTGTGAGGGAGCAGGAGGGTGAGAAAACGGCTGAGGAGAGAGAATATGGCTTTGGTCCAGTGTGTGTGTGTGTGTGTGTGTGTGGTTGTGTGTGTGTGTGTGTGTGTCTGTGTGTAAGAGGAGGTGAGNTGTCATTAGACCCAGTATGGACCAGCAGGCACACGTGGAGGTCAGGGCACGGAGTTTGTGCATGTGTCTGATTGAGAGTGTGTGTGTGTGTGTGTGTGTGTGTGTGTGTGTGTGTGTGTGTGTGTGTGTGTAGGCGTGGGGGGACCAAGTGTTCAGTAGTGACAGGCTCAAGCCTCTGAAAGAAAATCAATCATGTCATAAGAGGAAGGTTTCCTCCAGCCTCCTTCTCCCTCTCTCTCCCCTCCTCCTCTCATCCTTTCTCCTCTTTTCTCCCCTTTTCTCCTTTTTTCCTTTTCATTCTTTTCAGCTGGGAGATCATCTACAGACCCTCCATTTATACTTCCCCTTCTTCTCTGTCTTTCTCTGTGTTTTTGAGTGTCTCTGCCTCTCTGCCAAAAACACACGCTTGCACAGGAGATGGCTCTCCTGGGTCAGGATGGGGGTTGCATGTGTGATGTGTGGATCAATCCGAGGGGTTATCCTGGCAAAAAGGAGCCATTAGTGACAGAACTGATCCTGGATCAGCCCTCATTAACTAAAAGGGCACAGGTGCTGTTTGTCCAGATAAAAGAAATGACCCCAAAGCAGGGCCAATTAACTCAGAGGGCAGAAACTAGTTGAATTGATGGCATGCGTTGTTTTGTTTAATAGAAGTTTGATGCGAAAGGAAGCTGATTAGACTTTGTTTTATTGTGAATTTAAGCTTGTCCCTCAGTTATTTATTATTAAGGATGAGCGCACACACACACTCACACATACACACAGGGCAAGCCTCCACCTGTTCTCCTCTCTCCTCTCTCGCCTGAGGGGACTAGTATGGTAGATAACAGTTTGAGTGGGCCTGCTGCAAAACACTAATCAGACCTAACACTGCCTAATTAGCACAGAGTCCGCTGATTGGCTTACAGCAATAATTAACACAGGTGAGAATAATTAGCTCCCCATAGACCTGTTTGTGCGTGTGTGTGTATGTGTGTGTGTGTGGAGGATGTTATTATGCAGCCTTGGTCCCCAGTGAGACTGAGGAGGCAGAGAGAAGAATCAAACTCATTACTGAAACCAGGCCAACCTGTGTTAGGTGCTCTGCTTTCCCACACCCAGAGAATTAGCCACAGAGAGATCCACCTCCCATCTCTCCCTCTTTCCCTCTGTGTGTGTGTGTGTGTGTGTCTCCATCCCTTTCCCTTCAGCCCCCCCTCTGCTGATGACTGAAGGTGCGTTTGAGGAATCTCACCGCTAGGTGAACCTGCTAAGATAAGATGAAACACAGACACGGGGCATCTTTGTATCATATTCTGTCACTCTGGTGGTCTGCTTCTCTCTTTTATCCTCCGCCCAGCCCTCTTTCAATCTCTCTTCAGAATAGTAAGAACAAAATAGGGGGGGATGTTGGCGAGCCCTGTCTTCCTCTCCATATAAAAAGCTTGAGCTTATAGCCTCTCCCTCTCCATAAAATTGTATACTGTACACTTCATGAACTACTACTTACCGCCTGGCTGTATATAGAAGATACTGAATCATGCTCAGCCAACGCCTCATGTTGCCTCTCCAAGAGAGAGAAGGAAGGAGATAATGAGAGAGACTGGGAAGGAAAGACAAAGAAAGGAAAAAGGGGGACTGTTTTTGCGAAGAGACTGGCCGTCGTTCATCAGTCTGCAAGCAGCATGGTGTCCTCCATCTCACTCTCCCTGGTTATTTTTGCCAAAGTGCTGCTTCTTTGATCAAGCCAACATCACAGAGAAGAAGACGGGCACGCAGACATTGAGAGGGGGTTAATATTGGAACACAATTGACGGCTTGTCACTTTTAGCTCCCAGGCACCAACATTGCCGAGTAGTTAGTTAGGTGCTGGAGAGGGAGATAGAGGGGGGTAACACACACACACACACACACACACACACACACACAGGTTTTTTTGCTAAATAAATAACAAGTGACGATGTAAATTGGTGTTTTCCTGGAGCGTGTGGCTGCTTCTGGGATGTATTTTTCATGTCAAGACATTTTAGAGTGGTTTAGGAGTGCAGGATGTACGGGTAATGAATTTAACCTGTGCACAAACACAGCTTTGCTCTCATACACACACACGGGGAGGGGAGTCGAATATTCACCTGACCACAGGTGCATCACAGCGTCAATGTGAGGCACACTCATGCTGACTCCTGCCCCCACCTCCCTCTTTAGACTATTGTTCTCCACTCACCAGGGCCCGGGGAGGTGCCAGGGGTGACATCAGCCTATAACCATACACTAGTAGAGACACTGTGGGAGAGGAAGGCTCATTGTTGGCTGACTGATCTCCAGTCTCGCGCTGACAAGCCCCCCCATGTTTACTAGATTTGTTTTTTGTTGTGTTCGCTCCCGGTAAACACTTGCCTCTCAAAACAGGCAGCAACTACCTCTGTCACACCGAGGCTGTCAACACAACGCTCACCCGCACTGTACTCCACATCACAGTGAGCTGTACACATACTGTAGAGATGTATGTACGAGCTAAATGGATGTACTCAAAGGCAGCTTAAATGCATATAAGAGCTGTTAAAGCGGTGTTTATGGGAGGCATTTGCATAGTGTTCACAGCACTTTCTGCCTCCTGTCTCCTTTCCCCATACACACACATGCATAAGCTACACTTTTCCCTCTCGAATACTCTCGACATGCCTTCCTGACTAAAGAAACAAAATGAAAGAAGGTTGATTGAGGCAAAACAAGGAAGGTTGTTTTTTTTTCATATTTCCTGTTTCAATAATTAATATGCATGAGTTTTATGGCCGCTTAAGATGCGATCAATTATTCATTAACAGCATGTTAATTGCATCCACAGTCGTGAATATTTAACCAAACACTAAATCAATGGGGTCGAATGAGCAGCAATATGGACATTTTATAAGCTTTGCCAAAATTAGGTTAGGCTTTAATGAAAACAGCACAGAGCAGATTGGAAAGGGACAAATGTGAAGAAGGAACCAACTTCATGGAAAAGGATGGAAGCTGATGTTTGGAAAGCAGACCATATGAATAAATGCAAGGTTGTTGACTCGTAATAGTATAGTCAGTGACTCTTAGCCTTTTCTTCTGCTTTGTCTCTTTATTCTCATCTCCTCCTTTTTTAAATGGAGAGGATGTAATCTCTTCATCTCTGCCCACTGTAGCCAGCCTTTTTCGCTCTCAAAGACTCCAGACTCCTTTGTCCTGGATCTTTGTGTGCTTGTGTGTCTGTGCAGCTCTTGTTTGTGGGTGTGTGTGTGTGTGTGTGTGTGTGTCACAGCGGTGTCTGGACGTTGACATTTCTCTGCTTGGATAACCATCGCGCCCTCTGTCCCTCTGTCCCTCCAGCCATGACGCAGGGTAATGTCACCTGTCAGTCTCAAACTCCTACTTACAACCGCTGTCCCCCTTTACTCCCCCCACCCCACCCACATGGAACACCACCACCGCCACCACGAGTCCGCCACCCTCTCACCCCGACCCTAACCGCTCCTCCTCTGGACCTCACCTGGGAGACAAAGCCCTCACCATCTCCCCCTTCCCACTGCTTTTGTCTTCCTCTCCAGTACCTCATATGACTCCATATCCTCCTGCTCTTTCGTTATCCAAATGGCAACTCACCCCTTCCTCCCCCTTCCATTTGCCCCCAGGACTCCAGAATATGGAATGGGAAGACAGCACATAGTAAATGGGAAAGTCAGGGGTGGGAAGTTGACTTTTTGTCTGGACCTCGGTACTTTCTGCGCCTGTTTTCAATTACTCTCCCAGCACAGGCGGGGTGGAGGTTTATGCGTTATATGGGAATGTAATTGACTATAACTGCCCTCTTAACATTAACCAGGTGTACTAGCTGAGTGTGTGAGATTAGGCCCCGGGTCTTGGCCGTTATGTGTGGACTGTCTATGTGTGTGTTGTTGTTGATGTATTTATACCCTGCTCCTGTGAGGTGGTGCCCATTAGCACCGCATTTAAATCTGACATTTTTCCTGTGTGTTTCTGCACACATGAGTGTCTATGTGCGTTCACAGTCCTAGTACTTGTCCCTTTGTGTAAGTTTCATCATCCATCTGCCTCTGTGCATATAAGAGTGAGAGGGAAAGTAAAAAAAGGCAGGATACAGATCCAGCCTGCTTCAAGGGGGGGCCTGACTTTACAAGGACAAAGTCAAAATGGGCCCATTCACAAGGCTGACGCACTGTGATTTGTATGTATAGTGTTATGCAGCCTGCGGGGCACTAGCCCAGGGGCTATCACAGACACCCAGACCAGTTCACGAGCATGGGGAGGTGTGTGTGTTTGTGTGCGTGTTGAAGGAGAGGGTATTGTGTGTGCGGTGGAAAGAGAAGCATCAACAGGCTGTCAATCACGGCCTGGCCACAGCCTGTCACTCCTCGATAGAGCTCGTCCAGGGGAGAATGGGAGTCCCTGGGACCCTGAGAGGAGAAAGAGAGGGAGGTGGTGCAGGAGGGGAAGTGGAGGAAGCAGGGAGGAGGTGACTGTCTGTCTGTCTCGGTGACTCGGGCTTGATTTGATATTTGATACCGAGCATGTGGCATTTGAATGCAAATCTATTTTGATTGTCCCACCGTCGGATAGGGTTAAAAGGAATCTATAGGGGATATGCATGTATGCATGTGTATCAGAGAGCTAGTCTGGAGACACACACACATACAAAATGATGCGAAGAATTATTCAAATGGATTATATTACTCACCAATTCACTTGCATCAGGCGTTTTGTTTTTTTCCTCTAAAAGCAATATAAAGATATTTAATCAGAATAAGATAATGGGTCAGAGGTTACAAAAATGTGTAGTGATTCTTTTCCCCTTGCAGTAACGTAGTTCCCTTTATGTGGAAAAAGTTGGCGGTGTATGCATGTATACATCCTGTGCATTACTGTGTGTATGTTTGAAAATGTGAGCGTGTGCCGGATAATTATTTTCCCCCACGTGCATGTGGAGGATTGTGTTTAAAAGCAAGCATGCCAAGTAGGCAGACAGACAGACAGGCAGACAGATAGACGGGCGGATAAAGCCGGTATTACTGCAGTATGGAAATGCGAGGCTCAGTTCCCTCCCAATTAGAGCAGTGACTTCTGAAATGCCATAATACCCATTAATTAGCAGGCTGCTATTTTCTCAGTGATATGGCTAATTAGTCTGCGAGGCTCTACACTATCTGGACCATTATTATTGGGTTGAAGCCATGCAAACACACTCACGTACACACACTCCTGTTCGAGTTGACACGCAAACACTAGTGTACTCACGTTCGTATACATACGGTACAAGGGGAGGAGATACACATGCAGCGCACATTGCAACAATTTCCCACAGTTGAATGACCCTAATTTAAGTGACGCCATTATACGCTTCAGTGGCAGCATAGCACAACATGAGAGTGATAATGGTGAAGAAGGGGATGTTGATGAACAGGCCGCACTCTTCTTCAACTATATGCTCCTCATAACGTGTTATTATACCCTGATAAAACCCAGCAAACAGCAGCACTGCTGGTCCCCCCAGTGAGAAACAACAGGGAAACATTTCAACCCCCTGTAATGACTTGGCATGTGTGTGTGCGGCGCTCTCTCTGCCTCGACAGTCCATCAGTGTCTCCCACCGGACAGACAGGCCACTGACACAGCACCACGAGGCCGGGAAACCTTTTCAATCACTGCCTCACTTTTCCCTCTCTGTCAGGTGGCAGAAAGGCGTGATTGATCTGTTGTTTCTCCACGGTGGTAAAGGAGTGGAAAGAAGTTGTGTTGGGTAAAAAAAAAGAGGTCTGGCATGTGTGACAACCACTTTCATAAGTTTATTAATCATCTTCATCAATAATGCAGCCCTGGACCTGCTGTTGGTTGTCATGCAGCTTGTGAGTGTGTGTGTGTGTGTGTGTGTTTGCATGCATGCGTGCGAGTGTGTGTTCACACCCCTCACAGCCCGATGAACTTCATAAGTGTCCCATCACCACTTTAATCAAATTACTTATGAACCAAAATTGACAGTTTTCATTAATTATAAAGGATTATTCTAATTGCGATTCAAATTTATTCATTTAGAACAGACGGCATTCAGTAATGTTTCAGGAAATTTGCATATTAAATGGAGAGGGTAGGCCATTAGCTATGCTAATATATGCATGATTCCTTATTTTGTGATTGGTGGGCCATATGTAGCAGGCTGGGGGTGTGCAGGTGAGGAATCTAGAAGGAGCTGTAATATGTTTGATAAACACAGAGGGATGCAAGGCCAAAACACACATGTGCACATGTCCACACACACACACACACACACACACACACACACACACACACACATACACACACACACATGCTCGCACACACCCGCCAAGCCATACGTCTCTGCTCAGTATCAATCTCCCTCCGTCACACACACACACACACACACACACACACACTCTCTCTGTCCTCACATTTTCTCTCCCATTCTCTGCTTCCATATTCCTCCCTCAAGACCCATTGGAGGGAACAACTTTTCACCCGAGAACAAACACGGCACACTAATTAAGTTTCTGATTTCTGATCCTGCTGCATTTAGAAACATAACCTTGAGCCTGTGTACAGTCACAGTCATAGTTATGATTTAATACGGTGCTTAAATGGAACAAAAAGAAAGAACTTTTGCAAGCGGCACATTCATCCCCACAATGTATGGGGCTGGTCCCAGGTTGACACAATGCTCTTTATCAAGCTATATATAGTCGATGCATTATGCATTAAGTTTAACATGTGCTTAAATCAACACTATTCAATATGAATACATCAGTCTTCAACTAAGGTAGAGAGGAGAACAGTTAGGGTAAATGACTGCGCGGGGAGGCATGCGGGTGAGCATAAGCATGCGGTCACACACACACACACACACACACACACACACACACACACACCTAAATGCGGTCACACACACCCTTCGGCTGTGCGGCGGCGTCTACCCAGGCTGATGACAGGGCCATTATTCACTGGTCAGTCCCACGAGGGCAGGGCTTGGGCTGGACAGGGTAGCAGAGTGTCCCAGCATGGCAGGACAGCACTGAGGTGAGAGGGACCAGGACCCTTCATTACTCTCATGGTCCGGGGGCCTGGAGCTTTTCTCCCTCTCTCTCTCTCCCTCCCTCTCTCTTTGTCTCTGTCTCCATCAGATTAATGGGCCAGGCCCCGACAGAGGAAGTGTTTCAATCAGCACCGCCTGCCAAGCTTGTCCATCACCCAGACAGCCTCTTATTCATCATGGCTTTGATACACATACACACATACACACACACATGCAGAGATGTTTATTTGGTTGCATTTTTTCCACGGCGCTCTGGTGTGAATTCAGGCCACAGGTAGCGACGTTATCAGGCTACAAGTTGTTGAACCCAGCACTCCTTTCTCCTACACTCCTGCAAGCAGGAGAGATCTCATTGCCTGTCTTTCAATGCTCCCTGCACGATTTCTCAGTTGAATTTTGAATGATCCTTTTCGGATCAAATGGATGAAACACAATTGGTTAAGTGTCTCTGGGACTTCTGTCCCCAAGCTGGGACTGGAGCTCCGGCTCCAGGGGGAAGCGAGGAGCGATCTCTCCCAAGTGGGGCCTCTCCCTTAGCGGCGAAGGCACAGCGTGGATCCTCCCTGACCCACCGTCTCCCTCCTCCAGGGTCCATTTGTTCTAAGAAATATTTAACAACGGGGCAAATTCAGCTGACATGACATGAGCAGATAGAGACGAGGAGGAGGATGGGACGATGCACAGAGCGAGCTGGAAATGAATTTTTCAGCGCAGTGAGATGTTCTATTTGAATAAATCATGACACTTAAGATAGACATGAGGGCAATATAGAGGTGCTCGCTGCTACTTTGAGGAGTAGCACTCCAAAGGAATGGAGCGCAGTGTGTGCGTGTGATGGTCTCTTTGTCTGTCAACCCCTATGTTTCTGTGTGTTCAGTGTGTGTTTCTGCATATTTTCTTTTATGTTTTGTCTTTTTTAAGTCAAGGTATCTTTGTATCTATCAGTCTGATATTTGTGAGGCATGTTGAACTGGATGTTTCTCTCCCAGTAAACTGGGCCACTGCAGCCTGTTACAGCCTGGTGTCCGAGGCCCAGGGCCAGGCCCAGAGACAGACCTGGTTCTGGATTATTAATGTTCCCCCCTATGGAGCCAGGCCCCCACCCCCACCCAGTGCCCCCCTACACCCGTGGGGTCAGCCTGCATGGCTCCTGGTGCAAGGCCCCCCTCATAAATCTCCCTAAATTAGTGTGTGTATGTGTGCATGTGTGTGTGTGCTTCCACGCTTAAACATATACTGCAGGCAGGGAGACAGGTCACCACGAAAACAAGCCAGTCAGGCTCTTGGTTGAAGTGTCAGTGATGCATAGCGGAAAGAGTGAAAGAAAGAGTTGCAGAGAGAAGAAAGAATACGAGAAGTGAAACACAAGGGGAGGAAAAGAAAATACACAAAACAGGACTTGAGGAAGACATTTGATTCTCTGAGAGCGCCAGACTTCACTTTTAGTTTGCTCGCCTTTTTGTCAGCCCTTTTTTTTGCGCCGTAACTTTATATTTGCTTACAAATATTTACACTTAATTTGAACTTGCCGCTGACTTCATTAGGATCGATTTCCTGAACAAATCTTAATGCTTAATAGCTGAAGTGCAGGATCTCCCATTCCTCTACCTGCCTAGATTAGTTCAACATGTCCCACGGTGGTAACAGGCATGGGGAAGTGCTGTTGTGTCACTTAGTTAACCCCCGAGACAAATGGCTCCCCTCCGGAGCACAGTGAATTACACACCTCATGAAGCATATTAGGAGGCAGACACAGTGCTTTTCTTCTGGAGATGATCTGTGCGGCAGAGATGGATGGAGGGAGACGGAGAGGAGAGGGCTGAGTTATGGCATCACCCTCAGCCATTTTTACAGCGCATCGGCATCCGAGCAAAACAGAGAGAGAGGAGGGGCGGAGAATAAAGAAATGAGGCACAAAGATGTACAGCACAGTGTGAAACAAAAGGCTGAAAAGATGAATAAACTAGAACTACTGAGGAAGATAAAACCACACAGCTCTAAAGTTATCCATGTTAAATTTGACAAGGAAAACAACTCTTTACCTCATTTGTTGCTAATGTAGGAAAATTATTAGAAAATATAACAGAATTGTCCCTCGGAGGCTTCCTTGCTGTTAGCTAATCGCTTAGACAATCTTTATCACCACCGTAATAATATTTAGATGCTACAGGGATTACTTAAAAGTTGTGTTATAATTGCTTTCCTTGTTTTGTTTTTTATGGGCAGAGGGTGATTTTGTGTTTAATTGCTCCAAAGTGACAAATAATGCCCGTTATTATATGATGAAAGTGTGAGATCATTAAATTACTACGGCAACCGGCTGCATGTGTTTATTCGTTCGTTTTCGCCGTTGCAAATTTATGCCATGAGGCTTCAAGAGGCCAAGCAGTTATTTACACAAATTCACTTCCACAGCCATTCCTGGATTTGGGGGTAATTACGTGAGAGCAAAATGGTTTTATTTCATTTAATCCAGCCGGCGCAGCAATTTGCAGTGGTAATATTTGTAGCTGTGGAGTCTGCACAGTAAAACAGCTTGAAACCAGCAAGAGTCTCAAATACAAACAAGGTAGAGGGGGCAATAATCAAAGCAAGAATGTATGCAGAAGACAGTATTTTCTAGAGAAAACTGAAAATGTTTAGAGTTAAGATACAAGTCAAGTTTTGCAACATCATTTGTTTGAGTCTGAAACCTTCAGAATGCATGTCCCCACATGTAAATATTTCAGATTTCTATTTTTTTTTTTCACATTTTATTTATTCATTCAACTGTTTATCAATATCCTGTATGTTTCATCTCACTATATACTGATATAAATGCAGTTTCAAAGCTTTTTTTCCACTTTTCCACATTGCTTAAAAAAGTCATATTTAAAAAGTCATATTTAAAGATGTACTCTTAAAAATCAACACGCGTAATTTTTGTGTGTTAAAATCCCCAAATTTCTCAAGATAGGGATTAATAAAATATTACCATACTTTGTCAAAGCTAATTTCTGATTTCATTCACTACTTTCTGCTTTAAAAGCTGGATTGAACTAAATCTTTGTGCCATTGTGTAAAGCAGTTGTCAGGGGGTACATAAAAAGATTGTAAAGCAGCAAAAATATGTAAATAAAAATAGTAATATATTAATATTTTTGTGTTTAAGAGGAAAATAAGCATCCAAATGGGATTATAAATGGGTGTGATGCAGATGTTTAGTGATTTTATTATCACAATAACCAGTAAGCTACCAGCTACAGTAAGCTGACTGCCCGGTGCACACCTCCAGATAATAAACAATTCAAATAGTTAGCTAAAAGTGATGGATGATGCAAACTTGACCAAACTTAACTAAAGATAGACTTTTTAGTTGTAAAATACTGAAAAAAATGATTGCACCATGTTTTTTTTTGTTTTGTTCAAGGTGTATTTATCTACAGAGACCCCGTTCTCTGCCTGTATTTTCTTATTTTCTTCTTATTTTGCTATGTTAGGGACGTTCATGGGCACAGTGTGCAGGTGAGGCTGGGACTTTACTAAATGGTAGCAAACTGGTGCCAGACCGTAAGCAGCACGCATCCAAACGGAAGCTATGAAAACTGCGGATATGGCGCCGAAAAAACACAAATATAACGAGGCGAAACACCAAGTGGACCAAGCTCGTTTGAATGGGAGTGTGAATCCGGGGTTGGCTTTCATTTTCACTTGTGTTGGCAATACTGTTTACCAACAGTTATCCACAAATCCTTCATAGTATACCTACAACACATTTGGAAAATGACGGGTGTGGTCATTAATAAAGGGGTACTTGAGCTCATGGGGTGGAGATGTGAGGGTAAAAGGTTGTCCAAGTCAACATGAGAGACAGAGCAACAATTGTGAAACAATAAAAGATCTTTTTCAATGATTAGAAAGCGAGGAAAACATGATAATAGACAGCTGATCTGAGTAAATGAGAGAATTATAGGCTATCATCAGTTATCTGTCCATATTTACTGGTCAGCTGTCAATCAGATTATCCATAAATCCTTATGGTAATCTCTTTGCTATTGCATATCATCACGCACTGCTCTTTATCCACCCCCCCACCCCCCCCCACCCCCCCTCGCCACACACCCACACTCTGTTGATCCATGTAAATGTGTGCAGCGGTGATTCCAGTCCCCCGGCTCCCAGGGAGATGAGATAGAGCACCGAGGAATCAACATGCTGCAGTTTTGTAATGTTTCCGTGCGGCTGACTCCAGACACCTTAAGTCATGTAAATAATGAATCAGATGATCCACGCGTGCAGGAGATCGAGGGGACACGCTGACATATGGCTGAGCGAATGAGGCATGCTGACTTTCTCTTACAGTCTCTTCTTCACACTCCATATCTCAGCGCAGTCTCACTTTTCCTCCACCTTCACCTCCTCCTCCCTCCAGTCCAAACTCTAATATTTAACCCCCTGATTTGGTCACCTCTGACTCTGGTGACCCTTACTTTCCTCTACCCACTTATCCATCATCCGTCAACTATGAATACCTCAGAGGAGGAGGAGGAAGAGGAGGAGAAGGACAGTTGGGGAAAAGAGCGGAGTCAATGAATTAAACAGGAGGTGCAGTGGGGAAGGTGGAGTATGTTGGACAAGTGGATGTGGTCCACAGCTGTCTGCGAGGCTGCTCTCTGACCTCGAGGAGATAAGAAAGTTGGGAGACCCTCAGCCTGTGGGGTCCAACAGCCCCTGTAAAAAAAAAAAACCTCCATCTCTCTGCTTCATGAATTATTGAGATATTGGCCTACAGCTTCTAAAATATACAGGAGGGTGGTCTGCCTCTCCTTTCCGATTTCACAAACTCTCCACCTCGTCCGTCTGTCTATCTTTCTATCATTTTCTCCTCTCACTTTCTACATCCCTCCCTCCCTCTCTCTCCTTTTTCCTCTCCCCCTTCTCATTCAGATTTCGCCTCTTGCGCCAGCGAGATCGTAAATCAGAACACAAACAAAGCAGACGAAAAAAAAAGAGAGCGGCAGAGAAAGACAGTTTGTTATTCAGATCATAAGAAGCTTTTTCTTCCTCACTTGAAGAAGAGCGTCTACCACTAACCAGCTGTCATGCATTTAAAAGTTGTCAGGGATAAATTCACGAGTTCTTGTGTTACATCAGATGCTTGTAATGCGCACAGCAGTAAGCTGGCCCTTGAAATGAGACAGAACTCTGGTCTGTCCATTAATCTTCTTTGCGCTCTTGTTTTTTGCCTTTTTTTTTTCTCTTTCTAGATGAAGCAATTGTCCAAGGCACGCCGCTGCTTACTGTGTGTCTCTTGACATGTGTGTGTGTGTGTGTGTGTGTGTGTGTGTGTGATGCGTTTGCTCGTGCATGATTATATCTAAGGCAGTTGGCTCCAAACGCGCTGCCCAGTGCAGAATCCTAGCCATAACAAATGAACAGAGGGTAGAAAATAAGACATATGAAAGAAAAGCTGAGCAAAGGAGTGATTCTCTCTCTGGCTGGTGGAGATCTGTATTGTAAGCAGTTTCAGCTGTCAGCACTTCTTTGAGCTACCTCAAAGGGAGGAGGAGGAGGGGAGGGGACCGGGAAATGTTGTAGTTTTATTTTCCCCCTTTTGAGGGTTCCTGTTTATTTGTACATGGCGCTGTTTATTTTCGCGGTTCATTTGATATAGGTTTTTTTTTCTCCTTTTCAGAGAGACAGACAATGCAGAAGGGTGAGCAGAGAGATGTGCAGTACTGTAGTTTCAGTTAAAGAAGAAGTTGTCAGGCTTAAAGCCTCGGGGTGGGGCTAGGGAATAAATTGTCAGCCGTCCCCTTTTTGCTTTTCAGGCCTCCGGTGCTCCCCCCTACACACACTCCCCCCTTTACTCCTCCGACCCTCCCTCCTCCCTCCCTCCCTCATTAAGTATTGATGTGGGTAGCCATACTTGCCATCTCAGCCTATTAATAATGCATGGCAGGTGCTGTTGATGTGGTCTCTCACACTGAGATTGAGAGAGGCAGGAATGGCAACACTGTGCTGCATAGTAGCTACAGCACAACCTCCGTCACACGGCTCTGCAGCTGGGAGGTGGGGGGGGGTCTGCCCCGGTGAGTTTATGGCAAGCTGTGACAGCAGCTCGGAGATGGATATACAAGGTAGCATCTTACTCAATATCCCGGAGCTGTTTTTACATAGAAAACTCCCTTTGTCATAAACAACTGATGGATGAGGGTGGGATAGTGTATGAGCCTTGTCTGCCAGTGCTGTTTTATTAGTTTTATTTGTATCTTGTGTTTTATTGAAGTAGCTCATACTGTACTTTCACTGACAGACAGCTGCGGTTTCACTAACTCATATCTCTCTCTGCCTCTCTCTTTCTCTGCACATGCAGGTTCTTCCTCAAGTTCTTCCTGAAGTGTAACCAGAACTGCCTGAAGAATGCAGGGAACCCTCGAGACATGAGGCGTTTTCAGGTGAGATGCAACTGCCTGCACGCGTACAGTGTGTGTTGTATAGAGGACGAGGACCACACTTCCTGGGACTGTCTTTCATAAAATTTTTTGCAAGGCATCAGACATGGCAACAGCATTACCTCCCAGCACTTGAAGAGAAACAAAGCTTTCACAGGGTCTCTCTCACATAAATGCTGAATGAGTGGTTTCCCAGGGATGAATCAAGAGAGAAAGAGAGCACAGTATGCACTAACATTACAGACAAATAAAATGCTCATAATAAGCTGAACATACTTTAAAATTTTCCAGCCAGCAAGCTTTAATATTTTGGTTCACTCTCACTGCTCACAGTCGTTTACAGCTGAAGCAGGCACTTGTTTTCAATTTTAAAAAAAGCTCAATGTACACTACTTGTACAGCACCAAACAGACAAAGTTAGCAGCTAGCAGGTAAACACAGTGGAGCAATTAGCAACAAAAGAGCCAACTATTCCCCTCAGGAGTAAATGGAGACCACAAACAGAACGAACTGGAGAATTAATGTTGAATTTACATTCACCAGATCACAACTCCTGTTCTTTGTCTCCTCGATGTGTAAATAGGCAGCTGTTTGCTAACAAGTTTGATGTATAATGTTAATAATGTGATAAGATAAGTTTTGTGCTCACAGTTTGTCTTTGCTCTAACCAAAAATATTTTATTGTGGGTTTAAAATAACTCAACGTCACATTTATAGTAAAAAAAAAAATCAAACAGAGTTAGTCTAGAACAAATATTTAAGGTTTGCAACACATACCATGGATGTATAAAGAGAACTAGATACAGCATTGGAGGCAGGGCCCCATTAATTCCTATGAAAGTTGCTCAGTGGTGCACAAAGCCAAAAAGGTTCAAGTTCCTGGGTCTAAAATAACCCAGATCCTTCACATAATTTGGCCCACTAGAGGCTTTTGCCAGTCGAGCGGCTTACGTGTTTTAGCACTCCACTAACTTGAATGGGGATAAAATGATTAAATCATGCGGCTCTCCTAGACTTTTAAATGTAATTGGACCAAATGTAACAAATTCTGAAGAAAAAAATGTATCCACTGATTTACAGACATCTCTTTCCTAGTGTAAGAGACAGGAAAAAGTCATTTTGGGCCCTGTTGCATCACATGATGAACCCGAGGGTTGTAGTTACACAGCTTGGCCACTATGTCAAATTGGCCTTAAAGTCTGGCGCACTTCCTGGGGACCAACATGCTGTAAAATTTGTAAAATAAATCAGGTGCTGAACTTCCTGTGCACTAATGCTACATTAAAAAATATTTACTTTCTTAAACTATATAAACAGGTCTTTAGGAAGGTTAGGAAAAATGTGAAATATAATATTGGAAGTGTTACCATGTTCCCTTCAAAATAAAAGTCTGTGAGTCACATTAGATTTTCCAGGAATTCATAATTCCCAGTTTATAATTAGAATAAACACGTGTACTCTACTAGGTGTGTAATTTGCAAGTATCAAAGTGAGACTAATTTTGGTTTCATGGTTACCATCTGTCTCTCCCTTTCTCAGGTGGTAGTGTCGACTACGGTGAGCGTAGAGGGTCATGTCCTGGCCGTCTCCGACAACATGTTTGTGCACAACAACTCAAAACACGGGCGCCGAGCTCGAAGACTGGACCCATCGGAAGGAACACCGTCCTACCTGGAACACGGTATTAAAAGCAGGAACAAAAAACCCAGACTGTCTCGCCGAGCTTTCTTTGTCTTCTTCACTTTCTTTCTCTCTTTTCAACTCTCCTCCCCTCCCCTCCCCTCCCCTTCCCTCCCTCTCTCTCCCTCACCCCCTTCCCCCCTGTCTGGCTCCACACTCAACCCCTCTTCTGTCTGCGCTCTATCCCTCTCAAGCCTGCTCTCTTGCTGTCTTTCTTATCTCTCTCCTGCTTCCTCCTGGATTCTCACTTTCCTCCCTTGTAGGGTTTCTAACTCAAGCTAAGAGAGGAGAGAGTGGTAGCTAGTGAGTCTCTTGTCTCTCCCTTGTGGCTTGCTCCCCTCAGGTCTCTGCCTCTGGGCCTTCTACTCTGCCTTGCATAAGCACTATGTGTCTTATGAGGTCTGTTCTGCTTAAAGCCAACACTGGCTTTATTTCCTCGGAGACCTGCTTTTATCCTCCAGCCCTCCATCACTCCCCATCCCTCAGGTTTTCAAACACACCCATACACACACACAGAAAAAGCCCATGCACACGCATACACACCCCCACATGCACAGTCAGACCCAAACCTTTAATACTTCATAATGACATGTGCACATGATTTAGGAGCCCGCACTGATTCCCAAGTCCCTAATCCAGTTATTTTCTCATTTCGATTTCCCAGACATTGAATAAGAGAAACATATTTTTTTTTCTTTGAGGAAAGTCAACCTCGGGGATGATAATGACAAAAAAACTAAGAAGGGATTTACATGATGGCCTCCAGTAGATTGCATTAAGATTGAATGTTATGGTTAAGTCTTTCTAATGACCATTCTCCAGAGGTAAGGTGGACCACTTGTCCCCGCGACTGGTCTCACAGACAATTAGAAAAGTTCACAAAGACGAGACATATTGGAGACGTCAGCTAGACTTGGATCTCACACTGAAAGGAGAGCACACACAGTACACTAACAGATGTTCTCTGTGTCAGAGAGATTTGTTTGGGAATTTCCTCTTCTCTGATTTTCTACTCTCCTGATGACGGCGGGTGGAAGGAGGAACAACAGGAGAGAAAGAAGGAAAGGGGGGAGATGTAGGGGCGATGAGAGGAAGGGGTAAAAGTGCATGATTGTATAAAAAGAAGATGAAATGATAAGAATGAAGACAGCGGTTTCTTTTTGTTTCTGGTGTGTGTGTGTGTGTGTGTGTGTGTGTGTGTGTGTGTGCTGAGTTTGTGTGCAGGATACACAACTTTGGGGGCCCATTTCAGGCGGTAATAGATGAGCAGTGCATAGAGTTGAACAGATGGCACCGAGGAACACCCCAAAGTATAATCCTATCACATGGATTCACGTTCCACCATCTGGTTAATCCAAACACACACATACACACAAACACACACATGCACATGGAGCGCACATAATATCAGCGGCTGTGAAAAGGGAGGCATCTTAGGCCATGATTACGGCCACAGATTGCTGCTTGGTGAACGTTGATCTCTGCAGGCGTATCGGGGGGCTAAATATCATTCCAGCTTGTTGGGGAGGATCAACAGAACAGGGAGTCAGGCAAAGAGCAAAGGCTAGGCTGCGGGGGGAAAAAAGTCAGCCTAGTCTAAAGTGGATTATGCCGCTTTACAGAATTACAGCATGTCTGACAAGCTGCATATCTGTTAAGGAGAGGAGATTTAGCTTGTATAAACATGTATTTTCCCAATGCTGTTCTTTTCTTCAATCACATCCAGTAATCTCCGAGTCCATAATACCAACTGATAAGGTCAGAAAGCACACTGAACACCAGTTATTGGAAATGTGGTTTATTATTTCTGTTATTCTGTGTACTTTGTCCGATAAGACATGAAGAATATGTTTTAAGAGAAAATATTGAAAGCTTACAAAACGCATTACAGATATCCAGGCAGGAGCAGAGATGACCCTGTGTGGTCAGACTCTCAGTGGCCAGGCGCTGAGATACAGTAGCTGCACAGATATGTGAAACAGACAGCTGAGCAAGAGCTAAGTATTTGGTTAATGAAGGCGGCGTATTCCGAGGGCAGAGCTACTGTTGGCTCTGCTCTGCTCCCCGGTCGCGTGGCCTTTGATCAGACACTCAGCACACCTGACATTTACACGCCTGCACGCTTTGCCACATGTCATAAAACAAGCGCACCGCCGCTGCCCTCACACACAGGGCAGGGGTGATGTTTAATAACGGGGTGCGTATAATCACTCTGATTAGTATTCCTCGCTCGCCCCCGACCCCAGGGAGAGAGGAGAGAGGTGATGTGATGTGTGTGTGTCTGTGCGTGTGTGTGAAAAGAAGAAGGGACTGTACATTATGCCGATAGCAAAGACCTTTATGGGCTGTCATTAGGTTAGTTAGCATCTAATCTATTTTGTCTGTGACTCTTGCAGCGACCCCCAGCATCAAAGCCATCAGCCCCAGTGAAGGCTGGACCACAGGGGGCGCTACCGTCATCATCATCGGGGACAACTTCTTTGACGGCCTGCAGGTCATCTTTGGAACCATGCTGGTCTGGAGTGAGGTTAGTCACCATCCAGTCATCTGAAAAACAAGCCTGTGTGTGTGTATAGAGGTGCAACAATTAATCCATTAGTCCATACAATTGGACATTTGAGGAGTCATCTTGGGCTTTGAGAAACACTGATTGTCATTTTTCACCGTTTTCTGACATTTTATAGACCAAACCACTAATTGATTTATCCAGAAAATAAAAACAGATCAATCAACAATGAAAATAATCATTAGTTGCAGCCCTGTGTGCGTGCATCCTTACACTGGAAAAAATTAAATAAATAAGCAGCAGCAAACTGCAGCTTGCCACAATAATAAAAATTTTCTGTAGCCAGGAGCTGTGCTCATGTGTTTCAGGCAGGAAGAAATTCTTGTTAACATAGGTCAACATGTCACAGGAGTCACAAGACTCTGTTTACTGACTGGCTGTGGATATTCTCAGGCCGCAATTCGCAGCTTAAACTATCCCCAACTTTTGGTGAGGCAGCAATTTGATATCGAGTCAAATGGCCGCAGCTCACAGCAGGCCGCACTTCACCACTGCGAGTTTTTGGTGTTACCAAGAGACATTAAACAGATGCCTTTCCACTGTAAACCAATAGGTCCCAACCTTTTTGGGTTTGGGTTCATTTAAACGTTGTAACAGGTTTATTCCTTCTCAGTTTGTTTAAGGGGTCTAACACGTATACTGTATATAAAGATGGATGCATGACAGCTCCCCAAAAGTGAAGCCTAAACATTTCGATCTCCCCCTGGTGGCTGGCTGCAGTACAGGTCATGAACCCCCCACCTTTACCATGTTAATGGATGGGATAATGGGCCAAACTAAAAGATCAAACGTACACATCGGACTAATTTTTCCCAAAGATGGTTTCATTATTTTAGGTAGTTATTTTAATAAGTTATTTGATGCTACAAAACGGGGGTCTGACGTCATGTTTGGCAGCTGTGTGAGCCAGTCGGTGTGCTTGCAATCAGTGGCACAGCTCGCAACTGGTCGTACGGCAGGACCTCAACACCGATGAGATCACTCACTTACTACAGTGCAGACTGGCTCCAAATGGCATCACCATGGCAATGATGGCAGCGGCCGTTATCTGGGATATCTTGCCTTTATTTTTGTACAGTGAGAAGAGGTGGAGACATGTTGTCCATATTTATATACAGTCATTTGTCAAAAGAGATGAAAGTATGCAATATTTAGACAAAAAAGATTGGAGAAAAGTCAGAAGAATTTTGTTCAACAGAAATACATTTCTTCTTTATTACTTCGATCATCATGTGACTTCATCACATATATAGCATATTGGGATCCCTAGGGGAGGAGCTGAAACCACAGGTTGGGACCCACTGCTGTAAAATAATGCTGAATTGATTAGTCAGTTAAGAGCTGATCAACACAATATAAGTCATTTTAAGTAACATTAGCTTTAGAATTTAAAAACTTTCCTCTTTTCTGTCTTTCACATCAGTGTAAATTGAATCCAATTGAGGTCAGGTGACTGGAAATAAAGACAGATAAATTGATCACAACAATGATCATAAATTGCAGCCCTACTGTAAACCCATTTTTGAAATATATCAGAATTTCAACAGCCTGCTTTCTCACGTCTCACTGTACCAGTTTTTATTTTTGTCATATCTCTTCTTAGCCCCCTCCTGCCTTTTATTATATTAGTATCTGCCTTCTTGGAATATGTGCACACCACACTGTATGAATCTCTTTGTAAGGAGCATCTGCCACATGACTAAAATGTAAATGTAGTGTATGTGTGAAATTGAAGGTCAGTGAGCGGCGCAGCTAAACAGCTTTCTCTTTAGTAAAGGAATAATTCTATAAAAAGCTCCTATATTATCTCGCTGAGAGGTGAGTGGGGGCCAGACAATGGTGGAATGAAAGCGTAGCTAAGTGAGCAATGAAAGGGACAGTTAGAACAACACACACACATATGCACACACACGATAGCTGCTGGCAGAGGCATTGATAGCTTTTGAGCGCTGCTAGCTTTGAGTGCTAGTTGACTATAGCGCACGGAAAATGAGCACTCAGTGAGGTCTCATCTGTGTTTTGTCTTGTTACCGCTTTCCTTCAAAGACCCTTCAGCATGCACACACAGACATACGTGGCGAGTGGGCTCATCAACCACAATAAGTGAGCCTGTTTAAGACACAGTGGTGCTTTAATGTGGCTAACGGCAGCTAGACAGCCTCAGCTGACAGACACAGAGACAGGGGCAGCAGAGACGAGGGTATTATACGTTTACTTATACTGTGTAATAGATGTATGCAGAGGAAGGTGTGTTTTATTCATAAACAGATAACTGCTTTTGAACCCCTCTTACAGAGTCCATGTCAGCACTGATAACCATCCTAAGCCTCACAGTGACATTGCCTCGGGCTACGAGGCCACCTGAGGGCTTTAGCGCTAACACATCATTTTCAGGCTGATTATACAAAGAAAGAAAGTCAAAAGCTGCGAAGGAAAGGTCTGAGGCGAGCCTAGAATAGTCCCCTGAGCACATGTTTGGATATGAAGTTTCATTGCATTAATCTTTCTGCCCTCCCTGCCTCTCCGTAGCTGATCACCCCCCATGCCATTCGTGTGCAAACTCCACCCAGACACATCCCCGGGGTGGTGGAGGTCACGCTGTCCTACAAATCCAAACAGTTCTGCAAAGGCACACCTGGACGCTTCATCTACACAGGTACTGTGCACTAACACTTACTAATGACACTAATTAACAGAGATAATGCAGCCCCAGTCTATCTGCTGGGTGCTTTTATGCAATTTTAAACAGCTTTCCTTTAAAATAATAGAAAAGACATAATCGTATAACAGAAGTCATGTAGTGACTTTATGTTTTATCACGACTGTATATTTGCAGTATCTGCTAAAAGTAACCTGGTGCAGTTCAGAAGCTGTCATTTTCTCTCACACAGTTTCTAGAGAAAATGTGCATGCTAAACAATTTGAAATTCAATAACACGACTCAATAATTCAGTGCAGAAGCCTCCTGATCAGAGGAGGGAAAGTGTTTGCCCTCTTTTATGAAGCAGGTGAAGGTCAGGAGGAGGTTTAACCTTTTGATTAGAGGGATTATTGAGATTTAACCCTGTCGAAGGCGTGATTCACAAAGGAAGAGCCTGATTTTTGACGGCGAGTGCAGGGGCATGAATAGCTCGAGTGTTACATCAGAGCATATCGGCACAGAGTTATAGCCGTGTGGTGAAAAGAGCGGCAGAGAGAGTGAATGTGAAGCGGTGATTAACCAATGCGAGGCCACAGGTCCCCAGGGAGGTTGTGAATCACATAAATCTGTCTGTAATCTCAACCACTGATAGACTTAGGCTGTAAGCCCTGGCTGGAATTGCCAACATTTGACAAAATCACAATTGAGCGAGAGCGTGTGCGTCACATCGCCGCCATGCATTTCCTGCATCTTGTGTGTGTCCTAATTACTGTGCATGGACAGAATCCATGTCCATGCGTCATAATTATGACTCCCTGTTTGTGTACTTATGGGAAAGGCTGCCATAGGCCGCCTGTGTTTGTTTGCACGTATGTATGTATGTATGTATGTGTGAATGTACTCCAAGCACACACATGCACGTTGACAAGTAACTGCATTACTAAGACAGAGGGCAGATGGGTGGGCAGCCTTTGCCATGCCAGAGCTGTCCAACAGCCCGCTCTCTGCCAAACCCATAGAGCTGTGTGTGTATATAAGTGTGTGTAGGTGTGCATATGTGTGTGTGCAGCCTTTTAACGTGCCAGACATGTGGGAACCGTATGCATAAACGCCCTATCTCTTCCCAGCCCTCCACTCTTTCCCCTTGTCGCATTCACTTATTCAAAACTTGCTTCTTTGGATGAATTTATCCCCTCTCTCCCCTCTCTCTCTGCCTCTTGGCGTCTACGGAGGCACATAGAAGAATCTCAACAGGTGAGGGGTAGCAAGAGGTCATCCAGTGGGAGCTGAACACACACACACTGTGCCGCTGCTTGCCAAGCGCTGGCACCTTCACGGTGACACAGTCAACCGTGTCAAGGCATAGATCCCAGCTCTACTCTTCACACACTTCACTTCAGCCACTGCTCTGTACCCTCTGTGGGTATTTGTACCTCTCCCACAGCTCCTTTATCAGCCCTTTTTTATCATATCACGTTCTCGTAGCGAGGGAGAACCTGCTCACATTTGGTATCTTGAATGAGAGGCAGAGAACAACTAAAGGATGAGCAGAACATTTGGAGCAAAAAAAAAGCAATTGATGAGAGTGGAGAGAGGTGGATGAGAAAGGGAAGAGAGAAGAAGGATGGTAGAGAGGGATGGAGGATTACCATGGGCCATGTTGCCCTCCTGGGTCTGTTTGGCACCAGTTTGAGCCCAGTTGCCAGTGGGTACTAATCATGGAGGATTGGCAGCACTGCGTGGCAGCTGGCAGCTAGCACGCACACACACACATCAACACATCCCCACACTCGCAGACATGCATATACTCCTATATTACATGTGCACGCACGATCACACACACACACACATGCGCACACTGAATTACATTGGGGACAGCTGGCATTGCTAATCAACTTCAGCTGAGGAGAGGAAAGCGAGCAGCTCACAGACCTAATTAAGTCAACACATACCCAATACTGCTGCTACCGCTACTTTGCAAACATAGCCAACACATACGCACACACATAACCCATCTATAGGTTTACCACCCCCTCTCCACCCTCCTCTGCCTGATCATTGATACTCCACAACCGGCCGGCACTGAATGGAAAAAATTCAGCTGTAGTTCATGACGGAGGAGACAAGCAGGAGACTTTTGGTGCAGTGGAGATTCAGAGAGAAGCTATTACAGTAATGTGTCCTCTGTCGTCTCTGAGGACTCCTCTGCCATTAGACTTCAGAAAGCTCCAATTAGACTCATCAAAGGCAATTAAGCTCTCCACTGATAAGAATAAAAGAATGTTATTTTTTTCATTCTCTGCTCTTCCTCTGTCTTTTTATCCCCTTATCCCCCTTCTGTTCCTCTCTCTGCCCTCTGCCTTACCCACCTCTGGGGCTGAGAGCTCTCCCTAATCTCTCTCTCTCTCTCTCTCTCTCTCTCTCTTTCTCTCTCTCTCTCTCTCTCTCTCTCTCTCCCTCTCTCATTATCAGGTCATTGCCCACCACCCTCTCCCCCGTCCCCCCTGTACAAATGCATCCCCATGTTTGGTTGTGCATCACCTTTTACTGGATTGCTGATTGCTGTAACATTCATCAGAGATGCTCTCCCTTTTCTTTTCTCTATGCAATATAGAGTGATAATACTCTCTACCAGTAGGGCCCATGGGTGTGTGTATGCGTGTGTTTGTGTGCTTGTGCGTATGTGTTTGTGTGTGTGACACAAGGAAACTGGCCATAGATTGGGGAAGCTGATGAATCGCCCTTGTCGTTCAAAAGGCAATCCCTCCCTCCTCAGTATGCAGCCTTGTCTGCTTAGTGCTTCCACTACAGCTTCTGCTGATATTAAAAGGCTCTGCTGGCTCACATTAAGGCCGGCACCACACGCGCCGACACGCATCCGCACACGCGCACGCACAAACATTAGGGGTAGTTTTTCAGTGCTGAGTGCAGATTAGGTGTGTAGGAAACATCACTCAGTTGCAGTGAGGAGGAGCAGGAAAAGTGAGGTAAAAGACAAAAGTCAAGAACAGAATTTAAACCAGCCGGGATGCTGCTGAAATCTCTCTCCTTCTCTCTCTGCCTGCCTTTGTGCTCCAAATTAGTTTTAGGAGTGGAGGAAGGACTGCCAGTTGTCTGTCATTCTTTCCACTACAGACACTGGAGTGAAACACAGATGACACTCTGCAAAGTTTGTATTTATTTTAGCCCTAATGAAGCAGCTAAGTGATGAAATCTGCTTATCACACACACAAAGATTACTTTGCTTAGATGGTGCCTGAGTGCTTCGAATTAGTAATATACCTGACGGTGATCGTGTTGATATCTGCTGGTGCAATGTTGATTTGCCAGTGCATCAGTGAGAAAATCTGTTGTTAACGTAGACTCACAGACATATTCTTCATTCATATGCACATGTGATCCACCTACACTCATGCACGAGCACATTCACACATCACAGAAAATGCAGCATGTAGTCATCTGGCAATAAAAGTGGGGTGCAACCACGAGCTGGTCAATTACTCGTCTTGCTCCTATTTGTGAATGCTGTCTTTTATTGAGCTTGGGTGGAGGCCTGCTGTTGATTAAAACGGCTGGTCTCCAGCTGGAGACAGAGCCAGCTGAGATAGCTGCACACATTCACGTTTACTGCGCACAGTCTTAACTGTGAGGAAATTCACACCTCTATTTGAGATTGAGATTAATTTTCTGCACCATGTGGCTTGTCTCCCCTCTTTAGCGCGCTCCGTTCTTATTACAGGAGCATCTGGTCCATGATGATGATGTAAATGAATTTTGAACGAAGATTATTTTATACCCTGCTGAAATGAGCGGCGTTCACCAGGAGGGGGGATGATTTCTTATGTTTTCCTATATCTTAATTCAACAGCGCACTTTTCCTCCAGATTTTCAGAATTTGCATTCTCCCAGCGAGGATCCGTGCTGTCAGGTATTGTTAACTGTCGACATGCACTTTTTGCAACAGATAATTAGAGCTTAGGTTGTAGTAGCATCCACACCTCCATTGATTTGTAGAATCTCTTAGCGCCCCCCCTTCTTCCTCAGCCTCTCCCTTCCTTTAGGAGCAAAAAGCTCTACTCATCTGTTTTCTGTGTATGAATTTCCAGCCATGCATTAGTCTCCCTGACATGTTCAAGCGATGCTTTATTTAGCTTGTCGGATTCTGCAAATAAACGCAATCTCGGGGTTTATGGAAAAATGGATAAAAATTAGATTGTAAGGTATTGATCTGGATTGTGAGTAGTTGGTGGGGGTGTGGTGTATGTGTGTGTGTGTGTGTGTGTGTGTGTGTGTGTGTGTGTGTGTGTGTGTTAGTGTGTGTGTGTTGTTGGTGGTGGTGATGGGGGGGTGCGGCTCTCATCTGTGTGAGGGTGAGGGGGGAGAAATGAAGCCGTAATTCAGGACTATTGAACCCCCTGCCACTGGCGGCATCGATCGCAAGGCAGCGCTTATGAGATCACACCTGAGCACTGGAGACTGCAGAGGGGAGGGAGAGAGGGCGAGGGAGAGAGGGATGTGAGGAGGGAGAGGGGAGGCAAAGGAGTGAAGAGTGAGAAGGAGGGAGAAACAGAAGGTTGTGATATGATCAGCTCCTTTCCTACTGTCTGAGGGCCTGTTAAGGTGTTAACATCAAGCCTCAGAGCCAATTACCTAACCCTGCAAGTACACTACCCACTCACCACCGCCCCCCACACATAGTGTTGTGACACGGGAGGAGAAGGAGACAGGGCTACTGGACACTTACTGTAGCCTCCCCCTCCTCCTCCACCTCTCCCCCTCCTCTCTTGTGTTTCCAGGACGACTCCACCGTGCTGACCTCTCAATTATCCCTCATCCCCCCACCTCCTACTCTTTGCACCCCCTCTTATTCCTCCCCTAAAGCTCATACGTCCAGCACCCCTCCACCCTTGCCTCCTCTCCTCCTTCTCCTACCCCCTCACCCCTTCATACACACTCCCCCTGCGGCTCTGTGGGTTATTATAGTGAAATATGAAGCGGTGTGGATTCTAGGCTTCATGAAATTTCCATGAGCATTGATCTGATCTGATGTGGGTGATTGCTAGGTGAATCCCTCCAGTCCAGGGCTGTTGCTCATCTATTCATTTATTTATGGCAGTTATGTTTTACTGGCTTTGATTTGCTCTTCTGGAGAGCGACAGCTAAGGATTATAAATATACCTGTATAGGAGAGTGTGCTTTGAATCCTGGAGTGTACCGCCACAACACTCCTCTTTCGAGGCAGGAGAGCTTTTTTTTCCTCCAGTACTAATTCCTGTTGTGAAATGTGAGATATTGAGCATAGATATAAGAGCATAAAACGCCAAGATAATCCCCAAAGAGACACAGCCAGGTAGTTAGTGGTGCGCATTGTCCCCCACATACTCCTCTTCTGGTTTATGGTCCTTGAAAATGAGCAGAGACAATATCACTTCCTCTCTCAATTACCAAAATTGTCTCTTTATTTGTAATAGGGGGTATCTCTGTATGTCTTGGGGTTTTTATGCTATTGTTCACTCGAGGCTCATTTGGCACATTGTGGAGAACTGATAAAAAATTCATCATAAAAACAAAAGCCTTTGAGACGAAAGAGAGGATGTTGTCGGAACAATCCCCTCCTCAGACTGCGGGCCTAATCCAGGGCAAATCCTCCTTAAGGCTTTAGAGAGATCAGAGAATGGGGAAGTAATGTCAAATATTTGTCCTCAGAAATAATTCATAGTTTATTTGTTGCATGTGATCATCTCATTGTTTTGGCTTATTTTATCAGTAGACCAGCTGGCCTGTAATGCGTGTCATTCTTCAGAAGTTGAGCCTGCCTCTGGCGCCTCTACTTCAACTTTTTTTTTTCTCTCCCTCCGTACTGTCTTTGCTTCCAGCTATTCACCTTTCCTTTCTCTCACTCTTATGGATTACTGGAACGGTCCGCTGGGAGAGCTGTCCAAATACGTTTGTGTTGCCAAAACAGAGCAACACCGATTTTCTCTCCTTTTGCTCTCTTTTGGTTTGTGTGTCTGAGCGAGCGGCTCAGGAGGAGCCATGGTGAAGTCACTAGAGGTCCAGCAGGACAGCTTGTACTCATAGCCTCTAGGGGCCTTTTTTCTGGGGGCCGCCTAGTCAGCCTGGCTGCTCAGATGTGAGGCGAGCAGGGCATCAGCCCTCAGGAAACGTCCAAGCTGCGACCCACAGGGGAAACAGACGGACGGCACAGACACATACAGGCAATCCTCACGCATAATGGCTCCTTTTCTCTCACTTCTTTTACACACATCTAAATACAAAAACACACATGCTAAAGCTACAAACACAGGCACAGACTCTGTACAGAAGCAGCATCTTATCGGCTGTAGCCCAGAAAAGTAGTCAAGACTGTTAACCATGTATGTGCATCGACTCCCCAGGCAACCCACAAAGAGAAACAGGGAGGAGGAGGGTAAAAGACAGAGAGGAGAGAGAGAGAGTACATTAGGAATGAATTATGTGGAGAGAGCACTTATCCAACAATCCTCCTCTGAAGTGTTTGTACTATAAGCCTCAGATCTTCATTGTATTTATTCTAATGTTTAAATATTCATGGTAAATCTTCTCATATTCAATTACCGTAGCACGACCACAGCATGCCGAGAGAGTGCTTTCTCCCTGCTGCCTGGATGATCTGACTCTGTCTGTGTGCATGTGTGCGTTTGTGTGTGCATGTGAGTGTATGCGACTCTCTCTATGTATGCATGTGTGTGTGTGTGTGTGTGTGTTTAGCTTGTTCCCCGGAGCGATCAAGCCTTTGTTATATTGGAACCAGTCTCTGTAATTGCTTATATTAGTCGCTGATCAACGCAAGACCACAGGACACACACACATGCATGCACACAAACACACACACACACACACTCTGCCTGATTCCTGACAGTCTTTTTATTAACCACCAAAGCAGGCGACAGAAAGAGATTCATTACATCACAGGCAAACAAAGACACACACCAGACTTAATAGAGAACACCCACATTTTCAGCGTGTTTAGTTTAATGTTGAAATACTCGTGTAAAAACTGTGCTTAATTCAGTCATTTCTACAGCAGGAGAGAATCGCTCGTTCCTCCTGCTGCATCTCTCTGTTGCTGCTGAACAGTAGGTGTTTTCATTATTAAGAATCAAGCATTAAACTTTTCCGTCTCTCTCTCTCTCTCTCTTTGTGATCAGCGCTGAACGAGCCAACCATAGACTACGGCTTCCAGAGGTTACAGAAGGTCATCCCCAGACACCCCGGAGACCAAGAGAGATTACCCAAGGTACTGTGCCTCCGCTCCTCTCATGTGTCTGTGCTCATGCTGGTTGCCACATGCAATTATTTTACAGGAATATGTCTTGGTAACATTGGTACAGAGACGTATTGACAACTTCTAGAGTTTCATAGCATGTATGGATACACGTGGCACAAGGGCAGCATGACCTCACATATACAGAGGACTCACTGTGCGCTACAGACAGTAGGCTATACATGACACTATGCAGTATGCACATAAACATTTTATCATATGTTCATGGTCATTTTCTGCTCAAACAAACGCTTTATTTGCGTAGCGAACGCACAAGCGACTCTATTCATCCTTCCACTGAGTATAAGGTCATTTAGATTTGGCAAAGTGGGAGAGGAAAGGGATGGATGGAGGGAGGAGAAGAGGGAGAGAGGGAGGAAAGGAGGTTGAGGGGGAGAGAGAGGAAGAGAGAGGCAGAAGCAGGTTAGGTGATCCATCATAGCTGTCCAGTCTTACCTCCTGCTGGGTCAGTGGATCGAAGTCAACCCCGGGTGGACTTTATTACTTCCAGCACACACACACACACACACATACACAAACCGGTGCACACATAGAAATGCACACACACACTTCTCTGTGGCTTTGCGTGCGCACACACACACACACACACACACACACACACACACTCAGTGGAGGGAAGTCACCATGAGGCAGAGATGGAGAGCCCAGGTAGATGCAGAAGGAAGATAGAGAAATCACTTGTCCTCGCTGTGTGTCATGTCTGGTGGATACAAGACTTGTCCTGGTGAGCTCTGGTCTTTAGCCTATCAACCCCCTGTATCTCTCTAAATATCTTTGTATCTATCCATCTCTTCTCCTCTTGTCCTCCTCTTCCTCCCTCGCTCCGTGGTGTCTCTTTCTCTTCTAAATGAACAGCGGTAGCTGGCAGGCCCGGTTGTTCATTTCAGCTCTATTGATTTGTGCCTTTATTGAGGTAATAACAGTTTGTTGACCGCACTTCTCTCAACTGTTGGCCTCAATCATCAGAGAGAGGGGCAGGAGAGGGGCATACACTGGCAACTTCCTGTGCTACAAACATCCACTCATGGTCACCTTGGCAAAAAGCCTCCTTGTGCTTGTTCTTCAGTCAATTTTTAATCGAGATGAAATTGATTGGGAATATAATGTATTCTGTTCTGGTTGCACCATTTTCGAGCGGATTCTTAATGAACCCACGCACACACACTGAGCCGGGAACAAGCAGGATATCTGCCGATGCCTGTTCTATCTCTGTATGTTGTGGTAATGATCCAGTGTCCAGCTGAAAACAGCCCCCATACTGCGCTGTAGCTAATAGTCAGGCCGACAAGAGTGAGGAGGGAGTGCTGGGTAGCTCAGGCACAGCCAGACTGCTAAGGCTGTGGCGGAGCTGGGGGTCTGGGGCCGGCTAATGAGTGACCGCCCTGCCAGACAAGACCAGGCTCTGCTCTGGATCAGGTTCCCCTTCCTGTTGACGTCTCTGTGGGCCTGACTTTACGGGAAGAGACCCTGCGCCCAGGAAATGGTCTCCCCTTACAGCGGCAGAGCTAGGGAGGCAGCACGGCGCTAACCACATTTATCTGTTTATCAGAATGACTCTGGAGCGCTGCCTAATCGCGTTTAGCTACTGGACAGATCCCTTTGCTAACGAGAGACTGATAGGTACAGACAGGGCACAGGACCACGAGAGAGAGTGATTAATAGGGGGAATGGGGGAGAAGAAGAAGAAGAGAGACAAGAGAAAGTAGTTTCAGGTGAAGAGAAAGTGCAGGAGGAGGTGGAGATGCACAGACAGACAGGAGGTCCTAAGGAGAAAGAGCTGAACGTCTGTGAGACTCATAGCCGGTGCAGAGGGAGCAAAAAAAAAATGTTTTAAATGAAGTGACTGAGGTTTCACGTGTCCTCCCTGAACACCGTTACACTCCAGCTGCGGATCTGTTTGTGTCCTAATGCCTCACACTTCCCTCATTTCCCCTCCTCCTCCCTCTCCCCCTCCTTTCCTTCATCCATCCATCTACCTATCTAGCAATCCCTGGGAGGCATGGGGCGTCGAGGAAAAGCAGAGAGAAGGAAGCGAGGAGCGGTGCATACATACTAAAGAACCACTTACCTTCCTAGGGCCTCTACATCTCTCAATCACACCGAGCAGGCCTCCTCTCTGGTCTCCCCTCTTTCCGTCTCTCCCCTCCTCCCTCCCCCTGCCTCCCTCTCTGCCTCCCCCAGATAGTGCTAGTAATGGGAGGTTAACACAGAGGCAGCGCTCCCATTATTGAGTGAATTTAGCACCTCGGACAGCGCTCTACAATCTTTATTGCTTTGCTGACCCTCTCGTCATGTCCTGGGCGTGCTCGACAGCCTCCACATGTGCGTGGCTGAGTGTGCGGCTGCGCCCGTGTGTGTGTGTGCGTGCGTGTGTGATATGAGGTCTGATTGAAAGGCGGTGTGTCACGGAACAGAGAGCACACATGCTCCAGGGCTTGTTCACAGCGAGGGATACACTCAGGAGGGTATAGCGCTCAGCGTGTGTGTGCGCGAGTGGAGGAGAGGGAGGGAGAGAAAGAAACGAGAGGGAAGGTTGGAGGGGAGGGGGCTGCAATTTTCTGGTTGTCGCGCCTCCAGCATATATCCTGGCCCCGGCACATTAACTTTTAAAAAGGGTTTCGTAGGGCTGTAGGTGTCTACATCACACACACATATAACGACTGCCTGGAGTCACACACTCATACACTCAGGGAGGGGAAAGAATAGAGACAGGGAGAGGAGAGAAAGGAGGGTAAGCGGTAGAAAATGAGCGCAGAGGAACGGCAAACACTACAGAAGGATAAATGTTTGATGTGGGAAATTCCACTCTGCGGTTTTCACCTGAGCAATGATGTTCTACATTTATCACACAAAGTGGATGCAGGGCTATTCACTTGGATCATTACCAGGGTTAATACAGGGCAGGAGACGGGTGTGTCCCCGCTGACGAGGGGAGTTGTATAGCCGTCAACCTGATGATATGTTGTGTTAAATGAGATTGATGTGTGATCACGTGCAGTAGATTCATGATCCGGCGGTGACAGTAGGGAGGAGAAGATGGCTGACTGATAGAGAGATATAGGCTCATGTTTTATTCACAGATAACAGTATCTTACCTCTGCTCTTCCAAACTGCCCCGGCTAGTAACAAAGTGCCGGGACAGGCCCATTTCTCTTCCTCTCCCTTCCTCTGTCTGCCTCCTTCCTCTCTCACACTCTCTGTTCTGCATTCACAGCATAATGTAAGACGTGAAATGTAATAAAAGTGACTGAACTCTTTGAGCCGTCACACTCGTGATCAATCCCTTCCCTCTTTCTGCGCTTGATTGTTAGGAGGTGATCTTAAAGAGAGCAGCAGACCTGGTGGAGGCCTTGTACGGGATGCCGCACAACAACCAGGTAAACACGAGCACGAGCATGTACGCAAACATCAATACGTGTTTGTGGTTCGGACCACACGGAGCATCAAAGGCGGTGTCTCCGCCAGCCCGGCAACACCCTGCTGTGTTCATCCAGGATGTGGGACCCACAAACACACACATGGGAATAAGTTGGTGCTTTTACCAGCTCATGTTGAGGAGGAAAGGAGGAGATGTGCAATGAAAACTGAATGTAGAGAGAATGTTGGAGAGGAGAATAGGAAGAGAGCAGAAGGAGGAGGAGGAGAAGTGGGATTAAGACTGGGAGGAAGAGAGGAAGAGGAAGGCTAAAGATTTGATGAGTCTGTTAATGAGGCTTTCCTCCATTTACTGGAACCAATCCCACCACTCCCAGTGACCACTGATAAAAACCACTCAGCCTACTAGGTTTACATGTGCAATATCTCAAGTGGAGATCTAGCATTCTTGTGAAACCATAAAGCCTGCATCAAGGGCATATTTCCTCCTCTCCTCTCCTCTCCTCTCCTCTCCTCTCCTCTCCTCTCCTCTCCTCTCGTGCCCCCATGTTGCTGACCACCGCTCTTTTCTTTTCTTCCTCATTGTCAGGAGATGATCCTGAAACGAGCAGCAGATATCGCAGAGGCCCTCTACACAACAGTGCCACGGGGGCACAACCAGCTAGCTGGCCTTGGCAGCGGCCCCGTCCATGCTGGCATGATGGCCGTAAACTCCTTCACCGGGTCAGAGGTGGCGCAAACAGCCAATCAGGGTGAGCAAAGTCAACAGGAAACAATTAAAGGCTATTATCATGGGAAATGTGGCGGTGGTTTATTTTTTTTTTTTCGTTTTGTTGAGAGAGGGATGGATAGTAAAGATGAGGAGGGTGATAGGGTGATTTTTTTATGTTTCATGTGGGAAATTCAGAGAGGGTGATTTAAGAGCTTGGAGAAAATAAAGAATATTCTGAAAAAGGAGGACAGGAGGAGGAGGCAGCAGTAAGAGAGAAACGGGGAAAACTTGAGACGAGGAAAGAACGAAGGTGAGAGAGTGAAGAATGGAGAAAAAGAGAGCCGTGGATGGAGTACGATGGAGAAATATGAGTGGGTCCTAGGGGTGTGTATATTAGACTGGGGTCGGCCCCTGTCTGACAGAGAGAGATGTGGGTGCAGTCAGTGGTGATTCATCACATGTATCAGGGGAAGGAGAGGAGAGTGGATGGACCAGCCTCTGGATATGTCTCAATACTTCCAATGAGCTTCCTCTGTCCTTCATCTTCATCTGGAAACATGCTCAGATGTGAGGAAAACAACAGATATCAGCTGTGTGACTTCCAGCCCACAGTTTCCAACTCATAACAGATGAGGACAGGGAATTGGTGGAACCTAATTATCAAGAACTACGGTAGAGAAGTGCAGCTCTCGTTGGACTAGAGAGTAGAAATTCCTGATGTTCAGTTCCAGCTGTTTTTCCTCTAGTGTCAGCACGTTGAACCTGAAATGTATATTTATAGTCTCGTTTCCATCTTTTCCTCTTTGTGGTTGCTGCCCCTGTAAAGCATAAAGAAGAGAAAGGTCCTGTCAGAAATACTGGCTTCATTCTTTATAAATTACAGGAGAGCTGCAGAGGCCTTTTAGTGTTAATTGCCTTATCAATAGATCTAATTTTGGAGATGAGCCAGTGAGGTTAAAGGCCTCTTGTTTCAGTAGTTGGATTGCAGCTAGTTCCATCTCATATCACTCTTCCTCTGCTCTCTTCATTGCTTCCTCGCTCTGCCATATGCTGTCTAAGAGTTTCGAGAAATTCTTTTGGCTTATGTTGCTCTGTCCATTAGCCGTGCAGGGGAAAGAGTATTTGGCAGCATTGCATGTTGTCGTTTTGTTTTGTCTGCCATCTGCTATACCCCTAACACCTCTTCTCTTTCTGTCTCTCTCTCTCTTTCCTCGTCCATAGGTTTCAGTAGGAGTACAAGCAGTGTGTCCCCTCACGGTTATGTCCCCAGCTCCACTCCCCAGCAGAGTAGCTACAGCTCTGTCTCCACTAGCATGAACGGCTACGCTAACTCTGGCATGGCAACCTTGGGCACCTCGCCCAACTTCCTCAATGGATCTGCAGGCAACTCACCCTATGCTAGTGAGTAAATACACCACATCCTAGACATGAAACCAAGGGGGGGAGGGGGCAAAATGAAAGCTCGGAAAACGAAAAGATTGAGTTTGAGCTTTTCGGACATAAAAGAAAAAGTATTTGACATGACTTAAGAAAGGGAGGTGAGAGGTGGAAATAAAGAGTGACACACAAGGGGAAAGTCGCAGTTCAGCTGGCTCATCTGTTTCTTTAAGAACAGAGTCAAACGCAAATCCCCACTTTATTGGCCAGGGGAGCAGATCACCTAGCAGCCCCCACCACACACACCCCAGCACCTCTCCTCACACACACACACACACATTCACCCTCTACATTAAAGACCCTTGATTAAATCAATAAACTAATTGCTAGAGAAGCAATTCCATTTCAGCTCTTTGATTCCTGGGTGTTAACAAGTATTTTAACAGGCTCATCGGCCCCACACAGACACTTTCAATCAATGGCCCCTCGGCCTGCCTTTGTAGGTCCAATTTTCATTAATTGATTAGTTAGGCCCCTTCATAAATGGATTATGACTTTATTGCGAGGATTTGTCAGGAAGAGCCATAAAAGCTAAGTGTTGGATAATAACAACAATAAAGGCAGGAGCAGATATCAGAGAGCAGGTGAAATACGACTTGGTTGATTGTAAAATCGCTGAGGGGGAAAATGCTCTTAGTGTATTAGCAGACAAAAGACAAACCCAGGAGGATGGATGGGATGATGTCAGAGGGAGACAGGATTTGGGTTGTGAAGATAACCTTCTGGTCATATTTGTCAGGGGATGAGTCGAAACCAAAATCTGGCTCACAGCTATCTTGTGTAAAGCCTAAATGTCATAAAAATTCTCTTTGGAGCTTTTTTTTTTTTTTCAAAATGTTGCGCTGTCTTATGCGTGTAATCTTCACAAAATTTATTCCAGAGCTCTAAAGATGATGTCATTCATACTTCCTTTACGTACAAAGGTAGATCCGTTCATTTCAAACGTCGTTACCGTCACTGCCTACATACTTCCATGCATCTGTCATGTTGCCACAGATATATCCACTAAGTGGCACTAGAGGGCGTAGTCGAAAGTTTTTGACAACAACAAATGTGGTGACGGTGGAGGAGGTCATAATAACGTAGCTTTTAACAGAGATAGCCCTGTAGAAGGCAGTGGTCTTCATCATCCTAAGGTTGTGTCTTGCTTGAACTACGCTACACTGTCCTGAGGGTTTCTGGTTCTGCTCCATTTGGTCTGTATCAGTAAGCTATTAGAAAACATGCACAGATACAAATGAAATTAACGAGCACACACAGAATGCTCCGTCCATGTCCGTTTACATATTTGACGTTGGGCATAAATCAGCCTTAAGAAAGAGAATTGCCAAAAATGCCAAAAAACAATGGCATACCATGGCAATAACAATCATTTTCCATCCATGTTATGTGGCAGAGCACCTGGACCTCATTGTCCCCCCAATTTGCAAATATTTCCAGTTGCTGTTCATCCCCTTTGAGTTAGCTGCTAACTGCTATTGGCTGCTTTTTAAATCTACTGGTGGTGGGCTGCACACATAACACATCGTCAAAATGCCACACCTTTCCCGTCCTGCCGATTCATACGTTTTACACAGATGTTGCCCCCCAGTTCCATGTTGGTACCTTTTATACAGAACGGTGAGACGGAATAATGGAGCAATATTCCCGCCTTGAACAAGTAGTGTAAAAGGCACTAGTGATTATTGTCAAGCAGATGTTATCAGCCCACATGTTGGATTTTGCTCTGGCTGTTCAATGAAACCTCTTGCATGATTTTCTATAAGGAAGGTGATCTGGGGGAGTCTTGTTTGCCCTGAAAACAAATTACGGGTACAGCACCCCAACTTAGCGAGATGTTTATCAAGTTGTTGCATCCCTTGAGCAACAAGATGAGTCATCAAAACAGACTGATCAGAGGGGAAAAAAAGCTTTGGGCTGTTTTCGGTGCAAGTTTCCAACTAAACACATTTTTGTCTTAGCTATGGAATATCTCATTGCCAGGTGGTTGCTTAACAACAAAAAAAAGATTGCAAAAGAAAAAGTCTGAGCCAGTTGATCTGAGTCCAAAATATCATCCCTCCTGTCATCATCCATTGACCAGTCCCTTTCTGTTCGTCCCGTCTGCCCGTCCTCTGCCCTCGGCCCTCTCTCTAACCTTGTCTCTCCCCTCTCCATCTTCATCTGTCCTCCCTGTCCTTCTTCCCTGACATGCTCCCTTTGACCCCCCTTAACCCCCCTTTCCTACCCGTCTCTCTTCTCTCAGTCGTCCCGTCAAGCCCCACCATGGCCTCGTCGACCAGCCTGCCCTCCAACTGCAGCAGCTCCTCCGGCATCTTCTCCTTCTCTCCAGCCAACATGGTGTCTGCTGCCGTCAAGCAGAAGAGCGCCTTTGCCCCCGTCGTGCGACCCCAGAACTCCCCTCCACCCACATGCACCAGCGCTAATGCTAACAGCCTGCAAGGTAAGCTGCTAAACAGGTAGCATTCATATACGAGTTCAGAGCTACTGTTTCTGTGTGTTCATATAGAAAAATTGTAATTTCTTCATCAAGCTTAGTCCTGCTCTTCTTCACCTCCTTATGATAACAACTTTTACTCCCACTTCCTCCTCCGTTTTCCCCTTTCTTCCTCCTCTTCACTCCCTGTTTTGCCTTTCTTTGCCCTCCTTGAACCCCTCCACTCTCCTTCCTCACTGTAGATCAGTCTTTTGTGGACTCTAGCAAGTACTCATCAAACAACTCTCTGCAGGGCCTGGCCTTCTCCTGAAGTACGTTAAGTTTCTTCCTTCTCTGTTCTTTTCCTCGCCAGACTATCCCACAATGCTCATTTGCACCACCAGCTCATCCTGCCCTACCCTTCCTTCTCTTTTCTGTTTTTATTTGTCACTCTTGACTTGTCAGAGAGACGGCACGCCACGCCACATGTGTTCCATTTCCTGTTTTCACTTCCTGCTTCCTGCCTGCCTGGTTGTCTCTGAAGGGGGGGGGGGGGGTTGCGCCACCACGGGTCATTCTGTTCGCCCATTTCCATCGAATGCAGCGCGGGGTCTGTTCGTCTAGGCAGGATGTTGTATGGTGTTGAGATCCTGAGAGAGAGAAATGATGGATGGGAATCTTTATCAGAGCCCCAAGCTAAGCACTTCCTCACTTCCTCTGTCGGCGTTGATGAGCGCTGACCACAGTGACCCAAAGGGCCATTGGCCACTGTGCGCTGATCACACTGACACACACATGCACGAACACACACACACCATTCTGTTAATCCCAACAAGCTGGAGACACTTAGGAAATAACCAGGGAATTAGTGGATTGAAGGGAGAGGGGAATCAATAGGGAGCCAATATGTTATATGAAAAATTCCTCCCTGTGATGGCTTCTGTGTAAAAAAAAAAAAATGGGGGGGAAGGGAAAGGGTTGGGAGCGAGGAGGTGAAGATGTCGGAGCTAGTGGAGGGCAGAGCGTGATATAAGAAGGTAAAAATGTGTATAAAGCTCATGGCTTCCATTTCCATGTTCAAGTGTTGAGCATAATTTCATCACCTCTGTCATCTCACGTCACTCCCTCTCTCATGTTTGAATTATGCTCCACGATGCACAATGAGCCTACACAATGTAACTGCTAACAATTAACAGCAGCAGCTCTTGCATGAAGCTATTCAGAGAGCCCTGCGAAAAGTTGAATGATGTTGTCGGCGCGCGCCAAGTTAGCGGCGCAGCGGAGAAAAATGTTTTGATTTCGGGGGCCTCGGAATGAAGAGATAATGAGGGAGAGTCGTCTTTGTTCGCCAGATGCTGGAGCACATTTCTGTTATGTGACTGTTGTGATGACAGATGAAACCCAGCAATCACATGACTGACCTCTCTTTCTTTTTTTCTTTCTTTCTTTACCCCCCCCTACACCATCTTCCTCCCCCTCTTTTCCCACAATGCAGCGATTCCCGGGATGATCGTTCCACCCATGTAGAGGATCTGGGATAGCTGGAGATTTGGGAATGTTGAGAGGAAAAGACACAGTAGCAGAGTCTGGCGAGTCTCTGTTGTGCTCCGGAGCTGAACTGAAGGAAGTCAAGATAAGACGCAGGACTCTGTTAAACTCAGGCCTTTCCATTGGGATTTCATCTGAAGGGTTAGGGGAGGAGAGAAAAAAAGGAACAATACGAACCTTTGTGATGTTATTTCCCTCTTGGTTGAATTAGTGTAGCTTCTCTGACACCGCGTTGGATGGAGTGTATAGAGACTGATAGTTTACCCACAGTGTGACACTGACCTCATGAAAAGAGCATTTATTTATCTTTATGTTTATGCCTGTAAGGTTTGGGTTTGATTACTGGAGGCCCCCACGCCGTCTCGCAATCCGTAATTCGCACAAACAACAGTGAAGTGTTGGTTTGGCCATGACGTTTACGTAACCTCTGTCACAACAGAGGACGCTTTCCTTAGCTCAGCCTGCTCACTTAAACCACATAACAACACACCGGCCAAATGGGACTAAGGTCAAATCAAGGAAATACAGAAAAGAACAAAATCAACCCTCAACTTTGCTGCTAATTATCCTACAAATCTAAAAAACGGCATTACAAAATCGCCCTATGTTAATTCAACATCAGAAAACATGCCTTTCTTCCCCCCCATTTTTTTTTTTTTTGAATTTTAATAAAACTGTGAGGATTGAGCTGTTTGCAATATGCTTTTCTGCTTGTCATGTGAAGAAAAGGTGATGATTTAGCCAAAATTGACTTTTCGTCTGAGATTTTAGTGAAGACTTGAAAAGCCCGAGGATGTGTGCGTCCAGCCAGCACTGTACTGAAGGAGTCTAGCAAATATCAAATTAGAATAAATGCGTGATATATGTGATATATTTTTGTATATAAAAAAAAAAAGAAGACGTTGAATTTTTTTTTTCATTTGACATTTCTTTTCTTTTTTGCGATAGCTATAGTTTGAAATGTAAACATTAAATGTCTTAAGGCAGCTTCTCAGTACAGAAGATAGATTTACTGTGTGTTGTCAATATCTCATCTGCTAAACATGACAAACATGGATTTGGATACAAAAAGGGGATTCCTGTAAAATATCCTATAAATAATGTATTTATCCCTTGTATTTGTACATTGCCTCTCACCCTCGTTTAGTTGTGTTGTGTAAGTTTAATACAGTAAGTGAACATATTTCACAGTGTTTTGTTTCATTATTTACTGTTGTCTCTCACTATTTAAATGTGACTCTTTTTTTTTTATCTTTTTGTTTCGTTTTGTATGTTGATTGTTTTGCATTGGTATACTATGCTTTCATTTGTTGATTCAAAAACATGCCATTGTCTATTTTTGTATTATTTGTAAGTTAATAAAAAAAAAAATCAGTTTTTTTTTCCTTATGAAAATGTTTATTGTATGGCAAAAAAGTAGCATCTTATTCAGAGTATTTGGTTGAAGTAGATTTTTTAAGAATATATACACACATTAATATATACTGTAAATCTATATCTTTTTGTTTGAACTCTTTGAGGCTTTCAGATTGATACTGTTCTTGAGCTGATAATATGCATGGGTTCTTCTCTTGAGTGACACTTTCTTTTTTTTCGTGTGTGGAAACCAAGAGAACTAAGAAATTGCTCTGTGTTTTTCTTTCTTTGAGTTCCTCTTTTTCCCCCCTCTGTTCTTTCTTTTCCTATGTTATTTATGCCTGCTTACACACTGTATCTATATACTCTTTCTTTTCTCTGCCACTGTAATCTTTACCAGCAGTCTAGATGCCTTAACAATGCAAACCCATTCTTCATTCAATCACGTGTACAGTTTTCTACCCTCACCACAATTGTCTATTGCCACAGAGGAATTCATGGGAACTTGGGGACAAAGCACAAACCCACTCTGTTTGGTGGTGAAGCCAGACTAGAATACAAAGAGCCATAATTCAACAATCACACACACCCCGATGTACTATAATACTACAGCAATGGCACGCTTTGAAGGACAGTCGACGCTGAGAGGCCTGTCTCAGCTGTGCTCATTGCACTTTAGTGTTCCCAGAAACACTTTCTTTTGTAGCCATTATGTAGCTTTTTTTCCGATTAATGAAATAATTTCAACCGCATGTTGGTAATATTTCTCATTAACCGCAGGATCACAACAGAATGACAACGCGGAGCTGTTTTAATTGTAGTACAAAGGGGCGCACAGTGAAGACAAGCACTGTCACAGCACAATTTTAATCTCACACATGGAGTCGTAGGTCTGACTCCAGTATCTGACAGCCGATCCCCCAGTCCCTCTCTCCATGTTTTAGCCTTTGGACAATACAGCTTCATTACAAGCTAAACAGAACAAGAACAAGAAGTGAGGAAGCATGAAAGGGAGCTCCTTGGCCCCTCGGACATTTCTGTAGTCTTTTCTTTGTGTCTGCCGTGTGTCTTCAAGCTGTTGCTGGACAGAGAATAGGGCTTTTCTCTCTGCTTTTCTTTTCTAGAGCCTGGTTTTGTTAAGTGGGTAGAAAGGACCGTTTTAACAGAGGCGCCTGCTGACAGACGAGTGTTTTTCAGGCACTTGTGTGCCTGTGCTGGTCGGGGCCGGGACGGGAGGGGCCGCACCGTATCTGTTTCAAATGAACTACAGAGGTCTGTTGTCATACAATGGCTTCTTTGTAAGCAAAGTTCCATCCTGATTATGAATATTGGTAATGGGTGACAAAGTTTTGTATTTAGGTAACAAACAAACAAAAAAAAGAAGATGCAAACCAAATAGCTGGTGTCTATTTTTCCCTCTGTTTTGTCTTTGACTGCAAATACACTGAACAGCTCTATGATATAAGGGAAGAAAAAAAATTCTACTGTATAGATTGTTATTGTTTTTGATGAAAATTGAGCTGTAAGATAACTTTTGGACTCTCACAATGTTGAATTAAAGTTACCTCTTGTCTGTGACCTTGTCAGTTGTCATTCTGTTTTTTTAATGTGCCACATTACGGATTTCTGTGACCACATCACCAAACATAAAGTTTGTTTCACTCAACTACGGTTTCCGGGTTAAACATGTTTCTTTGAGACAGCGTGCAGTGGGCTTTGAGGCACATTTTCTGGTGTTACCCAATCAGCAGCAACATATGTTCAGCAGATCTTTAGTAACTGTACTTAATATTTTTGGTTTATATTTAACACTTGCTTTGGCAGTATGTCTCCCGTGCTAATGAAGCCCTTTGAGTTGAATCAAACCCTACTGTACTAAAGGCAGTTCGCTTCTGTAACACAACAGGGTGTTAAACGCACAACTGTTTTTATTTAAATAAACGTTTTGCTACTTTTTGTCAGGCCTGAGTGCAGACCACGAAAAGGGTTTTTGAGACTTTCCTGTCTTTTGTTGACTGCAAACATCATCTCCAAATAGCTGACGGGAGGTTGACTAAGAATAGAGGAGAACTGGCTAACACTAATTCCACAGGTCAGAAACAGGCCGGCATCCCCTCCCCCACCAAGGCTCCTTTCTCTAATGAATCTAATTCATTAATGCATTACTGATGGCATAGTGAACATGGTTAGCCTGACAAGTTTCCTCCTAAACATATTAGTTAATGATGATTCCAAGGTTATTAATTGCGAACGCACCAGCCCACCATAATTGAGTCATCATTTGCATACCCGGTCATCAGCAGAAAATTAATTTCTTTTTTATTTTTTGCATATCTAATTTAGGGGCCTGCGATTGGATTAGCTTGTGAAAATAGCGGATCCCAGGATTCTGCTGACCTCAAAGTGTTCCAGGGTCTCCACGGTAACTGGAGGCTTCCGCAATGCCGAGGGGGGGAGAGAGCAAGACGACCTGGAAGTACTGATGAAATGAGGACTCGTAAACAGCGTGCGTGCTCGTGTGTGTTTGCCTCCTTAATTGCCCAAAGGTTCCCAACTGCAGCGGGCTTTTTCTCCTGTATATCTAATAACAGAGTTGATAGTTTGCTGACAAACAGTAAAGTGGGCTGTATAGTGTGCACGATTTAGCAGTAAGAGGTGGGATATTGAATTATGGAGGTTACACACTCAGTGCCGGAGAAAATGAGTCCTGGAGCCTAATGTTTTTGATTAGCGAGCCGAGCACCGCTGCCATGTTGCACCACGCAGCTCCAGGGATTCCGCTTCCCCAAATGCGGCTTGCAGAGCAACACACACACACATTCAAACACGCACACTCATAAATCATAAATACACATAGACAAAAGGTGAACCCACTTTGCTCTTTATTTCCAGCAGCTTTTCAGGCCCAGATAGACTGGTCAGTGTGGGAGGAGGACAATAGGAGTGGGAGGCCGAGGGCAGCGCGGAGCCAGCAGACCTCAGCCCTCTGGAGACATAACATTAGACACTATTCCTGGAGAACTGCTCCTCTGGATACAGACGGCAGAGCCTCCGCACATCAAGAGAGGTGCTGTTCAGGAGCTTCTGTGCTACGAGTATCCTAATGAAATATATTAATGCACATATTCCTCACCATCCCGCTCTCCTCCTCCTTCTTTTTCTCATTCTCCTCCCTGCATGGACGCATGAAGGGAGGAAGAGCGGAGAGGCATGTTTGAAAGAAAAACAGGAGTCCCCATGGGGATCCCGGATAAAGAAAGGAAAGGAAAGAAATGGAGAGGAGAGGGGGGGGGGGGGGGGGGGGGGGGGGGGGTATTCAGAATGGAGGCAGACCTAGACAGTGAGCAAAAGACAAGGAGAGGAGGAATGAATATTAATAATATTCTATGTTGGAAAATAGTCACAATGGACATCATAAAAAGATGAAGAGAGGCAATGGGAAGCAAGTTCCATTCCCGGGCCTTGCTCAGTATATGGGTGTGTGTGTGTGTGTGTGTGTGTGTGTGTGTGTGTGTGTGTGTGTGTGTGTGTGTGTGTGGTTGCAGGTGCACACTTTCTGCATCTGCATGAACACGCCTGCCAGCAAGACAGAGCATATTTGAGTGCAGGCATACCTAGTGTGCACTCACATTCAGGTTTGTGCTCTCGCTTACGAGGGTGTGTGGTCGTTTCCCACAGTAATTATCCACGACGACTGTGGGTGTCTGTCTATGATCTGTGTGGTACCTGTCAGAGGGAGCCCGGCAGAGCCCGTGCTTTATATTCCCTGTAATTGCTGCTGCTAATTTACTGTGCGTTGGCCTAATGAGTAGGGAGGTGAGGGGCTGGGGTATGTAATGGATGTTAGAGAGATAGCGATAGAGAGATGGATTTCACCACTGCCGGCAGAGAGAGGGAGAAGGGGAGGAGGCCGGCGAACTGTGTGTGTTAAGCAAGCATGTAGAACACTTATCTTTATTGTTCTACTAAAATGAAAAAAAAAAAAAAAAACACAAAAGATAAGCTATTTGCCCCCCCTTCTACTTTCCCTCTCTCTCTCTCTCTTCCTCCCCCTCCATCCTCCCCTCAGCTGACAGTACAGTGGCGACTGCAGCGAGCACATTAGACAAGCTTTTTGTTATGTTGATTAATGATAAAAGCAAATCCATAAATAATATAGATTATTTATTCCATTCATTCACATGCTAATTAGTGCTAGAAGCAGATACCTCAGAGAGATGGCCTTTTTTTTCTCCTCCTCATCTGTTCCAGTGCAGCCGGATAGACCGACTGACATTCAGACAGAGGCAGAGACATTCACATATTAATGTCATTCACACTTTGAAGCACCAATGGTATCTTGTGATGGGGACACGTCCACCCTTCATTTCTCCCTAATGAGGTCATGATAGAGGCCAGTGGTTTTCTGCACACACACACACCCTGTGTCTTTACTCTCTTCGCGCTCTTGACGAGCGCTGGATTGACAGGGTCGCCTTTGATTGATGCACCGCGGTTCTTCCACATGTTCTACAGCTCAGTCATTTAATTATGTTTCCTAAGCATCATTAAGTACCATTATATTCTATCATATTCTAATGAGAGAGGTGGCCAGTCGCAGGACAAGCTAATTGGTGATTAATGTTGTGTATCAGTGAGAGACAATGCAAGATTGGCCGTTTAATGACACAACACTGTATTTAAGTGCTGAATATGTAAAAACACAAACAGAGAGGGGGGGAATTAGAGAGGCCGTGATTGAAATCAAAACAGATATATTGGCTCTTAAAGGTCTAATCTCTCTTGGCCTCGCACACAACCTGCCTGTCTCCCACACACACACACACACACACACACACACACAGACTTCCTGCATCATTCCGAATTGTTCACCTCTTAGCCGCATTACACACACTTACTCAGATAATGCTGGAAACCGTCTCTGCAGGCATAACTCACCTGCTCCTCGAGGTTATCCGCTAACTCAGTATTGATGCACTGCTTCGCAGGTACGTCCAAGAGCACACACACACACACACACACACACACACACACACACACACACATACACACAACACACAGACACAAACATCCTCATCTGGTATTGACATGCCGCGCGGCTGTAGGTGTTTCCATTTAAGGTCAGTCGATTGCCTTAAGTATGTAATGTTAGGAGGGGGGTCCGTAAACATGTCAAATTAGCAGTAATGAATGACCAGGCACAGGCAGGGGGAACTGTCAGGGTGCACGCCCAGCACAATACATTACCCTGAGTTATCCTAGTCTGCCCTCCTCGAAACACACACACACACACACACACACACACACAAACTAGTGGGACCCATTCAACAGTCACACAGTCTGCTTTAATGGGCTGTGCGGCTGATTGGTGTCCGAGAGATGAAAAAAGAAAAGGCTTGAAGTAGACGATGTTAGAGTATGGAAAGTTCAGAGGAAAAAAATATACTATATAAGTCGAAAAGATTGACGGACAAGACCGTGATGATAGAAAAAAAAACAGAGCAAAAAATGTATGAAAATAGATAGAGGGAGAGATAGAGGACCAAGCTAGAGGGAGAGAAAACAAACTGTGGTATTTATTTTTTCTTCTCAGTGTTGAAACAGGAAAAGGACCTCTGGTTTAATAAACCATGAATCCTTTCACAGAGGGTTTGTATGTTATTCTTCGGAGAAACAGATACGTGGGGAGGGAAGGGGAGACAGAGGGAGAAAGAGAAGCAGAGAGCAGCAGGGGTGAAAAAAAAGAGAGAGAGAGAGATGCTCTGCAACCATATGAATTCTGCTCTCACCAACACACATACATACATACATACCCCTCAGCCCACTTCCAGGCTGTATGTTAGTTTTGGGTTGGAAGTGTGTGGGATGAGGAGGAAGAGGGGGGCCACACATCCTCCTCAGTCCAGCCTGACAGAGAATGAGCATAAATGAGAGGTAAAAGATATACTTCCCATCTGTAAATGATTAAATCCTTCTCCTCTTCCCCTCAGCGCTTTTTAACAGTTTGTGAAAATAGCTCTCTAACGTATTCGCTCCACACAAAATCCCCCCACAACAATGCATGTACACCGCTATGTGCCGCATGCATAAGCAAGGCGAAACTGTCCACTTGAATTCTAAAGCGTTTTACTGCGTGCACTGTGGATATAGTGATAAATAAACATGTACACAAACATGAACCTACTGTCTCTGTATGTTGTCTCCTCGCCTCCCACTCTCCTCCCCCTCTCCCCTCTCTCTCTCTCTCTCTTTCTCCCTCTCCTTCCTGTAACAAAGGTTACATTGATCATGTTTCTAAAAGAGACTCTGTATTTCCACATGGCCCTGCCTCTGATATGTTTTTCTTGGCAGGTCGGACTTCTACTTTTGTCATTCACTCAGCATATTTTAACAAATTAGAAACATTAGAAACCAGGATCGCGGCAATGTTTTGGTTTGGTTTCGAAACTCTTACGGTCCCCACAATTATATTTCAAAACACGGGAGAATTGTTTGACAGCCGGGCGGAATAAAACCCTAAAACAACTTTTTCATTAGAAACACATGCTCCAGCAATTAGAGCCCAGCATTATGTTAATGTGTGTTTGCACTGGTTCATTTGTTGTCGTGTGAACGGTGACGCCGCAGCAGTGTGTGCATCTGCGTGCACACGTATGTGCTCTTATATACGTGTGAGGGTGTGTGAGTGACTGTGTGGTTGCCTGCGTGTGTGTGTGTGTGTGTGTGTAAGGGACAAAGGGACACAGTGCTCCACATAACAGCATTACAGATGGCTGTTGTGAGTGGTTGTGACAGTGAAAGCGAGTGAGTTCCCACTCCATACAGATGTACTCTGAGTGACCTTACAAACACAGTGGAACTAAAACAGGCCCCCTACCTCTTGCTCTAACTCTGGCACACACTGTCAATTCTCACTCAGCCCTTGCGGGGCACTAAAAGTTGTTTCCTGAGCCAGGAATACATCAAGGGCCAAGAATATATAAGCAGGGAGCAGGAGAGATGCATAGCTAGGGTCCAGGAAAGCATAACTTGGACTAAGTAAATATTGGACTGAAGGATTAGTAGCTTTTGCCACCTATAAAAGCAAGACAGGTATGCCAGCCTGACTTAACGACCACACGCTCTGACTTTACCCTGGATTGTTTTACCAATGAGCTGCTGTGGACAAAGAGGACATTTCAACAAGTTCGCTTTATGGAGAAAAAGTGGGAAAAACTAGAAATGACTTTTCTTAGCTGAACAATTGGCCCCTTCCCTTCACCGACTCAGGGACTGTACGAAAATGAGTGGAGTGGGGGCGTCGGGGTTGGGGTGGACTTTATGTTTTACTTTACTAAAAAGCATGGCCCTGCCCAGCATTCATTCAAATGTTTTTCTTGCAACCTCCCCTTAGGTAAAAGAAGCAATTCAGCAAACTACCCTGATGTCTCAAAATAATGTGACAGTACTAAATTTGTACAATTCATGTTGCCATTAATAACTTAAATAATTTAAAGGTGTAGTGTGGAGAATTTAGTGGCATCTAGCGGTGAACTGAAACTCCTACCATGTGCTAAACATGTTGGAGAACTATGGTGGCCGATAGCCAGTATGTGATTTGTCCATTCTGGGCTACTGTAGAAACAATATGGCAGACTCTGTGGAAGAGGACCCTCTTCATCTGTAGATATAAAAGGCTCATTCTATGGTAAGAAAAGCACATTTTTTTAGTTTCAGGTGATTATGGACTAACGAAAACATAGTCATGAATATTATATACCATCTCTGCCAATAGATGCCCCTAAATCCTACACACTGGAGCTTTCACACAGTGTAACTAAATTAAAGTTTAGTATTTTAAAGTGGAACTCTGATATTGTGGCTCTAGATGGAGCTGTGCAAAGTCTGATCAAGTGATGTCACTTAAGGCAGTGAAAGTTAGGGCTGAAGGCTAAAACTCTAGCAGCTCGAGACTACATTAGCTGCTACTAGAATAACACAGCTGATCTGTTGATGGTTGCATTGCATTGTGGGCAATGTAGGCCCCAGGTTTTTACAAGGACGAACAATGAAATAAAGAAATTGTCTATCATGAGTCCCACAATGTTCTCGGAGTGCAATGCTAACCTGGTGAAATGTTTTAATGGAATGATAATATTCACAAGGCCACCAACCTTATCTCCTGTACCCTGGCTTCCTTTTACAGTCCAAAGAGCATGTGTGTGGACTGTGGCAGAGAGCCAGAAGAAGGTAAGGTTAATTGTTGGCTCTAAATTGCTCATAAGTGTGAATGTGGGTGAGAATAGTTGTCTGTCTCTTTTGTCTGCATGGTTCAGCTTAACTCTGCACAACTCACTTTTGGTACCAGTTGCTTTTCTCTGTTTTGTTTATCACTGCAGATAGTACCTGGTCAGTGTAGGCAAGACTCTTTACTGACCGTCATGGTGATACTGTGTGAAAGTGCAATGACATCATCTTCAGCGTGACATACTGTAGCTCATGTTGCTCCATTCGGCTCTCACTGGATCTTTTCATCGGCAACCAAACAGAGGAATGTTTGCACTTTGTCTATTAACCAGTCCCTCCTGGGTTTCACAGGCTTTTTTGGGGATTGCTGACAGCAGCTTTTTAGAAAATTGCGATACATGTTGTGATTTTTTTAGGTGTTCTTTTGCAATGACATTGCCACAGCAAATGTTTTTTCTGAAAGGAGAAGAGATTGAAGGCAACTTGTTACAGTGAGGAAAAAACTGCATTACTCTGAGTTGGTGATTTATACTACACTAATGTTACCATAAACCATGTGTATTTTATCTTACTCACCTTGATTCTGTGTCAGTCAATGACTTTCCTTTGTGTTTAACCACAACGCTGCACATAGTGCAAAACAGTTTACTCTACTTTCATGCAGAAAAACAGGGAATTGCCTTGAAATGTCTTTAGCAGTACTTTTTGTTGGTAAATCTAAGATGATGATGATGATGATGCACATGTCTGCATCTTCACAACCAGAAACAAGAAAGTGAGTTTGGTCTCATCAATGGGAAGATTGCTGTGATTGGTGAAACTCACAAAAAACTATGATGATGGGTAAAATTTGTGGAAAAGGTGCAGTTATTGGACAAAGTTGCAAAGTCGCGCAGATTCCACAAAGATTTATTGAATTTGCATTAATTGTTGCGATGGCACCATCACAACAAGCTGACTTACCATGGTATGGTTTTGCGGGCTGCCATTTAAAAAGAAATAACTTGGCAATTTAAAAATGAGGAGTTTATGCAGGATGCATGCAGGACTCGTGACAGTTCTCTCTGACCTGCAATGTTTTAATTCCACCTTCTTGTATCAGCTCAGCTTGCTTGGAACCTTGACTGCGATACCGTAAAACTTCAATTAATATCCTGGGCTATTATTTGCTTAAATCACTGAAATCAACAGGCCTATGTTTTAGAGCTTAGATCAGGCCCAAAAAATCCAGCCCGACCCCACCCGAGCCCGTGCATGTTCTGTCCAAGCCCGATCTAACTGTAATTATTTTTTAAGGATACGAACGTGGACATTGAAGGCTGACTCTCGTCTTTCTTTCCATGGCAAGCCTTCGTCATGTGCCTCTTAAGTGTCGAGGTCCCCGTCTTTTTGCTGTCATATACCAGCATCGTGCTGCACTCGGTACACTTGACAAAGCCGACACACACGTTGTCACCATTGACAACTCACATGTGCGCAGCCAGTGGCGCCGTAAAGGGGGGGTTCCATAGCTTAGGTCTATTATGAGGAGCCTGACCCGTCCGAGCCTGAGGATAGTGGCGGGAAATTACGGCCCGACCCGGCCCTGACCTGGCCCCGACCCAGCTCTGACCCGACCCAGCTCCGGCAGAGAATCTAAGCTCTACTATGTTTGGGACAGGCCTTTGATTCCTTTCACACAAAAATGAACTACTTGCCAATCAGACCAGGCGTCTAATTGAGATAGGTGTTTATTTGTTAAAATGTGTTGTGCCACACTGAGCTAGTAAAAGGGAATGACGTTTTACAGTAATACCAAAAAAGTATCAGGTACCATGTAATACCCACAAGTTTTGCCACAGTTCTAACTGAGTTGAGTCAAGCCGTGCCAGTACCACGCAGTGGAAATGAGGCTCATGTATCAGCCCTGTAACTGTCTTGCAACCTCTTCAGAGTGTTACCCTGCCTCTCACCCTATGTCAGCTGGGAACTGTGGTGCAAACAAAAGCCATGTAACTAAAAAAAAAACACACAGTAAATCTGACAACAGATTTGAAGTGAGATGAAATATAACTCTGGAATTGGAAAAAGTTAAAAGACCCTCCCATACTGTCGACCCTCTCTTCAGCTGAAAGATAATATATATAACCCTCCACATTTCTGACCCCCCTAATAATTTTCGTACAGTCCCTTGTTATGCTTGTCTCTTTTTCAAATACAAATATATCTTAAAAGGGTCTGTCTCGGAGCATTCCTCTGCCTCCTGTGATGTTAAAGCTGATTTTGATTTTTGTCTTTGCTTGCTCATTCTTTTATTCCTCCTCTGAGCCAGCTCTTTTCTGGTGGTGGATTGTGAAACAACAAGAATGTTTTTTATTCTCGTGCGGTCTCACCCACAACATTTGTTTCCAATTTGACAGATTTTGGAAGAGAAATTCTTGGGAGAGAAAATGATGGTTGCATGATGGTTCAAAAATAAGCTCTTTACAAAAACCCTCCACCTATCCCTCAAATCTCTCTCCCACTGCTCTAAGGCTCTCTCCCCTTTACTTCCTTCACCTCCTCTCCTTTTTTCCTCTGTTGGTTTAAGTCCAAACAAAGTCACCTCATCTTGTATTGTGGGAGAGATTGTAAAGTTTTCATTGAGCCCATGTGGAAGTGATTTAGCTGTAATCTCCAGTAATTGTGACTGTAACACAGAAACAGGCTGGAACAGATTGGCCTCATATTTTTCTTCAGGGTCACTACGGGCTTATCTCAATATTTAGCGTCTTGCTTGATTGAGTTATCATATCACATTTGCTGTTAAGAGCTGAGTGATGTCAACAAATGTAACCAGAGAGCACAAAATGTTGCTTTAAATCACAAAGAGGAAGGTTCCTGTTTGAAGAAAGCACACACATCAATGTCAGCGCAACCCGCCGAGACCTGACTTTTTAAAATGCATGACATTTAAGAGCGCTGTAGAGATGTGAAACAAAAGTGCTGTTAAAAAAACCCACACCATTACAGTGTGACCTATCCTACATCTGAACCCAGTTTCCCCCGACCCATGTCACACACACTCTCTCTCTTTCACACACACACACATAGAAGTCAAGAGCACTCTGCTCAGTTGCTGCTGAGGTGCAAATGGTTTGTCTCTACGCATCACTGACCCAACGCTGCTCCTTTACCTCCTCTCTCCTCTGTCTGCTCCTTCTTGACTCTGTGCATCAGTGCTCCACCTCAGTCACCCCTCTCTCCTTTGCACTTTTGTCTCTGTGCCCTCTTCCCCCGTCTCTCCCCCCATACCATAATTTGTCTCTTTGTCCTCTGCTCATCATACTGTAGTTTCCATTTTTTTTTTGACTCACGATTTGTTTTCTCTTCGCCTCCCCAGCCCCGTGGCCCTCACTCACACATCCTGATGAATGAGTAATCTTGTTGCATTGTACTCAGCCATCCTTGTCCATGTTCGATAATGGCTCATTTGATTCTTTCCTACCAGTGTTCAGACGATGGCGGAGACTGAGAGCTGGAAGCCACGCAGTTATCATAAAGAGCATGTCAACTGCGAAGCCACAAAGCCTACAAGTGATTAAAACCCTTCAACTCAGGGTTACTTCATCACAATCATTAGTCTTTTCTTGTCCTACCTTCTGGCTGTAAAATCCACAGAGCCTCACCCTCCCCGTCCGTTAATAATATTCACTCTGCCTCTGATACATTAGCCAGTGAATGATAGGGCAAAGCCCTGGCCTAATTGCTTTCTTCTTGTAAAGTCTCAATTCATTTTTGCTGAGGAGACACAGAAGATGTGTGCCTATAGTGCGCACACACATGAGCCGACACACATGAGACGCACACACAGAGCCTGGCGCGCACACTTTCACACACTCGCACTTACACTTACACGCAACCCCACCTTCCCACTGCCGTTTTATGATGGATGGGGCTGAGGATGCACAGAGGAGGAGGGGAGAGAGACTATAAGACTGCGTGTGTGTGTGTGTGTGTGTGTGTGTGTGTGCACGATGCAAGTGTGTGTGTGTTGGTTGGAAAGAAAGAAAAAGGGAGAGGGAAGGAGAGAGAGAGAAGCTGAGCTGAGAAGCTCTGATTAACGACACAGAGAAGGGGTCCCAGAGGAGCTGGGGGAAGAGCAAAACTATCTAGGGCCAGCTGAGAGAGAGCGCGAGAGAAAGAGTGTGTGTGTGAGAGAGGGAGAGAGAGGGCACAAAAAACAGAGGTAGAAAATGGGGGGGGGGGGGGATGTTTTCTTTTCATATGTTTCATTAAAACAGACTCACAAACACATGAAACTCTGCATATCCATCTTCATCATCTGCAAAGAGGAGTATGAGCTTTATCCCTGTTAGCCTCGCTGCTGCACAAATGCATTCCTTCTCCTCTACCTACCAGATACGACACACACCCTTCAGATTAAATCTCCTTGCCTTACAATCCTGGAGCCCCACGTCTTGGGCTTCTGTCCACAGCGCTGTCAGAAGGGGAAACAGGGTGTGTGTTGCCAGAGCGCAGGCCATCACCTCTCCCTGATTGCACATGAGAGTAGAGGTAATGGGAGTGTAATAGCACCTTAAGTACCCTGCTCTCACTGACACTGGCTGTATAGCATTACCCCTTGGTCTGACTGTGTGGCAAAGTGTGTAGATGTGTGTGTATGAGGAGGTGTATCCATTGGAATATGTGCAAAGTTTTTTTATGTGTCAATCTGTTTGTCTGCGGTGGATAAGTGTGTGTGTGTGTATCTGCTGAAAAGACCGTGGTTTGAGTGTGTTGTGTTTTCCCTGAGGGTCGTCTGAGCCGCGGCGATCAAAGAGAGAGATGGAGGTTAACTGACCAGACCCGAGAACCTCCACAGAAGGACCTGAGGGACTCCGCTCTGTTAGCCCAGGTACCAATCATCTGACACACGCACACAAACACACACAATCAGCGGAGCGGTGAGTGTAGAAGGGGGCAGTTTGAGTGATCCAGGGGGATTTAAAGATCTGTAAGGCCCAAACTAACTTTGTCACTTCACTCACGCAGCCATAGCCTTTCACACAGTATCCATTACCTCAGATACGTTCTCTACAAAACATCAAATAGCTTTATCCCCACTCCTACCTCAGTGCTTTCACAGAGAGATGCCTTCCACTGATATGGAAGTCCTGTAAAGTGAGTATAAGTTATATAGCAAGGGTCCCCAGAGAGAGACTCAATGACTAGTCTTGTACTAGAAAGTTAGACTGTATTCCCGAGTAGCTCAAAGTAACGACTCCCGCTGAAGGACTGAGAGTGGCGCGCTCCTGCTGGAAGTTAAGCTGGAAGTTGTGTTGTCAAAAAGGGAAAGGGAGAAAAAGAACAAGCATGTTCGAGCGTGTGAACGTGTGCGAGTGTGCAAATGTGGAAGTGCGCGAGATGCAAGAGTGGGTGTGTAAACGTGCGTGGGTCTGAGTGTGAGTGTGTGTGTGTGTGTGTGTGTGTGTGTGTGTGTGTGTGGCTGTTTGAAAATGAATGAGAGATAACCATCACAGGCAGCTGCCGTGGTGAAGAGAGACGACCAGCACCAGCTAGATGCTGCGGGGAAGTTTCCTTGAAAACAACACTGAGTACTTGTTGATTCCACGGGTGCTTACATCTATGACATATTATTGCGGAAATCAAAAGATCGTGGGTGCTTTAATTCCAAACAGCCAGTCATATAGAAACTCACATCACAGTGCGGTGGTGGAAGACGTATTCAGATCATCTGTAGCAATATAACAATGTAAAAATACTGCATTATAAAATAGAGACATTCTTGCAGCAAAATATTTTAAAGTATCAAAAAGAAAAGTGCTTATAATGCAAAATGCCCCTTTTTGTTGTACATATATTACAACACAGAATTATTATTCCTGATGCCTTAACATCTTGACAGTATATTACATTGTTCTTATTGTCAACATATCCCATGAAACAACCAAAATCAACAATATATCCTGCAAACAAGTATCACTTATAGCCAAAGCCTGATACATCTTACGTCTCGGTGCCATAGACGTCCATTGTTGACCAAAAATGAATCAGTGAGCCACACCGCTGCACCGGGTGACATCTTCCTTCATTACTATAAACACACACTGCAGTTTATTTTGAGTCGATCCACATACACCGTCCTGCTGCTGGAAATACTCACAAGAGCATCAAATATGTATTAATCCCCAGCTGAAAATAGTCCCCAACAAGTGCACTATTTTATCCTGCTAGAGAAGCATTTGCAAAAGAAAAACTACAGTGCGCACCTGTTTTAGGAGATTACTTAGTCCATTAAAAAAATTTAATTACATTTTTGTGACCTGTTTTTTAAGGTGTCTTCAGTAGGAACAATGGTCAGTGTCGTTTTGTGGCATTTATTGACAACAACAACAAAAAAACATCTAGCTTCTGATTACTATTCTAGGTGTTACACAGTTACACACTGTGTCACCTCACATGCACTACTGGTTCAAATGCAGCACTGGTTGTACTGTAGCCTTATTGCTCTTGTATAGTTTCTATTTTATTTCTATTTTGTATACTTGTAATCATTTATGGGATTTATTTATTACATTTTTCTGTTTCAATTTATCTGTACTTTCCTCTGTCCATGTGCTGCTTCAACACCTGAATTTCCTCTCTTGGGATCAATACAGGTTTATCTTTTCTTATCACAATGCTAGCTCTATGGATTCAGTATGTTTAAAACAAGCTAGGCTGTAAAACGTGGCTGTCAACCATGTGTAATAAAAATGTTTATTTTTAATTATTTCAAATGGCCACACTTGAAGGCTGCGTGAAAAGCCTTCTATCGTAGCCTCCTCCTGGCTGGATACCACCAAACCTTTCTCCAAGAACTCAAAACAAAGATTTTGTTTCTGTAACTTTGTAGTTTCGGTGTAATGAATCGTACAAATGGGGATAACGGTGCAGATTCTGTACTTGAAAACTGATGGGAGTAGTTGTATGAGACAACTTTTCTGACACACTTCTGCACACCTGGCCAAATGCTGCAGAAAGTGTTGTACTGTTACCAGAAAGTTACAAAAATGTACACAGCACCCCATGTTCAAAAGTGTCAGCATAGAAGGTATCAGACGTTGTCAGATCATCTAACAGGCAGACTGATGCCCTTGTGCTAAATGCTGGTCAAGGCTGGCTAATTTTAACTTTGTTTACTGTTGGATAGTTTAAACAGGGGTGTCAAAGTCATTTTGGTTCATGTGCCACATACAGCTTAATTGGATCTCAAGTGGGCCGCACCAGTAAAACCATTGAATCATAACCCATAAATAACAACACCTCCAAATTGTTCCTCTTCTTTTGGTGTAAAGAGGTATAGCAACATTCTGAAAATGTTTTTTAGTTTATTCTTTACTGAAAATCTTGGGGTGGCACACCAAAACCAAAAGCCGTAACTGAATTTCAGGATTTTGATTCTGCTGCCTTGGCATATAGGCTTGTTGAAAACTATAGCTATGTTTCCATCCAAAAGTGATTTGAATCATTGGGAAATGCGCATTAAAAGAAATACGTTTCCATTAAATGTACAGACTTTGGTGAAAACTATGAACTCGCGCGAGTTTTCCACAGAACTGGAAACAAAACATTATTCTTCTACGTTTTCTGGCGGTTGGCAACCAGCTTGTAAATGCATTACCGCCTTCCCGACCCGGAGTGTGGATAGCACCATGGAGAGAGGTGTGCTACGTCAGACTTAATTTGAACATAACTTTCCATCCCCCGTTTTGTGAATCAACCAAAACCCAGCTAAAGCGAGCGTATTTTAGTTTGTGCGAATCAGGGGATTTTAATTCGAATTTTGGTATTTCCATCATAATTTTCCGATGCCATACTTCTAGATGCGCATCTAAACAGGCTGATAGAAACATAATGATTGCAAGAATTTTATTTTTTTTTACTGGAAACAAGCCTTCTCAGTTTAGGTGAGACTCGTGGCTAACCATAGAACTTCATTCAGATATCTTGAGGTGAGAGTTCAAGGGACCACTTTGAAAATTGCCATGTCAGTTGTTCCCTCACCAAAATTCTGCCACTACTACTACTACTACTAACTTTGCCATACCACTACTGTGCTGTCTTTAAAAGTTAAATGAATAATCTAAATAAGTGAGTGACTGAATAAGTAAAATAAATTAGTTAAAAATTTGTTAAAAAGTAAAAAGAAACAGCGACAAAGAAAATGCTCTCACCGCCCTGTCAGCCTATCTGCGTATTTTCTCCGTGTACTTTGCTAACGTAACATTAGCCTCTCCTCAGTTGAACACAGTCAGTGAAGGACAAAGCATTCAGCTTTGTCCTTCATGATGTTGATAAATGTTTTTCTGATACGCTTCTGCCTTGGAGATTATTTGTTTGTAAGTAATATGTGTACACAAGCATCAACCACACACATTTTTAGCGAAAGTCATTGAACTTTTCTGTTGTTTTGATGTTCTGTAGGTGTTAGCTTACATTGGTAGCTTTTAGCCGTTAGCTTATTACAGTAGCTAATTCTGTTAAGTATTTCAGTTAAGTTGTAGCTGTTTTGCAGTCAAACAATGTGTATACAGTATACTGACGCTATATGTTGGCAGAAATTTGATATACATCTTCTCATAGTATAAGTGTAATACTTACCTTACTGTTTGTATTAATTAGTAAATGCTTGTGCACTGATTTGTTTTATTTTCTCTGTAATGTTTCAGCTTTAAAACAAAACCTACTAAATGAAGACTTCAGTAAAATACAAGAAAGGCAAGCCTTGTGTGTTTGTTCGTGAACTTGGAGATGTTAACTGGCTGTCTAGCCTCATACAAGATTACGCGCTGCAAGGGGAACTGCCCATTGGTCCGACAGCCCATTGGTCCGACATCCCATTGTTCCGACCATATTAAACCCACTGTTCCGAAGTCCCGTTGTTTCGAAATCATCATGATGCCCTGTGGTTAAGGTCTGGTTAGGTTTAGGCACAAAAACCACTTGGTTAGGGTTAGGAAAAGATCATGGTGTGGGTTAAAATGAAAAAGAAAGTGGCAAACACATAAGCCGTGAGTCTGCTTCGCCTCAAGCCTTTCCCAGCTGACCCAGAGCCGGTCGCGGCGCACCATCAAGGCAAAAATACACCCGCCGGGAGCCGTTCAGCACCGCGGACCGTCGGACTAATGGGATGTCGGACCAATGGGCTGTCGGACCAATGACATGGACCCGCTGCAAGAGCAGTACAACAACCTTCACGCTAGCTAAAAAAATGAGTTTTCAATGTCTTTAAATATAACCACGATATGTATTCATTGTTTGTATTCTGGTCTGCATTTTACATGAAGTAGTCTACTCACTGGCTAGCCTGCTCCTGAAACCTGACACATCTTAGCCTTCACAAGCGCCTCAATATTAGGTGTCCCAAGTATTCAGTGGGCCAGATTCGACCCCTTGGCAGACCTATCCTAGCTCACTGGCCATATGTTTGACACCCTTTCTTTAAGCTATATAAAACATGTCTCATCATATGTTCTGTACGTACAATCTCAATCTGCAAAGTACAGCTGTTAATAGGAAATGATTTGGGGTAAAAAGCAGAGATGTGGTCACATGACTTGGACTCGAGTCCGGCTTGAGTCACAGATTTGATAACTTTACACTGGACTTCACAAAATTGTAAAAAAGAATTGCAACTCGCTTTTGATTGTAACACCACTGACTCATGACTTCACTTGGACTTAAACCTTTTGACCTAAAAATACTTGACACCTTCCCCCAAGTCAATTTATGATTAAGTTGCACCTGTTTTAACAACCTTGTTTTAACAAATACAAATTTTAAAAAGCATTTATGATTTTTGTAAATGTAATATATTATTACTATCGTAAAAGTGGCATTAAATTTGATGAAGAGTGCATTATGACTTGTTAAGAGCTCAAAACTCCGGTCTAGGACTTTGGATTTGGACTGGAGTGCAGTGACTTGAGACCTATTTGTGACTTGCAAAAACATGACTTGTTCCCTGATAAAAGTACAAAATTTCATTTTAAAATGTAGTGGAGTAGTAGTATAAAATATAAAGTAAATACATGTAACTCAGAATGTGCTTCAGCACAGTGCTTGTTAGAGTAATACTTTCCATCACTGCAGCAGTGTAGTGTGACTGTTGTTGTCCTGTACAGTTTGCTGCATTTCCTGTATGTGAGGAATGGTCAACTGTCCTTTCCGTGATATAAACAAAGTATATCCTCTTCTCTCAAGTTAAACATGACCCAAGCGATGACATTGAGAGCGAGGCTGTTTGGGTAGGTGATGGTGGTGTGTGTATGTGTGTGTGCACGGGGAAAGGGTGGGGGCAGTGCTGCAGGGTAACATCTCTGTCAGGACGGCTCTGCTCCATCAGCACCCCGCCACCGCGCACACACACGCACACACTCCATCAGCACCCGCTCAGGGCTCATCAGTCGCAGCGGAGCACATGTGGCCGGAGTATTCTAAACAAAGCTTTATAAAGAGCTCAACTAAGACGAACCGGTGTGACAGTCAGAGTACTAATGACGCCTGGAGACCGCTAAATACGCCACTGACAGACCAACGGCCTGCATGCCATCCACACACACACACACACACACACACACACACCCTCACATCAGTTTTCATTTTGGCATGCACCGACAAACTCTCACAATCACTATGGCAGGATGGAACACATGCTCGCAGTGGCAAACACACAGATGCACACAAACACACACACACCTTGTGCCCAAGGGCATCTGTCCGCAGCCTAAGAGCTCCCAACTGTTGAGGAAAAACAGCTCAATTAGCTCAGTGGAGGAACTAACGAAATACATCTATACATGCACACACACATCACCCACCCACACACACACACACACACTCAGAATCGCATTGATCCTTTCCCAGTCTGTGGCTCTAATTGGTGTGTTGATGATACTGTGAGAGTGTGGGATCCTTCAGGCAACCATAGAATGACTTCCAGCTCTTTATTTCTCATTTAAAGTTGAAATACACCCACAAACCTTTCGCAGTCGCAACACTGCAAACTATATTCCACCTGATGTTTCTTTTGAGAATCTTTTTCTTATGTCTGGGTTTAATCTAATTTTTTCTGGTATGTGGTAATGCCATGCCTGAGATCACTCTAGGATCACACAAAAAAAAAGGCACACTCTGCAGCCTTAAAATCAGAGCATTCCACTGCCATAAATATCTAATAGCTTGATGATTTTGTTACTCCCAGTAGATTGAACAGTTGTAAAAACCATCTATCCATTATGTGCATGTCCATTAAAACTACGCACGCAAATGCTCAATGAGCACCTTCAATTCAAATACACACAAACCTCCACTTGCACACACACACTCAAAAAATGTTACAGCAAGTTATTGAGAGCAAATGGGGTAGAGTTATTTCCATAAAGGGTCTCAGTGGGTCTCAAGGATCTCTACTCCCGCCGACTGGGAGCGATTTAGCGAAGCACACACTGGTATATTAGTAACTGAAGACGTCTGGGGACAAAGCTGCTCTCTCTAAAACCCTATCCCTCCACTGTGACCTCTAGAGCATTCACAACTGGGACTGGGAGGCACTCTCCATCTTTTGCCTTCGCTCTTTCGCTGACTATCTCAGTTTGTTCTCCTTTTCTCTTTGACTTCTGGTTCTCTTCTTTTTTTTTAACTCTATCTTGAGAGGAGGGTTATCTTTTTTTATCCATATTATATTTTTTCCTTCTCTCTTTCCATTCCACCCATATTCTACCCTATTTTTCCACATTTCTCTCACTCTCTCGTACATCCATCCTCTGTCTCTCTCCCTCTCCCTCTTTCTCTCCATCCCTCCCTCCCTCCCTCCCTCCTTGGCCCCAGGGACGGACTGCTGATAGACTGTGTACACCAGCTGCCCAGGGGCTATTTTTAAGGAGCATTTGTCCTTCTCCTTCCCTCTGGAGACTGACTCAACCCAACAACATCTCGTGCGCACACACTTGCATGTGCGCACAAACACACACAGGCATTAACACATGCACTCATTAGCCCATGAGCATGCATGCCCCACACTTTCTCTCTCACACACATCCTCCGTCCAAGGGCATTCTGTAAATGTAGGGGCAGCTTGTAGCGCCGGAGCCCACTGCTTAACTGCACAGGAGCCCAGGCGCTCCCCAGCCAGCCTCAGAGGGCTCATAAAGCTACCCTCCTCCCAGGGCCTGGCTAATACTCTCCCTTGTTCTAACCCTGCCTTACAATAGTTTGTAAAACAATACTGTAAAACACTGTTGCCGTGTATTGCGTCAGGCTGCTTTCATCACTAAACCCACAGCAGCCAATAGGGGCCCTTGAATAATACATACAGGAAGTCGGAAGATTCGAGTTCCGTGGCACCCTGCAAGCTGCAGCTTAACACTGTTGTAGTCTGTCTGATTTGACCCTGCTTTCCCATCATGTTGTATAAATATAAAACAGACAGAAATAGACACCTAAAGCCTAAAAATACTGCAAAGAGAGTGGTTAAATGTGTGGAAACAGAGAGGGAACATGTCATGAATAATGCAATTAGTCTGCTCCCTGCTAACACAATCCTGAAAAATTCAGAAATTATTTCAATTTTCATTTGTAACCTTGGTAATAATTGTAAAGGAATTTGTTAACAAGCTACTAAATTATGTTCAAAGCGTAAAAATCTAGGCTGTGAACCTCACTTTTGTGTTGTGTTCAACCGCCGCTGCTCAAAGCAAATGTAAAATATAAAATGAATCCTCAAACAACTGCTCCAGCAACCTCGTTAAGACATTATTTACTTTCATCGTTAGCCAAGGAAGAGGACACTAAAAATCTGTCAGCAGCCTGAAACGCCTGCTCGAGTGTCTGAGCACTGTTTAATTGTGCCATTTATCAGCCAAAAAAGCCTACACGCTCATAAATAAACACAATGCCCGTGCAAAGGAATTATAAAAATGTCACAGCGAACCCACAAGTAAGGCCAGTGTTGATGCATATTAAGCGATTTAGTCAGTGAAGGAGTGGAGCAAAAATATGATGGTTAATTTAAGAGTCATTAAAATTGTATGAATGTGCATTGCGCTTGCTTAGAGTGGGATTTTCTCTGATCGGTAACGAAGAGGGAGAAAGAGCAATACAAGCTGCCACACATTGTGGTCTATAAACTCACTGATTGATCATGGTAGAGGCGAGCAGACCTGAGAGGGAGGCCCAATCAATGTTTCTGAGACTGGGGAGGTAGTGTGTGTTTGTGTGCGTGCGTAGGTGCAAGTATGTGTGTGCATTTATGTGTACTTACATTCAAGGGTGCACTATTTTGTCCGTGCGTGTTTACAACCTTGTGAGTTTCATGCATATTGAAGTGTGCGTGCGTGTCCGTGTGTGTGTTTGTGGATATGTTTGTGTGATTGTGTGCTTCCCTCATTTGAGGAAAGACAATGTTCTACATTCCACAGGGGAACAGAGTCATTACCGAAGCAGGAACTCGAGCCTGGAGGCCACGGCTCTGCATGTAGCGTGAATAGATCGAGCTAGTTTCTCGCCGAGACGTGCTGTAGAACACACACTCCGCCATTACCAGTGCCCTGCAGTTCAAGCCTCACTCCTACCTTATTTCAGCTGGGGAAAAATAGGTAAAGTTGACAAAAACAAACAAGTATCTCAGCTCCAAGGTGAAGCCATCATTGGTTTAGGCACACACACTGCAACTCATTCAATAATTTTAAACGAAATATAAAGTGAGTAGACATTTGTGAGGTGATATGTAGATGTAAACAATTCTCTATGAGTCTGAGGCTGAGCTTTTTGACCGGCCTCTGAGGGGGACATGTCAGCTCTGAAGCCCTCTGCTGCCCTCTGTTGGCGGCTGAACCTCACCCACCAGTTCCCACGCAGTGCAGGTGTGGACATATGGCAGCTGTCTATCACTACATAACAGGTGTGTGAGTGATTCTTCCTTCTCCCACTCCCGCTCCTCTCCTTTTGTCAATTTCCCTCCTGACATAAAGCAGACAAAGTATGGCTTGGGTTAATTTCCCCAGTTGCTGACAAACACAGGTCGTTAGCATGGCCCACAGGAAACTATTGTTCCATCATAATAGATGGCAATCAGAGGTGAGGTCTGATAACGCCTGCTGTCACCTGATGCTCCGTCTGTTTGCCGCTCTGTCTTTCTTTCCCACTACAGCTCTCTTCTCCTATGTGTTGAAGCACAAGTGCAGTTGCGTTGTGATGTACTCATACTTGCAGATATATTGTACATTTTACAGTAATTTGTACTTTTTTCTCCCCTTTTTCTCTTGTACTCTTAGCCACTAAATTAAGCATGACATATCTGGGTTGCGATAGCCCTATAACACAATAGTTAATGCCTCCATACTGCACTGAATCTCTTTTGATAACACAAATGCACACATATTGAGCACACACACACACACACCAGCCCTAACCCACTCACAAAGCTACTTCCTTTAATAACCTCCATCTGTGCCTCCGTCAGAGACTCTTTCTTTCTACATACATCCATGAAGTTACTTCATTCGTTTCAGCCATCTTCAGCCATTTTCAGTCCAGATTTCTTTTTGCATTTTTTGGCATCCTTCTAGTACCAACAATGGGTTTCCAGGACCTGCAGTCATAAACATTGTTATAGACTCCCCGTGTGCACACAGTATGGCACAATAGTGTTGATTTTGATTGACACCACTGGTGATGTGTGAAAAAAATATATGAATATTTACAGTATTAGTATTAGTCATGGTAAAAATTCCAGTCACATCACATACATACGCTTAAACCACCCTTGATCTATAAACAGACTGAGAATGAAGGGCCTTGATTGGCTGAGAGAATGATTGACAGCTGAACGAGTGGAACCTTTGAATGTGAAACTCAAAGGAAAGATGGGAAGCGTGTTTGTGCAGGTCCCAAGGGGGGAAAAGCCTGGGTTTCACACGCGCACAAATGCACGCACGTACACACACACACGCACACACACACACAGACACACATTGTGATCTTGCTCTACTTTGGGCTGTGCTCCACATGAAAGCGTCGATGCTTCCTGCTGTTTGAGACGAGCTGTGTGTTGCGCTGCAAAGGAACGCACAGGTCTGTATATACGTGTAGACGGACAGGTCTGTGTGGAGACCAGAGCAGGTGAGATTGTATCCATCTACAGTGCCTTGGCCTTTGTGGAATATCTTTATCTCTCTTTTTCCCTCCCTGCCTCATTTCCTCTTTCTCTCATCCTCTGTCTCTTTCTTTTTTCTGTCTTTTTATATTTCTTTTTTCTCCTCTTTTCCTCTCCTCTTCTTCTGTCTCTTTCCTTTTTGTCTTCTTCTTGTCCCCAGAGAGAGAAATGAATGAGTTTCATTCACATCCTCAGATACACACAGGTAACACAAAAACAGCAAAATAACATTTTCCCCCATTCAGTTTTTGGCACGCATGCTGTTCATTCCTATCTTTACCATTCCAGATCATACAGATTTAAATTACATACAAAACTGCAAGTATAATTACAATCATATTTCTTTCTGTCAGCCCGCTACTGACTCATCACTCCCTCAAAATAATATTTAATATAGAAAGTGAACGTATCACCGTGTTCTACAAATGGCACTCCACAAATGTGGAGGCACTGTGCCCTTGACTATCCCCCTGCTGAAAGTAAGTCTTAGCCAATTAACAACGTCTTCCACTACATCTACACACACACACGCAAACACACATGTGCGTGCACTCACACACACCCAAACCTCACAGCTCATGGGACTAAACCTCATTAACTGCTCTGAGACAGACACTCTCTCTTTAATCAATCCTTTTCTAAGACTGCGCGCACATGGAGGAATGGTGACAATACAACACAAACACACACACACACACATATATAGGGGGAGAGAGAGAGAGAAAGAGAGAGAGGAGCTTAGATACATTCACACACAGATCTCCCAGAGAGAAAAACATGGTCATTTGCCAGGGTGATTCAACTCTAAAACACCCTAATTACATCGACAAAGCCACTTTGTTTTGGTGCTGGATAAAATGTGAATGATTTAGCATATTATTATTATGCCTCTGAAATATTAACCAACCCCGAGGGACTTTATCTGCTCTTTTAAATATATGCAAATTATTTTATTTTGGTTTGGTTTGTTTCCAGTGACTTTTGTGAATTGTGTTTGGATAATTAAATGAGTGCGTGCAGATGTAGAATCGCAGGCAGTGCCTACGCGATATGATGATCTGCCAGATTAGCATACAAAGTAGGAACGTCGCACCTCGACTGCTAATCGACTAACTTTTGTTTTCATGTCAACCTTGACCTATTTGAAGCATCCACCCAGTGTCTGGCCTTGGAGTGGGAATGTAAACGGACTTTTAATTGATAAGACTCATTTGATATTGTCCTTCATTGCAAACACTTCTCATTTCGCTTGTGTCAGGCTCTTTCAATTATGACTCTCACTCTATGTGCTTTTTCATGCAGCTCCACTGGATTGATGTTGTACTGGAGATCTATTACAGCTGTGGCTCTACACTGACTTAGCACCCTCAACATCGCCAGATTAGTGGGTGAAACAGTCTACTTCAGGTACAATCATCTCCTATCCAAGGTCGAGAAGTTCTTTCAGATGACGTAGTGGACCTGGAACAGTTGATGTGCAGAGCGCCAACATTTCAGCTCTGCCTTACTTCACTGATTGCCTTGTGAATCCCTGATGGGTTCCGCTTCGTACATAATCATTTCCCTAACATGGGATAATTTGATTCTATTACTCTAACAACAGCGCAAACAAATTGCCTACGTAATTTATTGTGCCAATAATAGCAAAAACAGATGTGGTAATGGTGCTGCGGCTCTCCACCCTCACATTTATATGGACTTAAACCAAACTGGATGTAATCATTAAAATACATTTATGAACACCCAGCTTCACGTTTACTTTAAGCAGTTTTCTGTGTCCAAACATGCATAATTATGGTCTGGCAAAGTGGTGATCCCCAGTCCCTGTTTCTTAATTCGACACTCTTAGGAATAAGGGCTCCAAAAGGGTTCCTACTGAGGAACCAAGGTTATACCCAGAAACACTCACTTCTGAAGAATCCCTTTTTTATTAAAGGGTCTTTTATGGGTTCATCTCTGAGACTAAGGGTTCCATTAAGCAACCTTCTTGGAAGAAAGAGAAATTATAGGTGTTTAAATATCCTCGCCCTTAAGTATTAAAACATCCACCCATGTCTCAATTGGTATTTTTGAAATGTAGATGTATCTGGAATCCCATCAATTAATTCATCTTACTTGTGTTTGCCATAGTAGATTTTTTTTTATCATCATTTCATTCCATACAAAAGTTAATAGCTTATCTGTATTTGAACAGACACTAGAATTGCTTAATGAATGGAGATACTGTCCTCTCTGCCAGTGAGCATCCTGGTAGAGTTGGGATCCACTGCGCCACTGTTATAGTAAAGGCTGCAGTAGTAGTAGTGATATCACAAGAAATATGCCCCCTAAAAACATGATTGTGATCCATGATTGTGGTGGATTTGGCTGAGCCCCATCAGCCCTGGCCCTCTAGGAGCATAATGGATGTGGTTCCCTTGGCCCCAGGCTAAAGTATTATATTAAACTATGATTAGTAGAATACAACTCAGTTTTCCGTAAACCCCCCTGGGTGGTTTTTAGATTTAACCCTTGTCATATAAAAGGGTTCTCAGTAGGATCGTCTGGGTGGGTTCTAGATGAATCTCTTAGGGTCTGTTCAGACCTGGTATTAACATGCATTTTGATGATCCGAACACAAGTGGACAGCCAAAACACATCGCTGTTAACACATGTCTATCATGCATCTCCAGCAGACCTCTTGTATTCAGACTTCATCATTGCCTACATCACTTACCTCAGAAGGTAAAAAAGCCCAGTGCACCATAATGACATCCACACTGAACTGGAGATATTGCTTTCAGCAGAAATCAACGTGTCTCATTCCATAGGGCAAAACGATGGACGGTCATGCAACACTTCGTCCAACTCATCAATGGGCAAGCTATAGAGCATTAGCCCCTTGTCACCGACACAACCACCATGGCCAGCATTGATGATGTCGTCCTTGTTGGGGACACATCAGGACGCATTAGACTAGAAAACTTACGTGGTCAAATGCATCCCAGACTACCTCAGCAAGTGGTTTGAGTGGTTGGACCACAGTGCGTCTTGGTAGTTGTTCATGCCTGTATTTAACGCTGTCCACTTGTGATCGGATCACTCAAGATGCATGCTAATACCACATATAAACAGGCTCTTTTAATATAAAAGTGTTCCCAGTAGCTAGGTTTTTGTTAGCACTCTTAGAGGGCGAAAACAATCTGTATAGAACTCCACAGAGGGTCCTGGGTGGAAACATGACACTATAGAAGGGTTCTCTGTAGGCCCTCTCATCGGGGGCTCTAGGTGTATATATTTCCAGGTATAACCCTTTTTATTGGGTTTTAGGTACAGCACTCTAAATTGTTTTCAGGTGGAACCTTTATAAAAGGGTTCTCTTATAGGAACAAGCTGGAGAACCCTATGGTTCTAGTTAGCACCTTTATTTCTAAGAGTGTAACACCCACACAGCTCCAGTTTTTTTTCCCCAAAAAAAGAAAGAATAACTGACTTTTTTCACAACTTCCCCTCAGCTTTTCCACAGATTTCTGTCTGCTTATCGTTTCCTGCGAGGAGGTTCAAGACACAAACAACGTCTATGTATCTCCCCAGTTGTGTTATCTTTGCTAATACTGCATTTCACTCCCCTACAGTATCTCATCGGCCCTCTCCTGTGCTCCCCCCCGTACGCTCTACCTCTCCATTCACTGGTGTTCCATATGCCCTCTAAAGCCCTCTGCTCTGTCCCATTTCTCCCATTGCCTCGGGTCCTTTTTGACACCCCTGGCATGTTAATGGGCCAATCAGAGACACTGTCCTTGAGAATCTCACTTTGGCTCATTTTCATATGCCCCCACCCCTTCTCTCTCAGATTTATAACCTCTGCTGCTTACAGCTCCAGATGTTTTGTTCTGTTTTTTACTCTCTGTAATTGCTAATTCAATCTGGTTGTAAAGGAGCAGATGCTCTCAGGACTTGAGCATACCTGTGTGGGACTCTCTGCATGCACATGTATGCTTTCTCGCCCATGTACAAAGCAACAGGATTTACTGTAACATCCTGACTCATAAACATAAGCCTCCACAATTACACCAGACTCATTTCCTCATGTAGGGGAATAAGACAACCGCAGTTTTAAGTTGCAAAGTATTGCACACTAGCATCAACTTCCATTATGCATTGAATTACTGTCACCTTTAAATCAACGCCGCTGAGGTTCGCTGGTTTAGCAAGACTGACAGTTGGCTTAGGAGCTCTAAACTGTGGTGGGAGCCTCTCTCATCAGCCTCTCCGTACTTTTTTTTATCATCTCCCGTCCTTTTTCTCACCAGGAAAAGTGGCGATCCAGTCCAGTTTAGAGAGAAAAATAAACAGACTGGTTATCCACAGGAATGTGAATGCTACTTTAGTCCCATTAGGAACATCTGCGTGTGTGGTTTGAGATCACAGCGGGTTGTCTTTGCAACTTTGAACATGTGACAAGTGGCCTCATTGTTTTAGCATATTCAATATCTACACACTGTGCCAGATATGCTCCGTGCACATACTCACATATCCATGCTGTACAAGCACATATTTACTACACATTTACATGAAAGCACACATAAATGCACACATCAGTCCTCGCTCACATGCCCACATGCACGCACCGCAGTGGACCTGTCATGTGTCATGGAGACAGGGGTCAGATACTGTGTGATGTGTGTGGGGGTTATATCGCTTGGGAAAAGGACTAAAGATCTTACCGGGGCTGCGAGAGGGCCAACAATAACAGCCTGAAATATAACAGCAGTGAAGGAACCCTCACTCTGACAGGAGGAAAGCTGGGCCCCATGCGAGTGACTCCACAGATCAGAACCTCTTCTGTGGGCACAGAGATGGGCGGGATCGTTAATTCATAGCTAATGTGCAAAACAAAGAACATTGTTTTCTAATGACATTGTAAAACTGCAAAGAAAAAAACGTGCAGAGTGTTTCAAGAGATTGGAAGCACATGTTCGCAGAGAAAGAATAATAGCGGAGTTGTAGAAGTCTTTTTTGTGCACATTCCCAAGTCGAGATGATGTTTCTGACCACATTTGTCATGGGAACTTCTGCCATGTAAACACACAGCCTCGACCCCCAGCGGTCAAACTGACTGACACACACACACACACACACACACACGCACTCGCTTGTGTGCAGACACTGAACACACTCACCCCCATGTGCAACGCTCCATTACCAGAGAAGTCAGAGTGCCCCCTAGTGCTGCTTTTGTCACAATTACATCATGTTTATCTGGCTTACTTTTTCATCTCCTTCAACTCAAAAGTTGTTAGTGACAACTTGGTCTCAGTAGACCAAATTGACGATCAACCGAAGAGCAAGATGATGAATGGATCGCAGTTATAAAATATGAAGTATCAAGGAAAGGCTGACATTTTTTTCCATATCTAAAGAGAGAATATGGGTCTACATGATTTCCTACAGAGAATGTTTTTGCCTCTTTCTTTCTGAATATTTAAACCGTGCAAAACAAAAACAAACTCAAAAGCTTTGACACCACAGTTTAACTGCATAAATATTGTTTGAGATTATATTTTTACAATTAAATTTCTGCCAGCTCCATTTTTTCTGGACTGCATAGTATGCCATATTGTATTTAAAACACACACACACATATACACACACCCCTGCATTCACACACACACGTGTATCCTATACATCAGTGTACAGAATTCTGATCTTTAAGGACACAGGGGTTTTTCAATCAAAGCTTTGATTGAATACTTTGCCATCCTCAGCACTCACACACTCACAAATACACACACATTGTTGACAGAGAGTGTCTTGAGCAACATCATTTACCACTTAGGCCCCTCCCAGAGGACCGTGCCATTCTTAATGCGTGGCAGATAGGTTGATAGCTCTGGTTTCTGTCGAGAAGTGCATGTCAATCAACAGCTCGCGTCAACGTCACTGAGGCAAAGTGTTTCTGAAAGATCTTTTTACTGAGTGCCTTTCTATCCATCCTCCTCCAACCCACACACTCGCACAGAAACACACTCACACATGCACAAACACACACACACATACACTCACAGCCATTTCCATCTCAGCAATCACTTCTCCCGGAGTTCTCCTCTTCGGACGTGTAACAGTAATTGAGGTTGCTCCCTTGGGTGCAGTGCATTCTGGGCTGTTAAGTGCTGTTTCTTGTTGTTTTTTTCTCAAATGGGTTGTATTTTGGCTATTGTGTTGTTTCTTCCTGCTCTCCTATAGAAGTGTAAGCCGTGGGCCATATTTACACGTATCATTAGAGAATAGAGACCCTGTTGGATGTAGGGCATCTGAGGGCGTATCTTGCCCACTGGAATATGAATCAATACGACAAACAGTCTTAATACTTTTTGTTTACGCCCAGTCACAGGAGAATTAAAAAAAAATTCAAGGTGGAAAAAAATCGTTCAATTCTTCCTTTACAGAAATTAACAATGGATTACCAATTTCTTCTCACTCATAAGTCGACTGTGCCTATTTAAGATGATGCTCAGGCAGTCAAGGGTGTTCAGTTGTTACGCTGACCTCCCTGCTCACCACATCAGGCCTGGCTTGAGTACACCCTACGACCTTTCTGCGCGTTGATGACGTTGTCCGTCCAGAAGAGGGAGTGATTGATCTGGATTGACACAAACAGCCAGTGCCTTGCCTGGCCTGTCACACAGCATCACTGGGTCACTGTAGCATGCCTGAATGCCAGATGAGGAGGGATGGAGAACACACAGGGTGGTGACCTGCTGATGAGGATGTAGGCCACAGTTTTGAGGAAGCTGGAATACATTTGGACAAAAGGAACAGGTTTCACAATAGAGTACTGTTAGCAATGTGAAGTGTGAAGTGAAAGCCAAAAATGTCATTTCAAAACGGAAACGAATATAAGTGAGGGTAAAACATCGGAAAAGTGTTTGTTTTGGATAATAAAGCCCAACCAATTAGATTTTTAAACACATTACATACATTGAATGGGATCCTGTAAAAAAAAAATTCCAAGAAAAAAAGTCAGGTACCAACAAGAAAAAGAAACAAAATGATTACAAAAAATGACAAAAAAAAGGGCACACTGACCCACCCACAGATCTACCTTAACAAAACAACTAAGAGGAGACATAAAATTACTATGAAAAGGGGAAGAACAACCAAAAAGAGACTCAAATTGACCAAAAAAGACACAAAATGACTCCAGAAACACACAAAATAATCACAAAATGATGCAGAACAAACAAAAGGGGCAACAAAATGATTACAGTGATACAAAATGACCAAAAAAGACAAATTACATTTTTTTTAAAACACATAATTTAGGCAAAAACATGAAATAACTACAACAAAAAGAAACCACAAAGTCTGTGTGTGTGTTTCCAATCCTATGTAGAAGAGGAGGTGGGGCCTTTTATATGTCTGTGCCCAGGGGCCCATTGTCTCATAATACGCCCATTAATATCAGTCATACTCAACTGAATACATGGACACTAGAAACAACAATATGTATCAAGATATATATATGCAAAACTACATTTTGACTGCCTCTTGGCTCAGAGAGAGGTAGTATTGTTGGACCACTTTTTCCAACAAGGATACATATTGGCTGTATGAACTGGGCTCTCAGGATATCTAAGTTTTTAAATCCTTAAAATCTACTTTTTTTCTAACCCAGTCGACCCCCATGGATCCTGGATGGGATTGTAGTGGTTTTGGAAATGAAGAACAGTTTAATCACACTGTTAACTGTTGGATAGCCTATTTGTGTACCGAGTTGAAAGCTGTTTGTTTCTCCGTTGAGTGTACTTACATTATCAAAGGTGGTGCCCGGTCACTAATTAGAAACTACAACTCCAATGCTGCTTTACGCAATTCTGTGACGTGACAGCGGCATTTCCCGTAGTAACCTTGCCTGTCCGCCTGCTGGTGCGTTTGCGCCTCCTGTCTTGAGAGTGAGGTGAAGAAGAGTTTACTTTCAGAGAGTTCAAGGTTTGGTTTCGGTGTTCGTGTGGAGTAAAGGGTTTTGTCGAGGCAGAAAGCCCATTTTCACGGAGCCAAGATGTTGAACATGTGGAAGGTTAGGGAGTTGGTTGACAAAGCGTAAGTATCACACAGCTGCATTACGTCTATTTCGTGTTATTTGTGCTCGTAGTTTACCTGTTTGAAAGAGACACGTACCCAAAACTTTGACGTCACGTCACTCGAACAAGTTAGCTAGCCCGTATGCTACTAGCAAGATAGTTAGCTGACTTTGACAAATACTGTTTGTCTCAAGTATGAATGCCTCTTCTTTGTCACCGTTGTTTTGCGAAGGCTTTCGGTTAGCGTGGGATAACGTTAGCAGTGTACTGAGGTCACTTTAGCTTGTTGTTTGTGCGGTTTGTCCGACAGTGCAAGCTAACTCACTTAGCAGACAAGCTAGCTAATTACCTAGCCTGCTGGCTAGGCAGCTAGCCGAGCCAGCTAAGCTAGTTTGACAGCTCCTGAGCTGAATAATCTGCGGGGAATGTTTATCTAATGATAAAAGCTAACCGTTATACGTTAACGCACATAATCGTACAGCCGTTTTTAGCTACGACTGTGTGGAAGTAAATACAGAACTTCATTGTAGAAATGTGTTACTCCCCGGCATGATTGTTATGGCACTTGTAGCTAAGTTACACCTAGTGTTACAGTAGCCAGACTGTACATTAATTCAGTTGTTAAACTTCAAGCTAAACCACGTGGCTGGATTACTTCACAGCCAAATTGTTTTGTTTGTCTTACACCCTAGACCGCTTGTCAGGTGGAACTAGTCAACGTTAGAAGGACAAAATAAAGTAAGAGTTGTCAAAGTGTCTGACGTACTGTTTCACAATACTGTCAAATATAAACACATCTGTTGGCTGCTATTTCTTTAATCAACTGCTGCAGCAACTATCAAGCCTTCAAATCTTTATTATATCACTACACACGGTAAAACTGTAACAGCAAAGAACAACAACATAAACAACAGTGCTACAACAGTGCACTTAATAATCAGTGACTAGTGATCCTGTAGTGTTTTGCAACTTGTTGGTGGATGTCCAGCTGCTAGATAAAGTTCAAGGATTTTATTTTACTTCAATTTTACACATTGGTTACTGTTTACCTTCCCACCAGGTTTGACTGGGAAGAAGAGGGAGTTTGGCAGGCAGAATGTAAAGAAAGTGACCATAAGCATGTAACATATGTACACTGCTTGTGCATGTGTCAGATGTGCGAGTCTTTGCATACTTTAATGGCTGTGTCAGTCCGTTACTGCATGGCCGGCAGCAGTAATGTAGTGCCTGAAATTATCTACCAGCCAGCACTCAACTTGAGCAACACCTTGGGGATAGTGTGTCTTTTGTTCTGCTTTGGACTCTGGTTTACTTTTAGCCACTAACTAAATGTGAGCATGCTGCTCTGTACTGTAGGGTTGTGGTAGGCTATTGCTCAATTATTCCTCCCGTCAAGGCTTTCATGGCTAATTTTGCAGACCCAAACAACAGGGTGTTTTTTTAAGTTCACCCAAGAAGGCATTCCTGCTGAATGCACTTGTCTCCCTGGAGTGTGACCTCTTGGAACATGGATTACTTTCATGAGAGAGAGAGAGAGAGAGAGAGAGAGAGAGAGACAGAGAGGGGAGCAAACCAAGAGCGAGAAAGAAGGAAGGGTTTGCGTTTTTAAGATTAAAGGGATGGGAGTTTCCATGTTTCTTTTCCTCCTGGTTTCTTTGAAATCAAGGGTGATGAAAGCGCTTGTGTTTTGTGACATTCAGATATCGTCACTTTCTGTATCAACTTAAATTGTAAATGATTTACATTAAGGGTTAACTTAGTTGTGAGTCATTCACACTAACATTGTGGCATAATGCACCATTTCCTGTTGTATGATTAAGGTGAGGTTTTTGCTAAGGCAGGATATGCAAGCAAATGTTTCAAATAGCTCTTGCAACGATTGAAAGCAACATGTATTGTATGAAGAATAAGATACAATTGGGTTAATGAGTAACAGACAGCAAGGGAAAATTTCTGACATGCAGCACTACAGCAGTCTAACGGAAATCTGCTATAGTCTGGCACTGTGAGAGAGTATCACAACTTCCGTTTTATCTGGCCGATATCTAGGACAGGATCCACGAACAGATAAGATGTTGCATCACTACATTATATCCTCTTGTGTTTTGAGTGTCATTCATGCAAGCATGAAACACTGTGCACTATTGGTAGCTAGAGAGACTCAGGATACTTACATTTAGGAACACAGCACACAAAATGATCAAAGAGACTAAAAACTACATGAACCCTCATCTAAAAATGATGAATACTTTATTAAACAAAGTAGTTTTTGGAACTAAAGTGTTTAATATGAAGAATATTGCCATCAGAATTCAGTTTGATAGAGGACGAGGCTTGATGTCTGTCCAGGATCTTTTACGTTAAGTTAATGTAACCCATCATCCAACTTCGAGCTGATTTTATCAGGTTCGAAAAAGCACCTGGCATGGTCATTTTCAAATAATTTTTTTGGCACAGACTACATTTTTACAAAAGAGAGTATGTTGTCAGAGTGGTAACCATACCCTGCAGCTTGCAGTAGTAGCACAGCCTTTCTCCATAACCACAGAGAGGGTGTATCTCCACCCATCAATTCAATGCTACTTTTTCAGGCCCTGTACATTTTATTGCTGATGTGGCAGTAGCGAGGGAGGGATGACGAGGCGCAGGGTTCAAATGTTTTGCCTCACTTCGTTTTGGCCAAAGCTGTGACAGGGCTCACTTAATTATTTAATGTTTTTTTAAATGTAGATTATATTTTTGTAGTTCTTAAAGAAACTTTTCATATTCACGCTAATAGACTAAAAATGAAAATGCCCCAAGGTCATTGGGCACAGAAAATGTTGTGGCTATATATGCTACACATACTCTTAGATCACGGCATTGGATGTAAACATACTGCTCCCCAAGCAGCAAGAATTTTCCAGATAAGCAGTTTGTCCAGTCATTGCTAAATATATATACACCAGATAACAGATTTATTAAATCTCTTTTCACAAATAATAGATAGTCCAATTGAGATTCAAAGTCTCTTTTACAATGGCGCCCTGTAGCGAAAATAATGTATCATAAATGGTCATATATCCTTTTTCTTTCTAGAATATCCTTTGCCTTGGAGATCCTTTGTTTTTTCTTTACACCTTTTATGACATACCCCCATTGTTTGCTGGCTGTGACAATTGTAGACCCACAAACAGAAGCTTACATTTATGTAGTCTGATCTGAACAGAATAGATACAGGCCAAAGTTTGGGTTTCCTTAGTTTGTTGTATATAATCATTTTCAATGTGTTCACAGGCTGCAAAACCCACTAACCTTGTTGAACAAGCTCTCTAGTTAGTCTGCCTGATATTATTAGAGAGCCACCTTATGTATTGTCAGTTTCTTCCCATTTTAGTTCCCTTTTTCTTTTCTAGTTTCTGACAGTGTCAACAAGCAAGAGCTCACACACAGTGAGCGGAGCCCTGTGTCACGCAGTGCCATTTGAGGTCTCCATTGTTGTGTTCATATTGAACGCAGAACTGCATTTGCTTGTTTAGTATCCTATTTTTGGTTTTGACGAGTGGTTAGATTCAGAGCACACACACACGCACACACACACAAGCACTCCCTATTGTCCCATTCTCATTCTGTTTAGCCTCTACAAGGACAAGTGGATGGGCGTGGCTGTAATAAGAGTAGTTTTCATCTATTGTTGCCTATGTTGTTAGTTGCCATTGAGGCCACATATTTTGAACTGAAATGCCAAATGCCATGTAGACATGAATAATGGAGTTATTTTGTTTTATTATCCTCCTGTATAGAACCAACGTGGTGATGAACTACTCAGAGGTGGAGTCTAAAGTCAGAGAGGCTACCAATGATGATCCCTGGGGACCTTCAGGACAGCTGATGAGTGAAATCTCAAGGTAAGGATAATTTGTAGTGTTGTGCATTATGTCCTGCTGAAAGCAACAAGGTTATTTGTACCTAAAATCAAACCATAGACAGATGATCTTAAAGCCCTTTTCAATTGCAGGGACTTTTGCAGGGACATTTTTTAGGAAATATACCTCCATTTTGACCATAGGAACATATTTTAAGCTTTGGTTTTCGGGCCCTGCCCACAAAAGTCTCTGTTTCCAAGGTAGTAGTTTTTCTGCCAGCCAGAAACTACTACTGTACCACTGTTGGCAGTACTGAACACAAGCCTCACAACTGCTACAAGACATACAGCACTCATTCAGACTGCTGCAATCAGTATTCAGGCAGAAATAGGAATCTTAAAATGTTCTGTTGTTGACATTTAAACGCTATTGTCTTTTGATGCCGACAAGAGACAGTGTGAAACTAAGTGTGAGATTAAAACATAACTTTGTAATTGTGGTTACATACTTCAGCAGAAAAGGAACTAGACAAACAGACAAGATCTTTGCTGCTTTGGAAATAGTCCCGACCTTTAGGTGTTTTTTAGATTTCCTTTCCACCTCAGCGCATCTCTTTCCCTTCTTTAATTCAGACATGACAGTAAAGTACAGTAAATTACAAACAAAACAATGACTGAACCTGCTCTAAATTTACAGTGTTGTTGTCTTGTTGCATGCAAAGTGACATATGGTGATGAACGCCACTTTTAGATCTTTTATTGGTCTGATTTGCTTAATTCTTGCAGTTCTTTGGACTCAGGGGATGCACAAACAGAAATATACTAAGGGAACCTGTAGCTCCTGCAATACTTATGAGTTTAGTTCCTGGGGCTCTCTAGTACAAAGGTTGAAACAGACTAACTGGTCCGATTTTTGGTTGCCATGCATTGGGATTTTAAACTCTTGTTGCCAAAAGGACGGTTTCTCCCTCTTTCTAATTTGTTTGTGAATGTTTCTGTAATCAGAGCCACCTTCATGTATGAGCAGTTTCCAGAGGTGATGAACATGCTGTGGACCCGCATGCTGAGGGATAACAAGAAGAATTGGCGGAGAGTCTACAAGGTCTGCCACAGTACTGTTGCAACATCATACATACATACATGCACACACAGATGCTTAATTATGACACAGGGCTGAACACCTAAACATTAAATACAGTTTTGATTTGACCTAAAACTTCGGACCAGACCCAACTCAAACAAACATGGCTTCAAATTGGAGCCCTTACAAAATAAGCTATCTTTTAATTTTAATGTCAAACGTTTTGCTCATTACTTACAGACAGGAATAATATATTTAAATAATTCACATAACAAAAATATTTGGCCTTGAATGGAAACACTTAGATACCTCACATTGTTACCATGTGATCCCGTTCATGGAAGAGAAATCACAGCTTGAACAGGTCAGCTTGACTCCATCAAGATTCTGTTGATAATTCAAGTCTCAGACATTCTTTGCTCTGTTGTGTGTCTCTATCTCAGTCCCTGTTACTGCTGGCCCATCTAATCAGGAATGGATCAGAGAGGGTTGTTACCAGTGCCAGAGAACATCTGTATGACCTCAGATCATTAGAAAGCTACCACTTTGTAGGTAAGTTGTCATTCTGGTCTTCCCTCTTTATCTATTCTGTCCTGTATACCATATTTTTCTTCACATGTCAGACGAGTAGTACCTAAGAATACTTGCTAAAGAAAAAACACTTTGCCTTTTCCATTTTGCTTTGATGCTGTGAGGCGCTCTCTACACCTTAGTATTGTAGTGTTTAATATTTATTCACAATAGCTTCAGTGTGAGCTGTAATGAAGGGACAGAGGCCCTAAGCACTGCTTAGTCCACAAACCCTTAAACCACACACTGCTCTAAAGCTGCTTTCACTCTTCCCAACCATGTGTGTATTTCAGATGTAGCTCACAAACTAAAAAAGGTATTGCCGGTGTGTGCCTGTGTGTGTTTGTGTGTGCATGTGTGGTTTCATTACGTTGTTAACACAAGAAGTTGCTAATTCAATAATTATATTAATGTCAATGTTTCTGTGTCTCCTCACTGTCTCTAGATGAGAATGGGAAGGACCAAGGTGTGAATGTGCGTCACAAGGTGAAGGAGCTGGTAGACTTTGTCCAGGATGACGACAGGCTTAGGGAAGAAAGGAAAAAGTCCAAGAAGATGAAAGATAAATACATCGGAGTATCCTCAGACAGTATGGGATACAGGGGTTACTGTAAGTCATTGGTTGAGTTATATAAATGGACTGATAATAAACAAAAACATTTGGGCTTAATTCATGTCCTCTTTTTCTTCCTTCTATTTGCTTTTCCACCTCCTTCAATTCCTCCCCTCCAGCGGGAGACAGGTACGACTCCAGCGACAGCCGGGGAAAGTGGGACGACGACTGGGAGAGAAATAAAGGACAATTCCCCTTCAGCGAGAAACTGGGAGAGATCAGCGACAAAATCGGCAGCACAATTGACGATACTATAAACAGATTCAGGAAGAAGGACAGAGACGACTCACCAGATCGATTCAGGTTGGAGACAGCAGTTGTCTCAAATGTTAATTAAAAGGCGCAAACCATGTTCCAAATATTAAGAAATGAGAAGCCCCCAGCACCAAAAGTCAAAATAGTGATATGAATCTTGCCTTCACTCTAAATCGGTTTTCTGAACCTGTCAAAGGCCCTTTATTCACAACGAATATATCTGTAGATAAAAACAATCCTTCCTTCAGAATATGGTTTGCATCTTATTGATTTATTTATTTATTTATTTGTCCCTTGACAGATGTTAGTAGTATGTTCAAAGAAATCCTTATCCGTATCCCCACATAAGTAGTTGTCTTACCTGAGTTCTCCTGTCTCCGTAGTGACAACGAAGAGGATCGGGGTCGCTCGTCTCACAATGGCCAGTCAGGGAAAGAATTCAAAGATGAAGAGGAGACTGTAACCACCAAGAGTGTACACATAGTCCAAGCAACAGAGACCACAGCAACACGGAAGAGAGGAGGGGTCCCGTCTAAGAAAGTAGACTTGGGGGCTGCAGCCAACTACACAGGAGATAGTAGCCCATCCACTACCACCAAACAGGTAGTAAGAGCATATCTAAACATATAAGATCAAACTTTATTGATAAGCGTACCGTTAGGCATGGACTGAGTCCTGATCTTTCTGTAAATGCTCTTTGTTCCAGCCCCAGCCAGCAGCCTCCCAGCCCAGCACCGCCCTAGCTGACCTACTAATGGTGGACACAACACCGAGCCAGCCTGCTGCTACAGGTATAATGTCACTAACTTCATGTAATACCCCGACACTTTGTGAACTGCACTTGTTGTTGCTGTTTTACAAGAAGTTGGCTGAGAAGATTTGGATCAATTTCTATGCTGAAACCACAAAAACGCAACTGATACCAGACATGTTCTGCATAGCTTAGCACCTTAGGGAAACAGCTGGTCTCTGCCCAAACTGAAAAACACACCTTCCAATAGCCTGTAATATGTTTTATTTACATGTTGTATATTCTTAGCAAACAAGCGAGGCACCAGCAAATCAAGAATAACCTTTTTGTTCCACGTTACAACACTGTAGAAAACAGGAAAGTCCACAGTGACTGCAGGACTAGAGTCTGCAGTGAGGCTGCCCACCTGCTGATGCTAGCTTCAGATTTTGGGGACAGCAGGGGGAGGGAGTTGATGTATAGGAACTAAGTGCACCAGATGTTTTTGGAGCAGTCCCTGGTGAATGGAGAGGGCGGGAGCGTTGAACAGATGTTGGTCTTCTCCACCTATCCACTGCCACCACCCCTCCCCTCCCTCCTACACGTCTGACACTGAAGGAATGCTAACTATGGTGGAATGACACCTGGAGCTCACTTGTTTAAAATTGATGTGTTTATGTCTATTTCTTAATGCAGACCTGATGAGTGGATTTGCTGACTTTTCCTCACCTGCTGCCTCCGTCGGCCTCTCCTCTGGATCGGGTTGGTTTCAAGACTTTTTTTTTTTCTTCTTTTTGTTAGTGTGTGCATGTGTGTGCTGTGCTGTTGCAGCCATACTGCTAGAATATTCAGAGAGATGCTGGGAGGAAGCCCTGGCCATATGGAGCCTGCTACCTGCTCTGCATAACAAGAACAGACACACATCAACTCCTGTTATGGATGACAAGGAGACAGGGACAGAGGAAGAAGTTGGGTGGGGGTGGAGGGAGCTGAGAGAGATTGAGAGGAGGGATAGAGACAACAAGCAGGGCCAGTTCAATGAAAATTTAAAACGTGGCACCAGTGGTCACTGAGAATGCCCTGGATAAAGCCAGACTGGCCTCACTGAAGACTCGACTGCTTATTCTTGATTGCTATGACAGGTTCAAATTTGCTTGAGTGACTTTTGTTTGTAGCATCCTGCAATTATTTACACAGCTCACAATACAAACATCACTGTTTGGATGGCAAATACAGACATTCACGCAACTGTCTTTTTTGCAGCAGCAGCACCTTCCTCGAGCAGCAATGGAGACTTCGGAGAGTGGAATGCCTTCCCTGGAGGTCAGATACCAGCATCCGCTCAGACTGTTGACACCAGTGGAAGTGACCTTTTTGGAGCCATGACAGGTCCTGCCGCTGCTCCCGCCCCCGCCCCAGTCGCAGCTTCAGGCCCAGGTCCTGCCTCTGCAGACCTGTTTGACTTGATGGGGCCAGCTCAGTCCCTCACCTCCTCCCAGAGCCTTAACTTTAGCATGAGCAGCACACAGAGCATGAGCACCACAATCCTGCCCCAGTCTGTGTCACAGGTATGCATGATTGCACTCATACCCACACGCATCCTTTCTTAATAATTTATTGATATACATATCATTACAAGACTCTTGAAGGGGGCTTAAATTATACAGGTGGAGACAAAATATCCTCTGGAAAATAACGATACACTTCATGACAGAACGATGCATTTTAGTGATTTTTAACACTTAAGGATAGAAATCTGTCTTACTTTTGATACATTTACAGTCACATATTAGTAAAAATAAAAGCAATGACTTCCAGCATACTTAATATAGAAGTCCATGGTATAGGTTGGCAGTCTGAAAAGCATCCGAGGCACTCTCACTGGTGGTGAACATCCTTTGTTAATAAATGGATAACCAAGAGAATCGATATAAAATGCACTGGGGACAGGTGCTTACTTTAAGAGGTCATGTGACATGAGTCACATGGCACATTAGCACCACTTGAAAGACATGACAGTGAAAATAACAGAGACAATAGCTGTGTCTCAATTCAGGGACTGCAGCCTTTGAAGCCTTAGCGGTCAACGACAGCCACATCCGTTGAAGACTGCATCAGCCAAACACAACGGTTTCCGAAATGGGACAGTCTGCGAAGGATTTCCTAATTGCATCATCAGTTGTTGTCGCTCTAACCTGTTGGCATTCCATAACAATTATAACAATATAATTTCAATAACATTTCATAACACCTAGCAACCAGCTGCACTGGATGAAAGAAGGAGTAAGCTAGTAAGTTATTTATCCCTAAATCATGGACCCAGAGATTGTTGTTATATTTCTTTTCTTAATTTAATACTTGAGGAGGTGATTTGATTTAATATATTTCAGGCTGATGGAGGAACATTTTCAGATAAACTTACTAGATTAAGATTGTTTAGCTGTGTGCTTTTAGCTAATAGTAATGTTAACAACAGTTAACTGTTAGCTAGTTAACAACTGCTAATCTTCACCGGTGCGGGATGCATCATGGGATAGGGTGGGCCACGAAGGACTCATCTGTTGCATCCTCCAAATTCTGGAGGATTTGAAGGAGCCTTCGCGCTTTTTTGACGCAATCGGTCTTCAAATGCAGCCTTCCAAGACTGCAGACACGGGTTATGTGAACATATACAGTGACTGACTGACATATATAATTTTTAAAAAAAAATAGAATTGCAAAAATCAAATTAACGTCACAATGACAATGAAAGTGAAACACAGTGATAATGAATTAAGAGCTAATATATACTTTAACATGTATTGGATTTTTTTGTCAGATTGTCCTTTAATTTTATTTAGATTTTTTTTTTTTTTTTTGTTTCTTTCTTTGTTACAGTATATGTTAGCTCTTATTTCATTTATGCTCTTTCAGTTTGACCATAATTTCACTGTTTGTGATTCAGCTTCTTTTTCTGCTATCATATACTGTATGTCAGTCAGTCAGTCACGGTACATGTTTACATTTTTTCTGTGTATCTTCACCGTCATGTCTTTCAAGGTTTTTTCTGCAAGTGGGCACTACTAACATGCCATATGACTCATGTCACCTCTTGATGAGCTTTCTCTTGATGATTTGTACTTAGAAATCAGAGTGTCTCAGCTGCTTTTCAGACTGCCAACCCACACCATGGACCTTTACATTAAGTAAGCTTAATGTAAGCTTGACAGTCATTCTTAAAAAAAAATCTCATTTGTCTACTTGCCCTATCCTTGAAGAGCATCTGATTTATTTATTTTTTTACAGTCACCAACACCTAGATTGTTGACCGTGTTGATCCAGTGCAGCACTCCCTATTTTCTGTCCAGCCAAATATCAGTATTGGCCCAAGAAAATTACTCTGGTTCTAGATACAAATTGTACTGTCATCAATTTAGAATATTGTTTAAGCCAATGTTGGGTGCCATTTTTACATTAAAATTGATGTTTATAATCTTCTCACCCCAGGCTTGTTAATTTGGCCTTGGCCATTGAATGTGAATGCTATGAGTAATATACTGGCATATCCAAGTAAAGACAAAAACCCTTTAACCATTTTATGCCTATGCGTAGGCTGCAAATATATTGGCGAACAATGAGAGTAATTTAATACTTAGAGTAGCGTTCCAGTCCAGAATTTAAAAGACTTGACACGTTTACTCCTGCTTTGTGCTGCTTCTGGACCACATGAGTCAGTATGCCTGTGTGATAAAGACATACCTCGTGTGATTGAAAGATGGAGGACAGGCATGATGGTGGAGGGTTAACATGCAGCCTCACCAGATGCTCATCTCCCCCAGAGACCGCCCACTAACCACCCACTCCTCCTGTTACTGACACACAGAATGAGAAGAATCAGTTTTGAGTTACAAAAACATTAAAAACCCAACAAGAGCCTGTGGATGTCTACTGTATTTCCATGTTAAAAGGTTGTTGACCTAAAAAAACTCATTCTTTGTTGCACTGGGAAGACGCCCACCGCTCCCTTTTACTCTAGTTACTTTAGATGGTAGGTTTTAATGAGCTCAGAAAGAGACAGTAGCAGATTTCTCTAACGGTATCGAGGTTAAGTGGGGGTTTAAGGCCTTGAATCAGAAAAGGAACTGTATCTTTTCATCATGCATTTCAGTATTGGAGCTGTTACGTATCTCATCACTGCATATTTCCGTGATTTTTAGCGTGGCTCATCTCCTTCTCTAAAATTGTATCTGTGCTTGTCTTTGTCTTTGCCAGCCGCTCCCGAACATGGGGGGTCCTCTACAACCGCAGTCTGTGCAGCCCCTCCAGCCTGTGCAGCAGGGAGTGGCCTCTCAGGGTGCCGGAGCCAAAGCAGCCCTCCCCTCCACTTGGTCTGACCCCTCAGTTAACATCAGCCTGGACTTTCTGGGCCCAGGCATGCAGCCACCCAAGCAAAACCAGCCCACCCTCAATACCCTCCAACACGGTGAGAGTAATGGTAGCTCTCCGTCAAAGCACCCCATCAATCAAAAATGATTTAAAATTTGGCATGTTTATTTATTTCATTTGTTCTGTCATTTCCAGGCAACCCGGCACCTGCCAACATGCTCTCCCAGGGATTTTCCGGTATGAGCCTTGGACCTACAACAGTCAGACCGCCTGCAAATCCTATGATGCACCCTGGTGCTGGCATGGGAATGGGAATGGGAATGGGCATGGGAATGGGGATGGCCCCCAACCCGGGCATGATGGGCATGGGCATGAACATGGGGATGCCACAGCCAGGTATGACCATGGGGATGCCCAGTGCTATGGGAATGGGAATGGCAATGAACCCTTCAATGGTCGCACAGCCCAAACTCGACGCATTTGCTGACTTCGGCAACTTTGGAAAGTGATAGAGCGGGAGAGCAAAGATCATCTGGTGGAGTGGTGTTGGTCTCTCTCTCTCTATCTCTCCGTCCATTGGTGAAGGATTGTTACGAGCTGCAAACAAAGAGTACTTGAATAATGTCAACTATCACAATACCAACACCCTGCAATCTCATCTTCTTCTTTTTTTTTTTTTATAAAAGAAATGCCGTGTACTGATATGGATCTAAATGAATGAATGTGTTGTTTGAACCAATGGTCTGTCTGGTCTTGGGTGACGGTCCGACACACACTGATGTCAGTGTGCCCTGTTGGTTTCGTATGACTCAGTGAGAAGAAGGAAGAGTGTGCCACCAAGAGAATGTCAGAGGGGATGTGCTTTTTATAACCTCAATCAAGTGAAATCACCAGAATAGCAAAAAAAAAAAATCAGTAGCTGCATTTTTTTTTTTTTTTTTTTGTGAAGATTATTTTGCTGAATAAGTTTGAATAACATGATCAGCCATTTTAACTTTCTAATGTACATTTAAGAATGTTGTTACCTCTTTTTTTGTCATTGCTCTTCCTTTGACCTGTAAATAGAAATCTGGAGCCCTTTACAAATAAGTTATGAAGTTCCTATATGAGAGGCAGTGACAGTGTGTATCATACAGACCAAATCTGATATGAATCAAGACCCACAACAACAAAGCACATTGACACCTTCTATTTGTACATAAGCGTCCACACGCTCCAGATGTGACCTGTCAGTGCTATAGTTAAAGTAATGAACGAGTGTTTGGAGTGAAGGCTGTTAATTAATTTGAGGGGTTTCTTCCCTCAACAGACCATCATTTGTGGCCTTTCTTATTGCTATATATATAAATATATCTATATATTTTACTTATGAAGAATATTATAATCAGTTTGCATCCAAATGAGATAATCAGTAGGTAGAAAAAGCCTCGCACAGGGGTCGTGGGTTCTTTATTACAGCAGAGTGCCTGAAAGACGTTTGCCTTTTCTCTTCAGTTAACCTCTTTGAAGGAACCAATGTGACTGTGCAGTGTTGGACAGCTACCAAAACGGAGCTTCTCTACCATGTACAAACATCTTGTGTTTGTAATAATGCCTCAAGCCAAGCGTACTGTCTGTGATATCAGATGCAATCGTTAAAAATCACTTCACTTCTGTGTTGTTTGTCCCACGCACACTTTTATGGTTCCGCTCTATTCAGGTCAGTGATAACTTCAGGGCTCAGAAAAACACACAGGATGAAAACATACTGAGCTCAACTTTAACTCAACACCTTCAAGTGTTGATGCAGACTGTTATTGCATCATGCATCCATCTGTTATGTGTTAAATATCCAGCAGTGCATTTCAGTAAATGCTGCCCTTTCACCTTCCATCTTTTTTTTTGTTTTTGCATATTAAAAACAGCAACTTTGAAAAATAGTGTTTCTGTCATAGCCGTCATCAGTGAAAGTATGTTTTGCAACTTATCAGGAATATTGTAAGAGGAAGCACTTTTACCAGTTGGGATGCAGTTTATACACACCCAGTACTTTATGGTGGTTGGATGAAGACGTGTTGTAATGAACAATTCCATTCAGCTGTACGCCCGCTAACTGATCAGTTAGATGTACAAAACATTGCTCTTCTGTGGTTCAAGTGCCTGCCCGTGGTTGCCTCCTGACCCTTGTAATGAGCGATAAGTAAATCTCGGCTGCCTGGCATTTTTGTCATGTCAACGATTAAATAAATAATTCACTGACCAGAGGAGAAGGCAGTGGATGCTGCAGCCCCCCTGAGAGGATTGAAGTTGTGCTTTCCTGCTCTCCCAAGGGCTCAAGAGGCGGAGCACACTAACACATAGTAGCCTTGTGTCGGAGTCTGAAGCATTAAAATGACCAAAATCTGTTTGCTGTTTTTTTTGTTTTTTTTTTCTAAAATATATCAGTAGAGGTTGTTTTATTCATTTCGTTTTCTACTTCAGATTGTTTTGATCTTCTCTAAAAAAATGGGATTGTTACTGAAACACTAGCATATGCAAATGTACAAAAAAAAAGGAAATCCTTTGAGAAAATTAAATTTTGCATTATTCCCATTTTGATTTGATTTACACATCGATTCTTTATCTACAACATTAAACAGTTGATTGAAATTTGTTAATGGTGTGTGTTATTTGGTGCGCTGTGTCATTAGCCTCATTCAAAAGAGCTTCAAGCAGCAAAAGTGGAGCCACCGCGCTCGACTTTGAAATTGCATTTAGCTAATGCGAGTTTGTTAACTTCATTGTTTGGGGTAATAAAGAGAGGTCTTTGATAAACACGCATATTGACAATTTATTAATAAGGCAGGGAGCCAGGAGAATAAATGGAGGGAAACTAACAATACAGCCAATAAATGAGTATGATGGATACCAAATCCATAAGTTGCAAGCATCTAATATATATCACAGTGCATGTTAGGGCGGCAGCTAACAATTACTTTCTTTGTAGATTAATCTGTAAATTGTTTTCTTGTTGAGTTGTTCGGTCTATAAAATGTCAGAAAATGGTCAATCAGTGTTTCCAAAAGCCCAGGATGATGTCCACAAACCAAAGATTTTCAGTTTACTGTCACAGGGGAGCAAAGAAACCAGGAACATTTAAGCTGGCTGGAATCAGAATATTTTGACTTTTTTTTTCTTTAAAAAAATTACTTGCCAAATAATAGTTGACAACTAATCAATCATTGGTTGCAGCTCTATGGCATGTTGACATACAGGAGTAGAAACTAGATCACATTATGGGCAGCAGATGTAACAGCAAACAAGTAAACTGCTATAAAACACTGTTGGAATATGGCAATATCTGACACTTCCTGTGACAGGTGCAGCAGTGAACGCAACAGATGCTTCGAAATGTCAACCCTTCATTGCTTTAAGCTTTTGTGTGATAACAGTTGAATTCTGGGTGATAACACAAAGAACTGTTGATACTTTTTGCCCTTTAATATCCATTTCACTAATGAAATTTACAGTTTGCCCTAATGAGATGGATGGCCTGATTACTGTGGTATAATACACTCAAGAGAAAGATCGTGTAGTCTAATTGTGGCCCGCCTCTTTACCACCAGTGCTGCCTGCGCCCTTCTCATACTGTATCAGGGTTTGTTGGAACACACTGGTGTGACAAACACAACGAAAACACAGCTCGCATTAAACAATTGACCCCATTTTCACTCTCTGGAGAGGAAGACTGTTAAATGGGCTACACTAATAATATATATGAAAAGTAACAGTATACAGATGAACAACAGCTCACCTACCGCTGGAATTTGTCCTATTTATGGCATAAAATATATAGAAAGGAGGTCAATTAATGTGTGTAGTTAAAAAAGAAAAGAGTAAAATACGACGCTCAGACCCAGAAATGTTAAAGCAACATACAATCACTCTGTGCCACTTGTCATCCAAAAGTAACCTCTGCCATTTAAAACAGAAAAAAGCAACATCTTTACAACTTCCATGAGATGCAGTAAATTGTGCTTTTATGGGTAATGTGCCCATTAAAGAGTAAAAGCAATCTGAGACGTCAAGACAAATGACAGCTTTTGAGTGCCATCTGCAATCTCTAGCTTCACAAACTCAATTATTCATAATGCATTTATGAAGTCCGCAGAGACTGCGCTGTCATTCCTGTTCAAACTAACGGGGAAAAGCAACATAAAGGGACAAGCTCTTGGAGATGACAATGGCCTCGCAGATGGCTCTAATGTGTTTATGCTGCCACCTGCTGGGTCGTAAGCATAACACAAAGGCCGTCATTATTGCTGCGGCGTAACGGTGTCGCAATAAATTTCTTTTAGTGGCTGTCAGACAAAAGAAAACAAGACAAGAAGTTACTATAATTAGAACTGAGATTCTTTTATTCCTCAAAATCATGATCGGCTCTCTTGTGGGCAGAGAAAAATCTCAATATCAATATGATATAACAATAGTTCTTGTTTGATTCCTCTGAATCTAATTAAGTCACATCTCTGGCAGTTTATCTGCCATATCTGACACTGACCTATCATTACCCAAGTTCAGTGTAAAATAAAACTTGTAGCCCACCTTTCTTCCATCCAGGCTAAATATCAAACCGAAGACGATAATCAGAGTGGCTGTGGGTTAACCAGGATAACGTTCTCTCCCCGGATGAAAAGCTGGTTGATGTGGCGTGTGTGGACCCTGCCATACATCTGGGAGTCTTTCCTCTGACAGGCCTCTGGACCCTGGGCCTTCAGCAAGCCTGCATGTTTATCCTGTTTGATTTTAACAGTGTCTGACATTTTGGACTCTGTCCTGCTGTCCCCTTTCTTGCTAGTACTGTGAGCAGTCAGGTTTTTTGAAGTACTTTTTGGGTCTGCAGGCTGATGCTTGCTGGTCGTTTCCTGGGTCCCGTGCTTCTTTGCTGGCTCCTCGCCTCCTCGACTCTCCTGGAGCTTCAGCTTCTCAAAGAGCTGCACAGAGATTTCAGTCACATTAACATTCGTGGACTAAATGTAGAGCTTGAAGTTTATTTTTTTTCTAAAAGGTCCAGTGTGTAGGATTCAGGGGCATCTATTGGCAGAATTGGAAATACGAATTGTTGAGTTTTTATTACCTTATAATGAATTGTTATATTACGGAGCTCATCCTCTTCTACTGAGTCTGCCCTGTTAATTTCTACTGTAACCCAGAATGGACAAACCAAACACAGGCTTTGGGGCAGTTCATGTTTTTGTGTCATCATAGCTCTCCTACATGCTTAGCACACAAGTTTCAGTTCTGCAATCTCACTGCTACATGCCACTAAATCCTGAACACTGGACTTTTAAATCCTGTTTTAATAATATATATGGCTGGCACCTTTCAGCAGTTGCCATGCGACAAATGTACATTCTTTAACTGGCTTTACTGGCGGGGTCCGCCATTCACTTATAGGAACCAAATTACCTATCTATGTCGGAAAGATTCATAAAAGCACTGCATGCTTTTAATCCAGCATTACTGTATTCAATTTTATCTCATTGAGAAAAGTCTCACTGTTTACTGTTGGCTCTCCTGATGCACTATCAGAGCTGTACTACTGCTAGCACACATGACAATTCCTACTGCTGCTGGAAGTGGCAGGGTGTAAATGTAATGCTTTTTAAGACATTTCTGCGACCATTTTTAACCAAATTTAAGATTGCTTTTTTGACAAATCATCTTTTTCTAATTCAAGGACTGCAGGTAAGTATAAAGCTAAATAGTATATATGCAGACCCATATAGAGGTAAGTTTTATGTCGGGATATGGTAATTAGAGTGAGTTTGTTTAATCTGCATTTTTGCAACAGGTAAGTGCAAGTATAAAGTAAAGAGACAATATAAGGTTCAGTGGTAGGTTTAAAGATAAAATGTGGACTTTCATGCTGAAGAGTTTTACTCATTTTGACAAAAATAAATTAAATAAATTAGATCAAATGTGGCAATCAAGACCTCACAAATTCAAATGTGAGACTATGTAATGACTTTTAAGGTCTAAAATTTATATAATTGACATTTTAACACTCTTTAAGGACCTGCAGACACACTGAGTGGAGCAGCTTTTATTGTGAAGCAGTCACAGGAATCATTATGTATTTGTTTGGTTACCGTTGACAGTAACTGTTCATCATAAATGTGCCCACAAAACTAAACAATAGTCATTTTTGGCTTTTCTTTGACAGCGGATCAGTTTTAAATATTTCAGGGAGTGATGAAACAAGAAGGAGCAGCCACAGTAAGATGAAGAGCTTCATGAGACAGGCTGCACGCATCCATGTCCTCAGTGGGGTAACAAAATTTACAATGCCCTGCTACTGCATGGATATCTACTCACACCGTGCACAGTGCTAAGTTGGTATGAAGTTGCAATTATGATTCACGGGCTTCTTTATCAGAGCAACATGAATTTGTTTGGCTGTTCGAGCATCACCAAATCAACCAGGACCAAAATCTTACAGATTGCATCTCTATCTATTGCAGAGTAAGAAATATATTTCAGTAGACATACAATGTAAACCAGTGCCTACCCGTGATATGGTGAGGGCCTTTTCATGGTAGAGTGCCTCTCCAAACAGAGGCTCTCTGTACGTCTCATCCACATCCACCATTGCCTGACAAAGAGAAAAACAACAAACAGTGAAAGGCCAATATTAAGACTTCAACTTCATGGTTACAAGTACATTGTGGATTATTTCAGATTCTGTTAAGTGAGAATTCAATAAGAAAACATGAATGTGAGAGCTCACCATGTTCCAGAACTTGTCGAAGGCCACCACAAAGCCAGAGCAGACTCCTCTTAGCCCCTTAAAGGTCCTGATGTGAACTTTGACCCTTATCCTCTCTTCAATGCATCGGTACAGCTCACCCAACGGACTGCCTTTACATACTGAAGACACATGACAAATGGGTTACACAGCTGTCTCTACAACCAGTAAAATGTAGAAGGAACTCAACTGTAGCACAAAAAGATCTCTGCAAAAAAGGCCACATGTGCAAATGTTACCACTAGATTTAAATTTTCAGTCGGTGTACAAATATCTTTGGTTCCAGCTTCTGAAATATGAGGGTTTACATTTACATTTTTTTCCCCCCAAATTTATAGCATTGTGAATTAAGTTTGAGCTCTGGACTGTTGACTGGATATAATAATCAATTCAAAGACATCACATTAGGCTTTCTGAAAGGGTAATTTGACACTATTTTCTCATATTTATAGACATTTACTCGTAAAAAATCACAGATTAATAGTAAAAATAAGTGACAATATCTGACATACAGTTAAATCAACTATGTAAAATAATCCTAACTTGCAGCCCTAGTCATCATAACCAACTCAAATCTGTGTGTTCTGTTAAGCCATCGCTGCCTAATGGTAATAATTAGGAGCATTGTTATCAGGGTTGGGAATTAGCACCAGCCACCAGCCAAATGCTAGTAAAATATGCACGTGGCTGGTTCACTCACCAGCCAAAAAAAAAAACAAAAAAACAATGGTAATCTGTTCAGTGGTTGGTAGATTTTAGAATCCATCAGTTACAGTGGCAGGTGGACAAAAAAGTTAATTTCTAACCTTTATTGTTATAATTCTTTAGTGCACTGAAAACTGTGCCATGTGAGAAAGGTAGAAAATGTTTCATTTTCCATTTGACAGAACAATATCCTGCAATAAAGTGGCTTTAAAGGTAAGAAAGGACGGTAGGTTCATTTATTTTCCGTAATCGCTTATCCTGTTAGGGGTCGCGGGGGGGCTGGAGCCTATCCCAGCTGACATTGGGCGAGAGGTGGAGTACACCCTGGACAGGTTGCCAGACTATCACAGGGCAGACACAGAGACAGACAACCATTCACACTCACATTCACACCTATGGGCAATTTAGAGTCACCAATTAACCTGCATGTCTCTGGACTGTGGGAGGAACCCTCTTGCTGTTAGGCAACAATGCTAACCACTGCACCCTAGCCCCTAAAATGAAAAATATGATGAAGGTAAATTATTATTTGAGAGGTTTTGAGGAACATAGAGCAACCACTGTTGAGTAGATGCAGCTCTCAAGTTAGAGTATATTAGGGACCGTTCGTTACTTATGAATGAGTGATGCAAAAAGGGGAGGCATATTGAATAATTTCTTAAGCACTGGAGAGGGACTTGTGTTTGTTTCTATTTTGGCACAGGCGAGGAGCATACAAGTGTAAATGGTTCTATATTGTATTCATTTTACCAGATTTTTTTTTTAAATATATGGCATAATTTCTTTAAAAATCGCCAAAATGACAGAATTTATTGTAGCCAGAAAATGTATTAACAGAAATTATCGCTGGATTTTCAAACTTCTGACAGTCTTTGGACACATCATGTGCGACAAATCCTTCCATCAGGAAAAAAAACATCCAAGTCTGAGTTTTAACAGTGATACTTCATCAAAATCACTTTATTCTGCATCTAATTTAAAATTTGGCATGAGTGGAAAAACCCAGGTGTTTTTCAACTTCAGGATTTCATCTTCAACTTTTAACTTTCAAACATCAAGGGTAGCCTAAGTTTTAAAAATCTAATAACTAATTTATGATGGCGGGAGGGTGATGCATTTTCTTCAATCACTCAGGGAAGCTCAAAGAAAAAATACTTGTAGCTTTGAGGAGGATCAAAACAAAAACACCCCAGCCACCCCCGTCCTCTGCTAAGTAAAGAACAGTCCCTCACCAAATTCACCCAAAGTAATGGTAACAGCAAACCCATGATGGTCCCTCTCGGGAGCTCCCAGCAAAACTATACTGATGTAGTAGTAGTAGTAATGTTGGTTGAACCTACAGGGCATCCTTGTCAGGACATTTTTCTGGGGCTTCTGCCCCCTCCTCCTCCGCTGTGTGCCGCTGCTCTCCCCCTCCTCTGACCCTGACACCGGGTTGTTCACCATGAGCTTCTTCAGCCTCTCGATGCGCTCCGGGTCCGCCACCCCCTTCATCGCCTTCTGCCGCCTCTTCTCCACATTCTCCGGTTTGGCTCTGCCCCGGCCGCCCTTCAGAAAGCTCTCGTACGCTGCCACATTGTTGAAGCATTTGATATTTGGAAAAGGAACCGACACAGTAGGCGAGTACAAGGCCAACAGAGCGTCAAAGTTCTCAGAGCAGACATTTATTTTATCGGCGTCATCGCCTCCAGCTTTACTGTCCGCCTTTGGCTCGTGCTCCGGTGCTGGTGGCGCACTCGAACAGGTTGGAGTGACCGTTTCTTTACTGTCTGACTCTGCACTTTTCCGTTCCCTCTCCTCCATGTTTGAAACAACCGCAGAGATGCACACACGGCGAAGTGAAGAACCCTGGGAAAGTTTTTGTCGTCACTGAGCGCTCACTTTGTGCCTATTTCAAGAGACCGTACACAACACAGAGCACGTCACTCATGTTTCAACTCCGGAATCTTTATTTTTGTGTAGTTTCCCTACTTTTTTCCTACAATAATTTGATAGAGAGGCCATATCATCAAATTATTCATACATTACTTGTGTACAGCCTTAACATTTATGCAAAAACCCACCCGGAAATAGCGTAGTCTGCAAGTGGACTACAAGTTCCGTTAACGTGTTTCCGTAACTTCTTTTTAATACACGATCTTTGGGTGCACTTCCCCTCTCACAACCACAAGATGGCGCCCAAACACAGATGATGTTGAGTTGCTTCTGGGTAACTTTGCTCGCCTTAATAGATTATCCAATGCCGTAGCACAATAACATATTGGTACACAATGATGGATTTTTAAAAGGGGTTAAGAAACAACTGAGAGCAATATTTGTTTTTAATTAATTGTTTGTTAATTTCAGGCTTGAGCACCGGAACTTTTGTTCGTCGTGTCGGCGGCCCCACTCCGACAGAATTCGTTGACGGACTGTGTACATACCAACGTTTGTGAGCCAGAAACAGTACCGGGATAAATGTACATATCGTTCTATGACACAGCTTTATTACTTTACTAAATTAAATTTTGGTGTTTGTGTAACTAGCGGTATAGCCAGATATTAACGCATGAAGTAAACGGGTTTCCAAGAAGTATCTAACTTGCTGGTTAATTTGCTGGTGTGTCGGACTAACACTACAGATGGCATCACAGTGTAAGTAATGACTAATAACTAATGTTATCGATGAGCAGACGAGCAGGCAACATTAATTATTTCATAATTAGCCTCGCCATGAGTTGGGTCTCTTTTTAAATTGGCTTTGAGGTCTGAATATAGTAGTTTATGAGAGAGAGGGCGTTACCACAAAATTAGGTACTGAATAATACCAGGGTCACATATGTCACTTTTGTTATTGTTAAAAGCTGCCTATGTACCGTCATGTAAGGTAGAGGGATATGCAGCATGTTGTTACATCACAAAATAAATGTAATTGTGATAAGTTACAGTTACCAAGACAAAAAATTATGGAACAAAATTACAGTTACTAATCAAAATGTTGGTGATTACAATGGAGTTACATCAAAATCTGTTCTTTTCTGTTAAAAGCATTATGTAGAATGAAACATTTATTCTGTTGTTTTGCATCTTCGCCATGCAGGAATGCCTTGTTTTTGGCATCGCTTATTTTCGGACATTTTTCAGCTTTATTGTCAAATTTAAAACATTTGTTAGAAAAGTAAACAAATGTAATAAGTTGCAGTACTTTACATTTTTAACAGGGTACCTAGTAATCTGTAACCTGTCACATTTCCAAATTAACCTTCCCAACACTTGGAATGTTGTGATTTCTGAGGTGAATGCATTATAAATACACTACTTATGAATATATTTCAGATACCACCACCAAATCATTTGCCAAACATGTTAAACACAAGACAGTTTTTAATGGTTAACAACAAATGTAAAGTCTCTGAATTAAGTAGGTAATCACTGCGTACATGCATACAAGAGCTGCAAAGATGCAGATATTGTGTTTATGTCATCTTTTTTTTTATCGATCCCACTGACACTAATATTGCTAATAAAAACAAGAATTTGTTTCAGCACTATTGACACTTTGGGGATACTTCAGTTGTGTATGAGGAATTATTTTGGCTGCAAATATAACTAGTTGCTTAAAATATAATGTGTGAATTTGTTTTTTTGTCTTTGTCTTTTCAGGACCACCCTCATGTTGATTGGAAGGGCCTGCAGATTTAGTGGATGTGTCAGGTCTTGTTTCATCAAACCTTTGGCCAGTTTTTCTTTCAGTTCCAGCAACATGGCCAAGAGCAAGTTTGAGTATGTCCGCAACTTTGAAACAGACGACACATGTCTACGAAACTGCTACATTGTTGTGAGACTGGATGGGCGTAACTTCCACAAGTGAGTTTCCTGTTCAAGCTGAACATCTGTCATCTCTGTGAGGACATAAGTGATGTTGCAAATCAACAGAGTGGTGCATTACTCTGACGTTTTGAGTTTCTTCATGCATTCTGTTTCAGGTTTGCAGAGCAGCACAAGTTCACAAAACCCAATGATAACAGGGCGTTGGGCCTGATGACCCGGAGTGCACGCTCTGTCATGGAGGAACTAGAGGATATTGTCATCGCTTATGGTCAAAGTGACGAGTTCAGCTTTGTTTTCAAGAGGACCTCAACCTGGTTTAAGAGGAGAGCCAGGTGCCAAAGTTTTGCCACACTGTAGACTGTTGTCATTCCCACAAGCCTTCAGAGGTTTAACTTTATTTTTCCCTGTTTCTCCTCTGGCAGTAAGCTCATGACCCATGTGGCCTCCCAGTTCTCCTCCTCATATGTGTTTTACTGGAAAGAGTTTTTTGGAGAACAACCCCTCTTGTACCCCCCAGGCTTTGATGGACGCGTGGTCCTGTATCCTAGCAACCGCAACCTCAGAGACTACCTCAGCTGGAGGCAAGCAGATTGTAAGATCATACTGCACTTCAACTGTTTTACAAAATCACATATCTGTTCATCAAACAGACAAAGGTAAAAGACTTCAGACTGTGCATGTGTTTTTGTGTCTTTCAGGTCACATAAATAATTTGTACAACACAGTGTTTTGGACTTTAGTACAACAGGGGGGACTCACCACAGCCCAGGCAGAGGATCGCCTAAAGGTGAGAGCGAAACACAGTCTAAAGTTAAAGGGACAGTTCCGCCCAAAATCCAAAATCCATATTTTCCATCTCACTTGTAGTGCTGTTAATCAGTGAAGATAATGCTGGTGCGAGCTGGTGAGTTTTGGAGACATCGGCCGTAGAGATGTCTGTCTTCTGTTGAATATAATGGAACTAGATGGCACTCAGTCACCAAAATACATTTGAAAAACAAAACCGCAATGTCTCTTTCCAGAAATCATGACTTTGTTACTCAAATTCATCCACAGACTGTGTTGTGAATAGTTTCATGTAGGAACTGTTTTCTTTCTTCCTAACTACAACCACCAAATGTGCAGAAGAAAGCGTGCATTTACTCATGAACAAGAGGCTCCTGCTTGTGACAGGGCAAGCTGTAAACATCATGGCATCCTCCTCGGCTAAGATGTAACGTCAGCTAGTTTGATGGTGTCAGGTGAGCAAGCAGTAGGTGCATGCTTCCTTCTGCACGATACAGTTGGCAGGTGCTAGTTGGGTGGAAAGATAATAGTTCTTACATGAAACTGCTCACAACAAGGTCTGTGGATTATCTTGAGTAACTGCTTCATGATTTCTGTTAAGAGACATTGCTGTTGAGTTTTGCAAATGTGCTTTTTCGGCACTTTGAGCACCACAAGCCGAGTGCCATCTAGTTCCATTATACTGGAGAGAAGACAGACATCGCTACAGGCGATATCTCCAACACTCAGCAACTAACGCCAAAATTATCTTCATTGATTAAAAGCACTACAGGTAAAATGGAAAATATGTATTTTTGATTTTGGGGTGAACTGTCCCTTTAATTAACACGCGTTTGTGTGTTCACATATAGGGGCATGTGTATATACAAATGTGTTTTATAATAATATTAAATGGGAATGTCTCTCCTTTGTACTGTGATTACTTTTGCATTTCTATAAATATCAGAATAAAAGAACAAGACCCTTAGAATACAATGAATAATAAATAGCAGGAAACACCTGCATATTTAGAGGTTATAAAACATGAATATTTATATTACCACCTAACACTGTCCACTCATATTCAGTGTTACAATGTTGTTACAGAAAGATGTGATTTGTTTCATAGGTGGACTCCTATTACTTTGTGTACTGTGTGTTTTCACTTGTATGCCATGTCAAAGACAAATTTTCATTGCCTTGTGTTGACTTATTTGGTATCAGTTCCTGGTGACGGAATAAGCTGATTAGTCAGTCAGTTGACAGGAAATAAATCATTGACAATAATTCATTAGAAGTTGAATACATTTGTGTTGGCAAAACTTATCAATTAGCAGATATGACTTCAGGGTCTGATAAAGTTCGATGCTCAGTTATCAATATTGAGATTTTCTCAGGCTAAACAATGAGTTAATTAATGGAAATACAATCAGTAGATTTATTAGTATTAAAAATGATAGTTAATTACAGCTTTCTTATCCATGTTCCAATTTAAAAGCATATACCAGATTTCAACCTCCTTTATCTGAATTATTTTGTGTTTGTAATTAAAGTTCTTCTGTAAACTTTGACTAAATAGCACTTTTCAAATTGTTATGTTACCAAGAAGACATGGTTCTGGATGCAGTTGCTCGTATAGCTGCATTTCATTGGCCCATTGTTTGTGCAATTCATGTGGTCCCCACATTATTGACTTCTGGTTTATTGTCATTGGAGATGAACACATGGCACTGTTCCCTGTAAGTTCTCTGGAAGTCGCTTCATTCTCCAGTGGCCTGTAAGGGAAACTCCGATGAGGTGATGACCGCTGACAAGTTGTGGAAATGTTAATTCTGGCTGAATGTTTGGGCAATATGAATCATTCACAACCCATCAAACCACCGTGCTTCTTCAAACCCTTCATGACTTCCTATTTCAAAAAAAACAAAACAATAATAGAAGCAGTGGGTGTTGCGGTCATTTTAGCTGTTTTCTCAGTGGTGTGAATCATAATATGACTTATTTAGTGAGGCACTGTGTATGAGCTGATTATTGCATACACACATTTTTGTTATATTTGCATACATATGTGTTGTGTCTCCTTCTAGGGAACGTTAGCTGCAGACAAAAATGAGATCCTGTTCACTGAGTTTGATATCAACTACAACAGTGAATCTGCTCTCCACAGGAAAGGCACCACTCTCATCTGGGAAAAGGTGAGCTGCTGAAAAGGGTTTGAGTCTGCGCGATTGTTACTAATTCACTCGGATAACTACCAATAGATATCTTTGGTTTTCAATGTGTGATAAAGAGTTTTAAATCCTTAAAAAACAGTACAAAAGACACACACATCCCAAGAAGAAATGTCTGGCAAAGTAAAAAACAAATAAGTCTGCACACCAAGTAGCTCCTGAGTGATGTTTCAAACCACACGGCTCTTCCTCAAACTTCTGATACATGACAGAAAGCCGCCATCCTAAGTACCCATAGTGCTGCCTGAGACAGTCATGTGACATGCCACACCTGTATCTCATATTTATAAAAAATATCATCGATATTTGGGTACACAGGTGCATCTATATTTTTTTTTTCTTGGTTTATTTTTATAAAGAATATGAGCTACAGGTGTGGCAGCACTACGGGTATTTAAGATGGCAACTTTCTGTCATGTATCAGAAGTTTTAGGAAACGCTGTGTGGCTCGAAACGTCACTCTGCATTAAAATCCTTCTGAACAGGAGCTACTTGATGTGCGGGTTTTAAATCCTTCACTGCACCCAGTTCCACCTCACGTCTCATCTATTGCTCCTTCAGTCAGTGATATCTAACATTTTCCCTGACTTGGCTTCTGTGTCTGAACACAAAGGATTGTTCCTCTGCCTCAGCTTCTGTCCTCTGCAGTGTGTTCTTGTCACATATCAGCAGAAAATGTTGATTCTAGAAACTGTTTTGTTTTGGCTGACACCAAAAATTTAGCTTTACTGTTGATATTCTGGAAAGCTGAAAATGTCTTCAGGTTCATTTACTGCAGCCAGGAGAAAGTTAGCTTAGCTTAGCATAAACAGCTAGCCTGGTCTGTTCAAAATAGAACTGCCCCCAACCAAAAATTTTCCTAGTCAACTAGTAGTCAGTAGTTCACATCATTAGACAACTAGTTATTACATGTTTATGATATTAATGTGATCATTTAAACATGTTTTTGGGGCATCAGAGAATGGTTTGAGATCCAGGACTGAGAAAGAATGTTATGTACCATTGTTATCACTTTGCTACATTACAGATAAATACAAAACCGTAATGATGAGCCTTTAATATAGAAATTTTACAAGCACATGCACAAATATCCTTTTCCACCAACTAATTTTGAACTCTCTGGAGAATTTCGACCAAAAATAAATCGTTTTCCATTACCTGTAGTGCGTCTCACTGACCAATGAAAAATTTGTCAACTAAGACTCGTTTCAGTGACAGTTTGGTTGACTAAAAGGGGGCAGCACTAGTTCAAATGTAAATTTAAAATATAAACGCCTACCAGCCTCTCTGAAGTTCACAAATTAGCACATTACGTTGTGTTAGTTACACTGGACGGTTTCTTGGCGGAGACTTCCTGTCAAAGTCCTGCATGGGGTCAGGCAAGCGTGAGTACCCAAGGGGTGACCCACAAAAAAGGTGATTGGTGGGTGGTATTCTGTGGAGGTTTTTTGTAATCTATTTTTTTCTGGGTGAAAAACAAACAAACATGCAGGTCAGATTGTCAGTGTTGAATGATAAATATATTAAAATAAAAAATGCAAAAGCAAAAAATGTTCATTTAAATGGTATTCCATGAATTCCCTTCATTTTAAAATATCTTAGTTTCACATGTATAAAGTGTCCCAAAATGATCACTTTAAATGCACTGCCTGAACAAATGATTTGAACGGGCCACAGATCTTGTGTGGGCGGATTGGGTTGGGTTGCGGAGCTAATTTGTCATATGTGCGGGTGACAGGGTGGGTGCAGTATTAATGACACGGTTCCAGTTCTGGAGCAGGTCTTGAAAATCAGACCCTGGCAGGACTCTTGTTCCCTTGAGTCTGGAGGTTGCCAGGTGACTAGTGGAGACTCCAGGCACACATGAGAGTGGAAATTTCCTATTATTACCAACTATTCCTTTAAGTAACCTTTAATTGCACTCCTCATGCTGCTCATTCTTTGTGTCCAGCGAGATGAAACCGTCACCAAACGCATGAAGCTACCAAACGAAGAGGAGAAGGATGTGGCTGTAACTCGCAGCAGGAGGAGGGTGGAGGCACACAATTGCGACATCATAGGAGACCAGTTCTGGGAGAAACACCCAGACATCCTGGAGGACGACAACTGCTAACAGCTACTGTGGACAGAGTCTAACTGGAATGGTTTAAGTGGACCAAAACAGCTCAGTGTTTACTGATGTAGATGAACATGTGTGTCAAGCAACACCGTGATGCTTAGTGACCTTGAATCCCCGAACAGAAGACTGAAGCCTTTGTACAATTACGCTTTCACAGCTGTATTAAACTTCTGTCATAATGTTCCCGTAAAGTTTTCTCCTTAAATCGATGGTGATGTCTGTCATGTTCAAAGGGAAGCAGATGATTTCATAATCTTCTAGCAGTGGGTGATGAGGACATACCAGCAGGTTGATACTGACCCAAACATCCTGCCACTCCCAGTCTAATACATGCAGCTCTCCTAAAGTTGCTTTTCCAAAAATACATCCTCATTTGATATCATGAATAACATTTAGAATACTACCATCACTCGATCTCTCGGCGTGCTTAACATGACTCTGCTTGACCCAATGTTTTTTGCTGGGGTTTTATCTGTGTGTTGGCTTTTTCGAATCTCAACTATCCTTTTTGTTCAGGAAGCAGAGTTCCTAATGCCTGAATTTTAATGATTCATGGAAGTCCTATCTGCAAAGTGTTCAATATCACTTACAGTTTGTAGTAAGAAAGAGCAAATCTGAGATAGAAATAAGCAGAGTAAAGCAGAAACCAATCCCTTGGCAGGAACAAGTGGCCTTGTCTTGCAGCCAGGACACCATTTAGAGATGTGAATGGATTCAGCGGCCTGCACTGTCATCAGTGCTAAGAATACCTCACACACCCTGCGTACACTCTATCCTTCTGACATGTGCCCTGTGGCATATTTATCATCGCACTTATAAATGACCGGCTCAGTATGAATGGCTGCTGGGGCTTGAAGTGGTAGAAGCCAACTGTATTTTGATACTGTAGTAGGCTCGGTTACTGTCAGGTATTAGAGTCGTATTTTTGGTCTCCTGACCTTGTTTAAAGCATGTAGCTTCTCTACTGTACTTTATGTAACCATGATTCAACTCTTCTCTTCACATGAAGAGATGAAATTCTTTCGAAGAAGCCTGTCTGTTTTACTAAGACTTCTAAAATGAGTTAATAAACAATTAACAGCTAAATTAATTAAGATGTACAAAGACACATGATTGCAGAAGTTCCTGTTTTCCTAGTGACATAAACCAGCTTTGCTTAGATTACTTGGACTGTTGCCTACACATCCAATGACTCGACATAAGGGCTTATAGTATAGACAGTCTCTTAGTAACCGTAACGTGTTGAGGCAAGTGGTCCAGTTATTTAAAGAGAGCATGTGTTTACATGCAGGGTCTAAACTTAAGCCTGGTGGGCTACCGGATGGAAAAAAACACAAATAGTCTACACTACTTGAATAAAATTGTGCATGTATAGAGTTCCTGTCCTCGGTTCTGATTGGTTGCATTACCACTGACAGGTAAGCTGCATTCATATAATATTGTCCAGACTGCAGTTAGGAGCAAACTATGTTCTCTTAAGCCTTAGAAACAGCAGAGGTGTTGTCAATATGGATGCAAAGCCACCAGCATTAACAGGAACAGCTAAGTAAAATCCACTGTAATATAAAAATAACCAGTTCAGAAAAGGAGATACTGTTCTTATGTGTTTCCGCTTGTTCCACCAAGACCTCTAAATATTTAACAGTAACTGATTAAGGGAATTTTAATGTTGTGACTACAAGGCTAGCATTTGGTATAGCCATCTTGGAATATTGCCTGAACATTCCCAAATCAGAATATTGGGAAGTTTTCTTTTTTTTTTTTTAATTCTGTTAACATTGCTAATGATTTAAAGCATTCATTTTCACACATAAATAACAGGATAGATAGTAATAAGATGTTCTAATTGGGTTGTAAAGGTGTAAAAAATTGTCTTCAGTGGATCTGAGGTGGAAGAGGATAACTGATGAGGCTCGGACTTGGAGACTACACATTTATAACAAACCCAAAATGTGGAGTTTGTAAGACTAGTGAAGTGCCGCCTGTTCAGAACAGGCGTATTGATTGGCCTGTAGTATTGGTTCACACTCAGCACTGCACTTCCTTGGGTCCTGAGCAATACACCTGCCATGACATAGTTGTGTCCCCTAATGCTCTATCAAACACGTCATCACCTAACCATGAGCTATCTGGGACCAGGCTATATGTGGGATCAAAAGCTTTCCTTCCAAAAGTTACATTGCCGATACTTGAAATGTTTGAGTCTGCTACAATATTACATCTCCAGTCTCTTTTTTCATCTATTCTTGAATTTGTTGTGGCGAGCGATGGAGTTCGAGCTGTAACCAACATGCTGTTTGGCAGTGTGACAGTTAACAGGGGGCCCCTCTCAATACACTACTCAGTATGTGCGGAATACACTACCACTGTAGTACGGCCCGAAGATCTCAAGAACTTGCACTGGATGCTGCACATCCTTGGATTCTCAGCAATACACCACCAAGTGTGAAGTCGATTGAATGAATGGTTGTCGACAGAAATGAAGGACAGACAGAAAGTGACTCCTTACGTTTAAGTTAGCCTAGAACAGGGGTAGGAAACCTGCTGCTCCGGAGCCATATGCAGCTCTGTAGCCGCTCTCCAGTGGCTCTCTGTGGCTTTGACCAAAATTTTTATTCATTATTGTTGTTGGCCTAAAGAAATTCTTTCATTCTCCAGTTGTAAAAATGTGTTGCCTTTGCACTTTTTCCTCTAAATTTTGCCAAACCTCAACAGCGGTAGAACATTTTAAGCCTCCCTAGCTAGGCTTGCAATGGATTCCAAATCCACAAAAGTAAAGATCTCAGAGGAAAATACAGAATTATATAGTGGGTGGACAGAGTTGTTTGCTTTCACCACCAACACTGCAAACTGAAAGTACCAAATAATCATAAACAGCCCACTGCAGAGGAGCCATTTTGTGGTAAAACAAAGTTTTGAATGCTCATTTATACTTAATTTAATGTCAATAGGCTAATTTAGACTTACTACACAGTGATACTACAAGGTTCAAATATGTTTTGCAGCTCCAGGCAGATTTATTTTAATTACTTTTCATATTTTTGATAGTTACGGTTGCTGACCCCTGGTCTAGATGTAGGAATTTACCAGGCAGGGAGGGTGTTGCATGATGGGAAATGTAGGATCCAGCATTTTTTGTGCCTGAAGCATACTATAATGGCTTAAAGTGAGGATATCTTGGTCTCTGCTGCTTCAATTTGACCTTGTGTTTTTTCAATCTGTCTCTTGAGAGTTTGCCAGCATTATAGGAGTACAATACAAAAAATGTTGGTGTACCACTTTAAGAAATAATGCTGAATTAAAGAAGACAGTCCTTGAACAACCCTTCAACCAGAAGAATAACCATTTAACTATTGTGTTAATGGTGATTTTTAGCAGAACTATAGATACAGAACAAAAAATGTAAAGATTTTTTCTTCTGCAAAGTCTAAAAGGAAGATAATGCTCCATACACGAGGTGTATTTGCATGTTTTACATCAGTCTACTGTAATGATGATGTCAGTGTCTTGTTGCTCCAACATCTTTTCATTATATCCTGTGTAATCTTGCCTCACCTCAGTCGACAGCTCCGTGTCCCTCTCCCTGTGTGTAATAATGAAGGGGAGGGGTTGAGAATGAGAGAGATGTGCGCCCCGCGGTCTGCAAGCATCAGACGAGCAGCGGCGGCTTATCGCTATGTCACACCGGCAGCGTGTTCTCCATCCGATGTGAAACACCCGGACTTGTTTACCGCACATTTATGTCTCAGTTCAGCGGATTGATTTGGAGCCGCTTGTTGTTAGAATGCGTCCAGGAGCGCGCTCTCCTCCTCTCGATGCTGTGCAGTCCTCTCTGTGCCTGTGCCTCGTAGTTTTCCTCCACTGTGTTGAGGCTGCTCTGAATGAAGGCGGTGTTTACAATGGTGAGTCTGATTGTTTCCCTGAAGCGATGAAATTGGGTTTTTTACATGTCTAAGGTAAATTAGATCGGGGTTGCATTGCATTGGAATGTGGTTTCAGTTTAATGCAAACCCCCACGTGTTTGTTGTGCATGTATAATGTCAGTATTAATAATTTATTTTCTTATTTGGTCAAAGAGAGTCACCCAGTGCACACATAAAAAATAAAATAAAAATAGATTTCAATAGGTAACTGAAGTGCACATGCTGCAGACCACCTCTTACATGCTCATTTGTCATGCTCCCCCTTTTTTCTGTTTACATCAGGAGAGAATAAGCAGGGTTCACAGAGGAGCATCCTTGATCATGTTCAGAGTTATGAGATTACTTATCCCACATGGCTGCATCCTCACAGACACAGGCGGTCCGCCACCAAAGAGGTGAGTCTGTCCGCCTTTATCTCTTTCTCTGTTCATTTCACTAACAAAATAATATTTAAAAAAAACTGACATTAATCTTGACATATGTAAAGTAGCCTAACTCAGCTTCTTGCAATCCCTGTCTTCCCTCCAGCATCCTGCAGAGGCACTGGTTCTGATCTCAGCTGAGGGCCAGGAGCTCAAACTACACCTGGAGAGAAATGAGTGAGTGACTTTAAGTGCACTACACCACCAGTGTGTTTCATGAGGATTAAATGTCTCTGGTAACACTCCTGCAGCTTTGAGCTCAGAGGAGCAGGGCCGTAATCACCTATTAACACTCGGGGGGCCATTTTCAATGTACGCCTTTGACAACCCAGGGGGGGACTTTGGAGATATTTTTAGAAACTTAACAACCAAACTGATCACTTTAAAGCATTTTTCACAAAAATCTTGGATCAAGGGTTCATGATGACCATTTTAGGGAGCCAGCATGTGATTGAGGGCCACACAGGAAAATTGCCCACACTATGACTTCTTTTTTTTTTTATGGCTTATGGCTCATACCATATTAAGACGTTTTTTACACCATTTTTTATGAGGTGCTGTTCTCTGACATTATTCATGTACTTTTTAGGACATAATGAAGCCTACTTTGACTTTTTTGTAACATACTATGTCTTGGCTAGAGCAGAGAGTATTTGAGAGACAGTTGGAGGCTTGCAGCAGCTATTTATTTCCATTCCTAGAGTGCAGACCCTGCTTATCATCACGTCACTTATCATCACAGTCTCGCCAGAACGAGTATCCAGTTTAGCCACGATCTGAACAAGCAGCGAGTCTTTGAACCCAGATTTGTACACCAGTATGTTCTTATAAAATGCATTCAAAGTTCACAGTTTTGCTGGGAAATACTGTGGGATTTTATGCACATTTAGAGAGCATACAATTGTCTGAATCAATACATTATCAGGAGGACAGTTTGATGCTTTCTGAATAGTGTGGGTTACTTGTACCCCCCCAAAGTGTACTGTGATTACACCCCAGCCAAAGTGAGACAAAAGCTAGCTAAACTAATTCAAATAGTCGCTTGTATCAAACTTTTCCCATGTCACTAAACTGAGAATATTCAACATCGAGCTGTGTATTCTACAAGATGACGCGACTGGCCCTATTTATTTGACCAGATGTTAGCTGTCCGGTGGACACATTTATAAGGTCAGCGCCCTGTGGGTGCAGAGAGGGGGATGAAGGGAGGAGAGTCGGGTGACGGTTTTAAACCACAGAGGGTTGACACCCGATCTGTGTGCTGTGGGCAAACAGGACGCAAGACTGTGCGTCTGCACCTAACATCCTGTAATCTGATGGAGCAGTTCCTGTCCAGTAACAATGGGACGGTGATAGAGAGTATCTTGCTTGGTTAATGGACAGCGTGATCACTGGGTGGGACAGCAGGGAGGACCGGAGCAGTGGAGATGTCAGCGGTGACTACAGAGCTGTGGTTTATCACTTTTGGATTTGAGCCAGCGAGCAAGTGGAAAAGGAAGCTTTTATGAACATTAGAAATGAAGTCCATTTTTACCATCAAGTGCATGCTCTCTCTCTGTCACTCATTCACTCAGAGGCACACACATTAACAAACCATGACTCCACTGTGTCTGACTGACCGTCCCCTGAGGGATTTGCCCCCCTGCTCTCCCTCCTCAGCAGGTGGTCCCACTGTTAGATTTCCTCCTGGGCAAGGAATTTTAATCAATCACACACAGTGTTTGTCTACGTATGTCTGGTGAAGAGAGCGACAGACATGGGGAAAGACAGGAAGGTGGTTTGAGATATATTTGACAAAACTTTTACACGTGGTCAGGCTCCTCAACACGAAGTAGAGACGTTGATAACTGATATGTATACATGTAGATCATTTTAAGAAAAGAGGAAACAAGATTCAGTAGAAAAAATCTAATTCATTTTAGTCATTAGCAAGAAAAATATATTATGAAACATTTTTTGTGCAACTTCTCATCTGTTTCCTGGAACAGGAAAACTGTTAATATTTCTTCACAGGTTCTCATCACTTCTGCTACAGTTACAGTGAGGTGATGTGAAAAAATGGAATAGGTAGGCTATTCATATGATTTAAAAAAAATTAATAATAATTGTAGAATTAAAATATATTGTTAATTGTCCTTTTACTGAAAAGGCATACAAAAGAAATTGGAAATTTCAAGCAAAAACAGACACAGTTTCATATTAAATAAATGCATTCCACTTCCTTAGTATTGATCCTTTAATGTACTGTGTCTGAGAGCTTTATTGACGTGGAGAAAATCATGTGAATACTGTTTTCTGTTTCATTCACTTAAGCTTGCACGCTTGTGTGCCACAATTCACTAAGGGACTGTATAAGAATTATTAGAGGGAGGGGAGGGAGAGGGCAGCTAAAATGGGGGAGGGTCATAGGGTTTTTTTTCTCCTCTTTTTTTAAAGAGAGGTTAGTCTAAATTTTGCATTGGAAGAGCATGTCTTTGAATGTTCCTCACGATTTTAATAATTTATTTCAGCCTACCCTTGGTCTCCACAGTTACTATCTGTGTTTCCATAAATATATTTTGATGCACAATTAGAAGTATCACATTAGAAAAGCTGTATGAAACAGCCACATTTGATAAAACTTCCTCAATTACACAAAAAAGACTTTACATTGCTTCAAGTGTCTTTAAAAAAAAGAGTTGAGGAGCTAACTGGGATATGAAGACGCGTTTGCCGAACATATTCCTCAAGACTTCTCCATTTTCCTCCCATAGAGGTGTACGATGGCTAAGGCGACTTGTCTTGTTTCCAATTCACGACCTATACTTCCTCTACTCTGTCTCTTGGCGGATTGTAGAATGTACTAATTCTAATTCATGCACCTTACATTTATATAATTGAATTGAATTGCACCAATTTAACACTGTTATAGTAACCTGAGATGTTCAGATATTTTTCTAAGTCATGGGAAGGATCCATTTAAAAAAAATGGAGAGCCTTGCTTTTTTAAACATTGAACCATAATCCCTATAATTTTCACTTCCAAAAACATAGTCATACAACATTCAGAGAAAGAGCTTTCCAGCTTTCTAAGTAGACCCATTATTTCGCCTGAGGTTTACCGCTTCACCCTGCCACCAGCCAGTGTTTCCCCTCTCTCCAAGCCTAAACAGCAAAACTCACACTGAGTTACTGTGTTTTGATGTGTCCTCTGTTGGCCTACTGTGGCTTTGTGAGACTGTCGTGGGAGTGAAGAAGACAGTAGTTTGTGTCAGCAAAGATCAACGTCTGATTATGGAGAGAAGACAGAGAAAATGTGTCCATCTCTGTGTCATGGCTACTCCCTCTTGTCCTCATTGCCCCTGCAACTGTTATTCTGACAGCCAGCAGATAAGGAGGAACCTAAACTGGCTGTGAGATGGTCTTGATCTCGTCTTGCAGTTTATCCTCTTGTGGCATTTAACATCTAATTTTTTCTCTCCGCTCTTTTCCTTTTAGTCCCAGTCCACCTCCTCTCCTCTCCACTTAATGTTCACTTAATCAAAACCTGGAGAAAGACATAGCTGTGAATGTTTGTGGGCATCAGTACTCCCAGTGGCTGGAGTACAGACTCAATCCATTTATGTCCTCCCCTGCCATACTTGTCAGTGTGCATGTGTGTGTGGGGGTCTTTTTTTGGTTTGTACGTGCATGGGTGTGAGTGTCTGTGTGTCTGCCTGAGCTTTTATCTTAATGAAAGGCTATGGTGAGCCCGTAGAGGGTTGATTTGGTTAAGAGCCAGGGAGCGGCTAGTGTGCTGACTCAGAGTGCAGGAAAAGGGATGTTAAAACATGGAGTGAGAGGGGGAGGAAGCAGGGTAAGAAAGTGAGTGATGGACCGGAGGAGAAAGGTTGAGGTGAGAAAAGTCATGGAAAGAGGAAAGTGGCGACAGTTGGGGTCGGTTTGGGTGTGAGTTATGTTAGTTTGGTTCTGATATGAATCGTGTGGATACTCTTGCTTCCTCTCCTCTGCATGACTTTCTGTGTTCTTCTGTTTAATGCCCTTCCTGCACACCCTTAAGTGCACGAACCTGAATTAAGCACTCCCTCGGGAAGTGTTTGCATCATTGTTCCTCCTCTCCCCTCATCCTCACCTCATTCGTCTCCCACTGTCCACGCTAAAAACGAGCACCCCATCCTTTCTCATTTCTTTCCTCCCTTCACCTCATCTGATATTCCCCAGGGCTCTAGTGCAAACACACATCTCCCACGCGCTCTCGGCGGTCATGGTTTGGGAGACTCTGGCCACACGCAGACAGACAATGATACACACACAGCAGCCCAAAAGAACACAAACAAGGCTGAAAGCAGGACCTGATGGATCACAGGTCTGCGGAGCCGAGAGCAGAGATGCACTCGCTTGTCCTTGTTTCTATGTTTAGTCTCCCAGTGGCTCGGCCCTGTCTGCTTTGATGTCTTAATCTAGGCCTGTGTGTTGGGGAAACACTCACACACACACACTCAGGGCTTCACACAACAGTACACTGGCCTCCCTGTGCAATAAAAGCCTCTTCATCATCCGTTGCCGAGCGGTTCTTTGACTTTGCGTCAGCTTTTTTCCCTCACTCCTCCCGCGTGCGGTGATGTCATCCGATACTATGAGAGAATGCGACCCACTGACCCTAATGCATTACCCCGCGTCCCCTTCCCCTCCCTCCTTCACTATCTCCCAAGTACATTAGCATTACCCCCCACCCCTTCTCTCCCCCCATCATGAGGCTGAACTGAGCCTTTGTCTCAGCCTCACTGCCAGACAGCCCTGATTCAGCCAGTATTGCGCTCCTCAATCACAGCATCTGTCTGGACACTGGACGACATCCAAACTCTGTGGAGCTCTCCCGCCATCACACAGAGGGGTTGATTTGAAAGCTCTCACAGCATATCCACAATGCAATTAGACACAAGGGTCTGGGATATGCCAAGGATGTTTGTGGTTTAGACTAACTTTCTTGTAGAGAGTTGGATGAGAATTGGATTCCACTTTGACGGCTGTACGGTAGCAGCAGCTTAGCTTAGCGTAAAGACTGGAAACAGGGGGATCAGCTACCTCTGTTCAAAGTCCTCCTCCCAGCACCTCTAAAGCTATCCTGTTTGTTTAATTCATACAAATACCAAAGTGTATCAACAACAATTTGTCGCTTTACAGGGGGATTATGTGTCAGACTACTTCTTTAGCCAGGTGTATTGACTGGACTCTCAGCTGGTTGCCAGGCAACCTCACAGTTACAATAAAAGGAAGTCTCTGCACTCGGCCAAGAAATGGTCCTGCTTGTGGTGTGTAAAGTGTGGTCTGTACACATGTGGTTTTGTACGAAATACAATAAGGAAATGAGATTGATGTGTTGAATAGTGAGCTTTAGATGGATGGAGCATGGATGGAGCCAGGCTTGCTGTTTCCGCCTGTTTCAAGTCTTTATGCTAGGCTAAGATATCTGGCTGCTAGCTGTGGCCTCATGAAAGTGGTATCAATTATCTCTTTCTTTTAGGCTTGATGACAAAAATCAGCATAAATCGCAATTTTCATTTATTTATTTAAAGGGACAGTGCAGCTTAATCAACATTTTTGTTTATGTACCCGTGCTAACCAGCTGGGTAACCTTCAACTGCAGTCCTTTAGCAAGATGTTTTGAAACCAGCGAGGTGATGATGAGGTGAAAATCTACAGATAAGAGATAACAAGACGCTGTAAAGTCAGCCACAAAATAAGCATTCTTAATGACACTGCACAAGCCATGCAGAACAACAGGAAACTGCACACAGCAACAGTAGTCCAACAATACAGCAACAACATCCACTGCTGGATACATGTAGTCATGCATGAAACATGAAGCAACAAATCACAGCCAAGCAACACTGATTACAACCATTTTAATACACACAGACATGCAGAGCATTATCATGTTTAATGATATTTTATTGTAGTCACACATGAATCAGTTACTCCACTTATTCCACACTCAGACACACACGTATACTCTTATTGTTACAGATATAAAAGAGTTTGCATGCTTAACTGTATGTGCATTGCAGTTGTTTTCATACTTTAATCACACAGTAAATCATGCATTCACTTGTTTTTTTTTGTTGTTGTTTTTTAACCTCTGGATAGACTGAAGAGTCAAATTGAAACTAAACAGTTTGATTGCACCTGCAGATTACTTTCCGTGGTCGTGGGTGTGCCGGATGACAGATGCAGTGTTTCCTCTTTCATCCATTTCTTTGCGGTCTATATAAGCCACAGCTTGGTACACCTACAATGGCTGTGGCACTATAAAGTTATGTAATAGAAGTTATTTTCAATGCCTATAGAAATTAGGCGTTAACTATATTTAACATTCAATAGAACAGACAGCAGCCATGACTGAATGTGACAAATATATTTCTAGGTTTAAGCTTTTCAGCAGCACTTTTTTTGATGTAGAAAAACAACAACAAAAACACTAAAACTAAGCTGTTAGTATGCTTTCAGTTGCGTCTATATGTCACAAGGCAGCAGGTTATATAGACATCAGTCTACGAGTGTACACAGCTGCTGACTGGCATGGGAGAATAAGGGAGAATGGAGCGGAGAAAGAGTCATTATGTGTCTCCTCGTGGAAGAAGTGATTCTTCATGTGTAACGATGAAGGGTGAAGCTCAGTCAATCATCAGCCGCTCTGCCATTAATTCTGCCTGTTAGAGCGACAGAGATGGTTGCACAGATGAGAGGAGAGCATGATGGGAATATTTGGAGAGTTAGAGAAGCAGGAAAACTGGAGGAAGGCCAGATATAAACACGGGTAAAGGTCACATCACAATACGTTGGGGTTACCCTGTTTAGGGTGACATCAGCCGGATACATTATCACTGAGTGATCATTTTTAGGTCTTCTCTCAGGCTGCGCGTATGTGTGTGTGCATACAGAGTCCCTCTCATACCCCCGCTGCCCCAGAATGGTGATCTGTTAAAGGACGAACTGGCCGTTTTCTGTCTTTGACTCGCTTTGTGACTGATTGCATCAACAGGCTGTCATTGTTTCAAGTGGCTTGTCTCCTTCAGGGCATCTGAGGGGAGAGAAAAGAAAAATCCCCATCTTCCCTTCATTTGTCTCCATCGTCCTTTAAAGGAATAGTTTGACATTGTGGGAAACGCGCTTACTCACTTCCTTGCTGAGAGCAAGACGTGAATATTGATACCTGTCCCTGTCTGTGCGCTAAATATGAAGCTAAAGGCAGCAGCTGATGTAATGGACAGACATAGATAGGTTAGTTTGGAACACCCACAACATGTATATTTTTACACTGAGGGGGTAAACAAAGTATTCCCTTACGATGCTGAAGAGTTGCTGTGTGTCTTTCTGCATGTCAGATAAACTTAGAAATTCAGAGTTAAAGGGTATTTTTCAATCATGACCCTTCCCCATGTCACTAATAGGAACAACATTTTGTAATATTAGTTCAGTATTGAGCGAGAGCGCTGCTCCTGCATTACCAGGCTGCAATGTAAACACTCAGGGCATGTTCGCACCATCGATTTGCGTCCATTAAAGTGCTTGTTTTTGCCACTGACAGGCTCAAATTGTTATTTTAAGTGTTTGATAACATTATTAAAAGGATCCCTACAGACACAGACCTCTTTGTTAAAGAGCAAGATCCTTTTTGTTTAACCAGAAACAGCCCCAAAATTGCTACCTTCAAATCCACCAGACTCCGTTTAAATAAACAGTAATTTTATCATCTTTATACACACTTCATTCAGAGTCAACAGAGACAAAATGAAACCATCAGAAACCATCTTTTAACAACCACCAACTTTGTTCTGGTTGAAATTAGCCCTTAATTCACCCAGTTAGATGTGACAATATGCTGGCTCTAAACACACTAAAAATACAGTTTATTTACATGGAGTCTGGTGGGTTTGGTGATAGTGATTTTTAGGTTGTTTCTGGTTAAACACAAACATTTTATCCAAACAATGTTTGACTGTATTAGTAAAAAACTTTTGAGCCTCCAAGGACCTGTAATTCTAAGGTTTCATATCCCTGTGTGATAACGTTGTAGTACATCGTCAAACACAGGCTAATGTCGTTGAGTAACGTTAGCACTGCTCTAATGTTTGAATGTATGGAATTCACTAAACCAGTCTATTACATCATAGTGTTCATAGCTGTAGGGTACTGATTAAAGCATAAATTTAATTATTCATATCTGTTGTCAATGTAACAGCGTCTCTTATCTGAGTTTTAAGGTGAAGTCTATATTTAGGGGGCTTGGTGGCATCTAGCAGTAAAGTGCAGATTGCAGCCAGCTAGCACTCCTGGCTATTATTCCTTTAGTGTTCATTGTTCAGGAGGTTGTTGGGAGCTGAATTATCCATAAAGGTCTCTTCCTCTCCAAAACAAACAGACCAAGCAATTAAAACTGCTCAAAACACTGAATAAAGCAATTTCACACATTATAAATTAGTGCGTATGTAACGCTGCTCAGCATCTCGGAGATGGGCAGCTTGTCCACAACATGCTATTGTGTGCTCGCCCCTTTTCTCTCAATAGTTTATGTCTGCTCACCTCTTTCAAATCCAGATATTCAAGAGTTTACTGTGAGCCGAAGTATCTGCAGAGGTCTTTTCCTCTCCAAAACAAACTGACCAGGTGATTTAAACTGGTAAAAACACTGAATAATGCAGTTTCAAACGTTACAAATCCATGTAACCTTGCTAAATGTGTGCTAATGTGTGGTCACCTTGTTTCTCCAATAACATAAGATCCAGACAATCAGGAGGTTTTCACCCGAAGCATGATTCACCAGTAAGGTCTCTTCCTCTCCTAATCAAATGGTCTAGATGATTTAAAACTGCTGGAAACACTGAATAAAGCAGTTTCACGTTACAAATCTGTGTTACTCTAGCACTGCTGATTGTAGTTGGGTTTCTTACTATGGTGGCTAATGCAAAAAGCTGAAAACGTGAAAACACAAATGGCCCTTTGTGGAGCCAGTGTTTTGTTTGTCCATTAAGAGCTACTGTAGAAACATGACGGTGCCTGCTCCCTATGTAAATATAAACGGCCCATATCAAGGAAAAGAGAACACGAAAATTCTTATTTTCAGATCATTATACACCCAAGAAATCATACTTATAATATCTACTTACTGGTTGCTTTCCCCAGCATTTACTGGCTGGGGGAAAAGACTGTTTTCCCTTCTCCTGACTCCACATTCACCACACCCCCTAACTATGACTAGACACCAACTGTATCAAGGGGTATCTTCACTCGACAACACAGCAAATAAGCACATTTCCCAAATTTATTCATTTAACTTCATCTCACTGATTTGCACTACTTTTATCCAGCAAAGATGAAAAAGGAAAAAAAAAAGTTAATTAATACATAGCTGTTACCCTGAGGTAAAACCACAAGCTGGCTAAGATGGAAGAAATGAAGATACATGATGAATAATAAAATTATGGTGGGAAATCTGAGGTCTGTCTCGTGTTTATTTAAAACTTAAGTCAAGTCCGGTCTTTCAAGCAGCACCAGTGGGTACATGTCTCTACAGCCTGATTTCACTGCAGTCCCAGCCTGTTTGATGGATCTGAGAAAGACTGCGGGGGGAGATTTAGAGAGACGGCGCAAAAGGAAACCAGCTGTGAGGTGTGCAGAGTTTATGAATGAAAACAGGAAGAATGGATTGAGACAGAGTTGGACGGAGAGAGACAGGAAAACAAGCATCTGTATGAGATGTAAATATTGGGCCGGTGGGTTGACACACGTTTGACAGAAACAGCCGGAATCTGAAGACACTCACTTAATCACACACACAGATGGAGAGGAGTGTAATGTTTAACCACAATAAAATTAATGTTTCTCTCTGCATGTGTATCTTTCACTGATTTATCAGCCTCCCCTGTGCAGTCTGTATTGTATACTCATGGAGGATTTCCAGTAATAGAGAAAAGAATAGGAGAGCATTTGTAAATAATAGCCCTGTCAAACTAATGCAGTCTGGACATATGAACAAACTTAAACTCTCAGCATGGAGAAGTTACCATCTCTAACTTCAGCTACACTCTCCACAAAGTAAAAAGGGTCATTTGGGAAAGGTACATATGGATTTTATTACAGTCCCTACATGTTTCCACTTATTCTTTGCCTTTCCTTTTATCTCTGCGAGGATCTTTGTCTAAATCTTTAAAGCAGTCTGGTTTTGTAGAGTGTCTCTGTCAGAGTGAATGTTTTATGAGCTGTGGGCTGCTGGAGAGGATCTGTCTTCTTTTATCTCCTCTGTTTCCCGCAGTTTTCACTCAGTATATTTTTCACCATTGTTCCACCATATTGTTGCTGTTTCAGGAGATTGAACGTCCCACGCTACATATATTCTCTCCCAAATTGTCTCTGAGTTTGTGCTGTCTTTCACCAGGCAGCTGTTGGCCCCTGGATATCAAGAAATATGGTACACTCCCGATGGAGCCCGCAAGTCCTCCTCTCCTGCCAGCACTGTAAGTCTATGAGACAGTTTGATGTTGTTAAACTGCCGTGGGGAGTTGTAAATGATCATAGAAGAGAAATAGATATTGATGCAGTGGATCAAATCTTGATCAAATGGCAGAAGGACAACAGGCAGTATGGACATCAAGTACTACATTTGTTACTTACATAAGAGGGTCCTCTGGTTGAGTGATGTCTCTGTTATTACTGCATCACCCTGTTTCCCAACATAGAAAGCTGTGTGTTGAGCTTTAACACTCTGAGACCCACCAGACCCAACAGTATATACCACAAAGAAGTGACATACATTATCTGAAAGCAAGGGAACCTGAAGATTAATTTGAGATGCAGCTCAGCTCTGTCTGTCAAGTTTTTCTAGTCATGAATATGTAATTAACATTAGCCCGTTTTACACACAGATCACGCTATAGGGCCACTATGAAGTCCCTTCTTTTTGCCTCCTTTGCATTTTTACACAGAACCAAACAATGATGGCATCATGCCGTTCCAGTGTCTAGTTTTAAACAGCATGCTGGCATAGCAGAATCAAAAGAGGCGTTACGGGCATGGCATGTAACACAACAGTGTCGGCCTTTAGCATGAAATTTAACATATGCGTCAGCAGCACTTTATAAACAATAACAATGGCATTAACATGGCAACGACAATCATTTACCATCCCTGTTATATAGCAGCTGATCCCATCCTCAGCTCAGAGGGTAAGGAGATCCCGGACCTCATTGTTTTCCCAATTTGCAGACATTTTTGGTCACTGTTATTCTTCTTTTCAGTTAGCTGCTAACTGCTACCACCTACTTTTTAAATCTACTGCAGTGGGTTGTACGCATAACATACTGTCTAAATGTCATACCCACACTGCCCATGATCCTGTCCTGCCAACTGTCCTGTTTATACAGACATTGTTTCAGCGCTGTTAGTACCTCCAACTACCTCCTGTCCCCTTATTCCACGATTGTACCTTTTATACATAACAGCGTGGCTGCGTAACAGCGTGAAATTCCCGCCTTGAAGAGGCAGTGTAAAAGGGGCTATTGTGTATTGGTTAGGCTCCTATTCAAACCTTTAAAGTTTAGAGTGTTTAAGGGCTTAAAAAATGATGATGGAAGTGTATTATGTCCATTCCCATGCTGAATTATGCCTCATTAGTGGTTGCAGCAATTTTTGGGTGGATACCAATTTTTAAACAGATTTGGTGCTAAATGAAAGCATTGAGAAAGATGGTCAAAATACCACAGAAAGATTCATGCTGTGATTTGGTACCAAAAACTTTTGACGTTTGGAGATTTCTGTAGCAATAGCATTTTTTTCATTATCGAATGGTGCGCACTGTTGTTCTGGAAACTGCTCCCCTGATATTCAGTATACATATGAAAGCCATACATCCTCTGAATGCCCAAGGTCTCTAGTTTTTGGTTGCAAAGTTTCATGAGGCTGTGAATATCCCAGAGGTCACTATAGGTCATTTTATAAAGTGATGTCTGTGTAAAGAAATGGTCTCACTATAATGAAATGACTACTTGGGTAGCTGACATCATCACACATGAATGAAAGTGAGCTCACTGAATTCACAAGAGTCTTGACTTTTCAGTCATGGCCATTTTATACAATTCCAAGTCTGTTCAGGGACTCCAGTATGCAGAAATATTCAAATACAATAGGCGAGAATAACACATTTGTACTGCATGCAAAATGCTGCATAGTTTTTGCCCAAAACTGCATGCAATTAGCATAAAGTGAGCATGTCTGTAAAGGGGAGACTTTTCATTCAGAGATGTCTTGAGATGAGAGGTCAAGGGACCCCTTTGAAATTGGCCATGCCAGCTTTTTCCTCCCCAAAATGTAACCTAACTTTGCAGCATTATTCAGCCTCCTTCATGACAAGCTAGCATGGCACGGTTGGTACCAGTGGATTCCTCTGGTCTTCTTGCAGCCTGCTACAGCCTCTTAAAGACAGTAATCTCGACTGAGATCACCGGCAGGTGTGCGGGTCTCTAAAGGTTAACTGTTTTTGTCTTGCAGGGACACTGTTTCTACCATGGGGAGGTTCTGGGCATTGAAGGCTCAAGTGTTGCTGTTAGCACATGCTCAGGACTCAGGTAAGTAAAACTTCACCACAGGCTGTATGCGTAAAGTTTCCCAATATTTAGAATTGGTCCCAATGGTGAAAGACATTTCATAGGATCCTAAGAAGTCTCCCATAAGACTTAATCCCACTAAAAGTAAAAAGCTGTTCATGAAGACAGCTCCTAAAGTTAAGAGCAGGGAAGAGGACTTTTCTGTAGCCTCAGAGTTTCTGCAGCAAAGCAGAGCTGCAAGAAGCGGAGCCAAGAGGAAAGTTTTCCCAATGCTCAAAAACAAGGAGTTAGTGCTGCAGATCGTGTCGGGGTGATATTTGTGATTGATCATATAAAAATAGGTTGGCAGCACTCACTCAGTGAATGAAAGCTTTCAGCTCCATTAATGCTAATTTCACAGCCTTGTTTTCCAGCTGACGTGTAAACATCTTGGGCCAACAAAACAGAATTAATGGATACATAGCAATTTCCCCACTGTCTTCTAAGTAATTGATACATTACCCGTCTACATAACATACAGTAATACGTTTGTTCAACATTTCCTATTTGGTAGACTTGCCAGAATGGACGAGGAAATTTGTCAAAATGTTTGGGCCATTTTCACAGCATTCGACATCACTACATACCCTGTCTTCCACATGCAGAGATGTGATAAGCTGATTGAAACCTGGTTACACTTACACTTGGCCAAGAAATCGCCTTTTTTGGGAGTATCTCCTTCTCCAGTTACACTAACCAGTTTTCTCCAATGCACAACATTTAAGAAATCAGGTTATTGCAGAAACGTGAAAATTATCCAGTTATATAAATACAAATGCACTGGTTGCCATTATGGCTACACGATTATCATAGCTAAATGAGTGCAGGATAACAATATTATCATGACATCACAGAGTTTGCATGTTCTCCCCGTGTCAGCGTGGGTTTTCTCCGGGTACTCCGGCTTCCTCCCACAGTCCAAAGACATGCAGGTTAATTGGTGACTCTAAATTGCCCGTAGGTGTGAATGTAAGTGTGAATGGTCTCTATGTCTGTCTCTATGTGTCAGCCCTGTGATAGTCTGACAACCTGTCCAGGGTGTACCCTGCCTCTTGCCTAATGTCAGTTGGAATAGGCCCCAGCCCCCCTGTGACCCCCAATAGGATAAGTGGTTATGGAAAATAAGTGATTGAATCCATAGAAAATTTGACAAAAAATGCCACAGTCAAATTCATCTGTAACCTTGTTTATGGTGCATTTTGTCTCTTTTTGGTGAATGAATTACACTCACAACACAAGTTTAGGGATGTGCGAAGGAGTCTGTTTACATAACTGCACAAAATTGCAAAAAAAGATCAGTTATGCTTAATGGATAGTGAAAAGGCAACCAGGTACATGTAAAGAAACAGAAATTATCTGCAATATTTACATGATATTACGTGTATTGTTAACATGATATCAATATTTCATTTTTACGTGTCATTAATATCGTCAATTGTAGTATATAACAACACCCCTAGCTGCCATATTAAGATCCAAACAAAAAATTGCATGCATCAGGTCAGCTTCATCTCCTCTCCTGAGGTGGGAATCCTTACTAAGAACTCTAAGACTAAGTTAAGAGGTCTCAGAGAGAATCCTCACATTGTTTGTGGACATGATTAATCTGATCTGTAGATAAGAAGAACCCTGCACAACTGTCCAGCCTGTGTTCAAACTATGGCTGAGTGGATAAGGTGACAGGAAACAGTTGTGTGTACTGTCTTGTGCAGTCTAGTAGGTTAGTAGGTCACTGGCTCCAGAGCTGGTTCATTGAGTACAGCTCACTATGGAGATCCTGTGTTTCCTCCTGGTGTGGATCCAAGGCAGCTGACCCTTCCTGCTAGAGACAATCAGAGAGGCCGGGACAGAGGAGGAACTGGCAAGCAGTGACAGAAATCGTAGCCTTTCGTGTGTTTTTGTGGGTTCAATGCTCTGCGTGTGGAGGATGAGTGAATGAATACATCTTTCTGCTGATGAGGATTCTCAGGAGAAATGCAAACACAGCATAGAGGCACACTGACATGTGGGTGTGTGACCTTTCCAGATGTTTTCTACAGCTGTTTGACCAGCGCCTGTGTGCATGCTTTTGTGTTTGTATATAAACGTCTGCGCTCATTGGGGGTTTTGTGAAGAAGCCCAAAGACTGCATGTCGCTCTGTCTGCCCCAGCTGATCTTCACTTATCAACAGCAGTAAATCACATGAGACACTTGGCTGTACTCCGCCCATCCGTAAAACCACCACAGCCAAATAAAAGAATCCCAATCTGACATGCAGCCATTTATATGTTACCCACACCTTAGTCTGACAGTGACTGTTGGAAATTACCTTTAATCTTATCTTTTAAGATTCAGAAGGACGGTTGTTTTCACAGTGTGCAGATAGACAGACAGCAAGATCATTGACCCACATCGATTTTCTCGAGCTATGATTGGATGGAACCATCAGCAGTGTCTTGTTTCCCCAGGGGACTGATTTCTCTGAACACAAGCGTCAGCTACCTGATAGAGCCTCTTCCTGTTTCCACGGGCGCACAGCAGCACGCTGTGTTCAGAGCCGAGAGTCTCCATCTACCCAGAGGCAGCTGCCTGCATCACCATGGCAACAAGAAGCACGAGGAAGGCCTTGACGACTTCATCCGTGGAATGATGTCACCGCAGAGCGTGAGGGTGAGTTGGGGCAAGAATGATGATCAACTGTCTGAAAGCCTTTGCAAGTTTTATGCAAAGCATGACACTATTTTCACCACATATTCTGTATTTTATTATTCTGTCTTTATTCTCAGGAAAAAAGGGACCTGAGCCAGAATATGAAGTACGTAGAGCTGCTGATAGTGGCAGACAAGGCTGAGGTGAGGTCACAGCTGCGAATATGGCCATACTTGGTCACTTTTTAACCAAATAGGGACATTTTTTAATGACATGATTAAATGTGGAAGTACAGGATGTGGCTTTGTATGTGAAATGAGCTCAAAGACATTGCCTGCAGATGCTGTGAATGTGAGCATGAATCATCTCATCTGTCTTTATGTGTCAGCCCTGTGATTGGCTGGCGATCTGTGCAGGGTCTACATCATGTCTAACCCAAATTCATGAGCTATTTATGTGCAGTATAAATAGTATAAGTCTATCTTACACAGTGTTATAAAACTAAATATAACCCATTTCTTTTTAGAGCTAGTTATGGTAAGTGTAGAGTGCTGATTCAAACCCTGAAGTCTGAAATCCCCTTATGTGGTTAGGGAAGATGTAAGAAAGAAAAAAAACATAAGCGTTGGTGTGTCTATTTCTGTGTTTAATGTGGTTTATGTCATTTGCAGTTTGAGAAGCATGGTAGCAATTTCGAGAACACTAAACGGAAATTACTGGAAGCGGCCAACCTGGTTGACAAGGTAATAGTCAAAGTGAAAGATGACAAGCACAAAATGACACTCAGTTTCATCTCACCTAGATTTAGTAGTGACTGTGTTTGTGACTTTTCCTGCCCACACCTGCAGTACTACAAGGCTTTGAGCATCCGTGTGGCTTTGATCGGTCTGGAGGTGTGGACCAGCAAGGACATGATCAGCGTTTCAGACAACCCCCACAGCACTCTGGCAGCGTTCCTGTCCTGGAGAGGCAAACAGCTCCGCACGCTCCCCAACGACAACGCTCAGCTCATCACGTCAGTGTCTCACTCTCTGTCTCCCTCTAATCTTCCTGTTTGTCATTCGTCACCTTCTTCAACACTAGTGTACCCCTCCTCAGCTCTAAGCCTCCAGTCCCGCAGGGCAGATCCCTCAATTGATTTTATGTTCATTACATGAGACAACAACCATCACCAGTTGTATCCCAGTGGGCAGTTGTCCAGATGAAACTAATCACCAGTGGCGTTTTATGTCTCCAGGGGGAAGGGGTTCCAGGGCACCACCATCGGGCTGGCACCTCTCAGAGCCATGTGCTCCGACTACCAGTCTGGGGGAGTGAACACGGTGAGAGACAAGAGTCCAAACAAACAGTAATCCTCTCCATGTGAGTGAACGTCTCGATGGGTGTAGCTCAAGTGGTACAACAGGTCGGCCAGTGACTGTAGCATTGGTAGTTTAATCTCCATCTCCTCCTCTCCATGTGTCGAACTGCCCTTGAGCAAGACACCAAACCCCAAACTGTGTGCTCAATGTGGAGAAAAAAATGTAATGGCCAATCTTCAATTAGTTTTCAACTTGTGACTTATCAAAAATAACTTGCTCTGTGTTTAAAATTTAGATTTTGTTTCTTGTACAAACAAAAAGATGATCCAGTAAAGCTCTTACAGTGAAGTTTAAATTATTTTACGTTAGTATAACACCAGCTTGTATCCAGTGATGACAGTGTCTCCAAAATGCAATGAGAAATCTATAGCATGATATATTTTTTACCTATGTTCCTAAAATATGGACTTTTTCTACTGGTCATTAGGTAAACTTTGACTCTTCTTTTGAATAGGACCACTCAGAGTCAGCTGTGGGTGTAGCTGCCACCATGGCACACGAGATGGGCCACAACTTCGGCATGAGTCACGACAGTACAGGCTGCTGCCAGGCGAAGGCTGAAGACGGAGGTTGTATCATGGCTGCTGCTACTGGGTATGATACGGAATACATTATTAAACTAACAGAAAAGAGAAAAGCAGAGAAACAAGTCTTACATACTATATTTGTGCTTCTTCCTCACCACACCACAGGCATCCATTTCCCCGTGTGTTCAATGCCTGTAACCTGAAGGAGCTGAAGAGCTACCTGAGCTCAGGAGGAGGGAAGTGTCTCTTCAACTTGCCAAATACCAGATCCATGTATGGGGGGCAGCGCTGCGGCAACGGTTACCTGGAGGATGGAGAAGAATGTGACTGTGGAGAGGAAGAGGTGCGTTGTGTCTCTTGAATTTTGCAGTATATATTTTTCTCGTATGTCTCTGCCAGGACTCATGACTCTTTGTTTTTTGTGTAGGAGTGTACCAGTCCCTGCTGTAATGCCAACAACTGCACTCTGAAAGCTGGAGCTGAGTGTGCCCATGGCGTCTGCTGCGATAACTGCAAGGTAACATTAGAATCTGATGGTCTTCTAAACAAATAAACACAAAAACCCTCCCATGAATGATGTGTCCCCCTGGGCTAATTCTCACTACTAGATGAACAGAAATTGAATTATAGCTCTACAATAATTATTTCTTCATGTCTCTTTTCATCCTCCCGTGTTTCCTAAACTCCTCTTCCTCCTCTTCATCTCTCTGTCTAGTTGAAGAGACCAGGTGAGCTGTGTCGTGCTGCCTCGGGGTCATGTGACCTGCCAGAGTACTGCGATGGGAAGGCAGAGTCTTGCCCTGCTAATTTCTACTTAGTGGATGGTATATCTTGTGCAGGCGGGCAGGCCTACTGTTACACCGGCATGTGTCTGACCCTGGAGCAGCAGTGTCGCTCTCTCTGGGGACGAGGTGGGTAAACTGGGTGCTTCTAATGTGTGATATTCGTCAGTATTTTGTTCCAAATGAGCTATATCATCTGTTTTGATCACATGCACAAACACTTGGTTTCCACTTTATTGGATGCATTTAGCTACACCTAATGCAGTCTAATACCTCTATTTATAACACGAGCTTAAAGTAGTACTGAATAGTCAATAGTGTCTCAGTTATCTTTGCTAATTAAGATAACTTCTTGACTCAATATTTTGTAAAATTGGAGATTAGCAATCCTTAATCCATCCTGACAATGTGTGACACCAACACTGAGTGTTTGTATTTACTGTAGGTTGTAAAAGATTAAAGGGGAACAACAGCCATTTTTCAGAAAGTTATATTATTCTGGAGGCTGTGGAACATGATGGAAAAAATACTGCATCCTGCTCATGTACTCGCATGTTGCAAGGGTACTTTGGGAAACCACGAGGTGGTAGCGCCATTACAAGAAGTGGTAACTGCCTGCCAGTGGCGGCATGAAGAGCGTACAATTTCAACATTTGCAATATAAATTAACATGCTGTCACTTTCTGAATCTATTTCATGTTAACACTAAACACTAATAAGACAGGGAAACTGTGTCATACCTTTATAACTTCTGTCGTGTTCCAGTATTAATGTAGGAATTCATTGGAACAGAGCAGCTAGCTTTTAGTTTCCACAGTCAGGAACAGCTCACCAGTAAGGCATCTTGAACTTTTCCTATCCGTGCTCTACTTGGTCAACAAAAGTTAATACTGTATTTATGAAATTAGATTTGGCTAATGCTATTTTTCTACCTAATTAGTTGGTGTTGTGGCAGAAGTGAACAAATAAAGAGTGAAACAATCAGGTTTTCTTTGTGTTATTTACTAAAATGATAGAGCAGAATAATAAGAGTTATAACAGAGCCAGTCTACTCCAGCTGTAGGGTCAGAGCTCTGACACCTTGAGTGTCCTCTATAGGTCTGACAAGGAATCATAGATTCAGTCGCATGATATCATTAAAACTTGAAAAAAAAGGTAGCATCGTGTGCTGAAATCCTGTCATGGATTTCTCCTTTCCAATGGACAGAACTAGTGCAAACCATGACTGGAAGATGAAGGAAGTCAGAAAGGTATGACACAGTGTTTATTGTAAACATAAAATAGATGCAGAAAGTGACAACATGTTTATTTATATTGCAAATCTTGTCTACACTCCATTAATTTTGTCACTGGCAGGCACTTATTGTTTCCTGTGATGGAGCTAGTGGTTTCCCGGCACACCCTTTCAATCAAAGACTGTAAAAGTAATGGATTTAGCTACGGTGACATCAGCCATTGGTTTGCGAACTCCTGTTCTGAAACCTCAAGTTTGGCATTTTGGCAGTTGCCATCTTAGTGTTTTGGAGCCAGAAGTGGAGGCTGGAGCTGTGGAGCAGCGAGGGGTGGATCTGACTGAGAAGTCAAGGACACTATCAGCAGATGGCCTGTCACTCAGAGCGGCCTGCCCATAAATTTGCGCATCTTTAAGCCTTAATAAAATGTAAACAGGTGACTTATATAAATCTTCACCCTGTGTAGTTGTCATCAATGTTTAAATTAGAGATAGAGACCACAGCTGTATACATACCAGGCTGTGAGCATCTTTATTTCTGCTGTTAAGTTGTGCATTTTAACATGGGTGTCTACAGGGACTGACTCGCTTTTGGAGAAAGCCTCAAGTGGCCGTTCAAAGAACTGCAGTTCAGCCTGCACGTTGGCTTTATTTTTAAGCTTGCTGCTTGCCTGCAATATGCATGTACTTGAGCAGGTTGCACTACTTTCCATCATGTTATATAGCCTCCAGAATAATATCAAATTTTGTAAATGGCCTTGTTCCCCTTTAAATTGGATTTTTAATGTGCAATACTGACATTACATTATATTTTGAATAGAATGAAGGAACTCCCTAAAGGATAATCTAATTCTCGACTCTATTCTTCCTTTGTTTTTAATGCCATGATGGGATAATAAAAGCTTTAATGAGATAATAAGTTTAAATGTCGCCTAACTCTCAACTATTGCTTATGTATGTATGTGCAATATTTCAATCATCAAACAATCTCATGGTGTATCTTCAAAGCAGTTAAACATCCTGTGTATGTTGAAGCAGAGAGGGTGGGTAGATTTAGAGATGAGTCCTCAGTGGGTCGCAGGATTAGCCATTGTTATTGGACAGTGTCCATATTCACGTTGTGACAGAGCCTCCCCAGAGAGCCTTTGTAGTACCACAGGAGCCACACAGAACAGTAAGGGATGCCATCTGGTCTCCATCAGGTGGTCACATAACACACTGTGCATGCATTTACTGCGTGTATGTGTGTGTGTTATTGTGTGCATCTGTATGCATGTATTTTTGTGTACTTTCTCTCCTTCGGCCACAGATGGCCGCCCAGCCCCTGACCTGTGTTTTAAGAAGGTAAATGAGGCCGGGGACATGTACGGCAACTGTGGCAAAGACCTGTTTGGAAAGTACAGGAGCTGTAAGGACAAGTAAGGATAAAACATATTGGTTCATTCACTCATTCAGTTTAAGGAGGGGATCTACACTTCCTGAGAGTGATCAGTATCAACACACTGATGATACCCTTTTTTATTATCTCTGCCAGGGATGCTCAATGTGGGAAAATCCAGTGTTTAACTTCAGCCTCCAAGCCCATTGAGAACAATGCTGTTCGCATAGAAACCACTGTCAGTTTTGGCAACAAGAAGATCCAGTGTATGGGAACACATGTGTACAAGCCTGGGCAGGGGGACGAGGAGGGACAGGGTGACACTCTGGACCCAGGCCTTGTCATGACAGGCACAAAATGTGGTGATGACTCGGTGAGTGTGAATGTGTGAAGATATGCTAAGTGGAATTTGTTGTTGTAGCAAAGAGCGTGCTATAGATCTTTCTTTGAGACGTCTTAAGGAACCACTCGATTCTCTAACCCCTTTCTCTCCTTGAACCCCTCCTTCTCTCAACAGATTTGCTTTAATGGAGAATGCCGCAATGCATCTTTCCTTAGAGCCAATGAGTGCAATGCCAAGTGCCACGGACATGGGGTAGGGTTCTTTATGAGATGGATTTCCTAGGAGTGTTGGGGAAGATCTGGCTGCTAGCCCACTGTTATGAAAAGATGGCAAACTTGGCAGTGGTGCAAAAGGATTCAGATCTTTACCTTAATTAAAAGTAGCAATAAAGCAAAGTAAAAATCCTCCAGTACAAGTGAAAGTCATGCATTTTAAATCTTATTTAAAGGGGCAGTTCACCCTAAAATCAAAACTACATGTTTCCTATTACCAGTAGTGCTATTAGATTGTTTTGGTGCAAGTTGCCGAGTGTTGGAGATATAGGCCATAGAGATGTCTGCCTTCTCTCCAATATAATGACACTAGATGTTGCTCGGCTTTTGGGGCTTAAAGCGCCAAAAAAAGAAAGGAAAAACTCAACATCAGAGTCTCTTTCGATAAATCTTGTTCCGGTTTGACAAGATAATCCACAGACCTTGTTGTGAGCAGTTTCATGTAGGAACTATTTTCTTTCTACCGAACTACACCAGCCAACCACATCACCGAGCAGAATGAAGCGTGCATCTACTCAGGGACAAGAAACTCGTGCTCATGACACCACGAGATGTAAACATTAATGGCATCCTCCTCGGCTGAGCTGTAACGTTAGCTAGCTCAGTGGTGCTATACGAGCTAGCAGCAGATATACACTTGATGGAGTTCGGTAGAAAGAAAATAGCTCCTACATGAAGCTGCTCACAGCAAGGTCTGTGGATTATCTTGAGTAACTGGGTCATGATTTCTGGAAAGAGACATTGCAGAGTGTATCTATTTTCATTATATTCGAAAGGAGGCAGACATCTCTACGGCCGATATCTCCAACTCTCTGAATCGCACCAAAACAATATAATGCTTGTTAAGTATTAGTGTTATCAGCAAAATGTACGCAAAGTATAAAGTCTTTAGTCTGATTTTGAAGTACTTCCATAGTCCTAAAGTGTCATTTGCTCCTGTAGCTGCATGTCGATGCAATGAATATAACCGTTATGTTGTAATTTTAATGTGTAATATTTTCTTTCACCAGTTGTGCAACAACAATCATAACTGCCACTGTGACGCGGGCTGGGCTCCTCCTCTGTGTGACAAGAAGGGGTCGGGTGGGAGTGTGGACAGTGGACCTGTCATCAGCCAGAGTGAGATACATTATTTTTAAAACATACAACTGTGTGTTTCATATATTGACAATTCAAGATATTTCTTTGAATTTATGCAGCTCTCTGACTGTAGTTTATTTTATATTCCAACAGGCAGTCTCCTTCCGGTCCTGCTGGTCCTCCCCCTGGTTCTCTTTGTAGTTTTGGCTGCTGTTGCACTCTGGTGCTGCTACAAACATAAACTCCACCCACTGAAAACATCTGCTACACTTCCGGTGCCAACGTATGTAACTCTGGAGCAGGGCTGGGTGATACGCGAATATCAAATATTACAATATTTTTACAGAATACCTCGATTTTTATATTGCAACCATATTGTAGGGTTGGCTGTTGATGCTTTCACAAAATATTTACACGAGATTTTTGATATGTAATCATTAGTAATCAGATACAGTTGGAACAGACTGCTAGGTTCAGAAAATTACATCTCTTTACTGTAATGCAGCCTTTAAAACCAAGACCCAACACTTATATATCCCGATATCCAAAATCTAAGACGATGTCTAGTGTCATATCACAGTATCCATATCATATTGATACACTGCCCGGCTCTATTCTGGAGTGTAAAATGCTAATACTCCACATATATAGTGAGCAGCAGTTTGCCACGGATGTACTTTTGCTGTAGTCTCTATGTTGTCTTGATTTCGAAATGATCTGTACTTTTATATTTGTGTTTCACCCCTCAGCTGTTCAGTCCCAGTTGACAACAAGCCGCTGTTTGCCGACGGTCATGTGAACGGCCATGCCAACCCGACATTCTTACTAAAAAAACAGGACCCAGATCACCTGGTAAAGAAGCCCATTGTGACCAAGACAATACTCTGATTCTCTATTGTCTGTGATTATTAGATAAACCACTAAACGTATGGTAATGGTTGCATTCTTCCACAGGGGAAATCCTCTCCTCGTCCGAGCCCGTCTTGCTCAACTCGGTCCAGAAACGCCATTGTGCGTCCAGCTGTGAAGCCTCCTCCCGTACCTGCGTATGCTGCAGAGCAGACGCCTCAGCCTGTAGCTTCCTCTCAGAGACAGTACTCTCCTCAGGGTTACACTCCACCTCCCGTTAAATCTGCGCAGCTCAGCCAACAGAGACGAACCCAGGCTCCTCCACCACCCTCAGGACCTCCACCTTTACCTTCCCTGCATGCCAAAACCAACTCACAGCATTCAGCAGTACCCAAACCCCGACCAGACCCTCCAAGCAGACCTCCACCGCCATGCCCTCTCAACAGGCCATCAGGGGTGAGTTTTTTGTTTGTTTGTTTGTTTGTTTGTTTGTTTGTTTGTTTTGGAGTAAAGTAGTGAACTGAATGTGAAATCTGTGACTTGTCATTTTGATGTAGGAACAGCAACAAATGAAAGGCCCTCAGGTTAACACCAATGCTCTGCAAAGAGGAAAAGCTGCTTTGGCTCCATCTGCTGGACAGAAAAAGCCAAACAGGTAATTCATCTGGTGGCGTTCTCTAATGTCCATCTATACAGACTCCTCGTTAACTTCCCTCTTCTTTGCTTCTTTTAGAAACTAAAAACTCAGGGAACCGTTGGGGACCAACACTTAAAGGACTGCCTCAGACTGTCTTTTTGAATATCAGCAGCTGACAAGAAAATGTGGCACTGTGGGATATGATGAATACTTGACACTCTGGGTCTGTGGATTACAGTGTGTTTACACTGATGTGTACTGAGGGAAAGTGGTAGAGTCACAGCAAGTCATAGTACATATCACAATGTGTATGTTTTAAGTCTTAAATCTTTAAGATTTAGACTGAAAGCCACAGTTGGTACCTTTTATGAAAATAACTTTTTGCCATATTTGCTGAAACTCTCACTACGTCCACAAAGTATTGAAAGAGACGGGTAGTGTGTGAAATAATAAAGTTTGTGACCGAGCTGCCATGTTGTTGGAGATAGTCAAGTGATGCACCGAGCACCACCTGGCTGCAGCAACTTTCTCATTTTACAGCTAAACAGTACACAAAAATATGTTTCTGAAATATTTTAGGCAAGAAATAGGCAACGCAGTAACAAAATTTTGATTCATATTTGATCAACGCTGCCTAGTTTGACAGGCACCCGGGTACCCGTGAATTTTGTCATATGGATCACTGTAAATTATTCTGTTGATCTGTTCTGTACGACATCTATTGCACAACTGTCCGTCCTGGAAGAGGGATCCCTCCTCAGTTGCTCTTCCTGAGGTTTCTACCATTTTCTTTCCCTTTAAAGGGTTTTTTGGGGGAGTTTTTCCTTATCTGCTGTGAGGGTCCAAGGACAGAGGGATGTCGTATGCTGTAAGCCCTCTGAGGCAAATTCTGATTTGTGATATTGGCAAAAAGCTATTTTTATAAAAGTTACCAACTACAGTGTGAATCTGTGTTGTGTAAATTTGCCCTACGTGTCTGCTTTCACAACTTGAAACAGCGAATGTTGTGGATTAAAAAACATTTTGTTATTATTGTCCCAAAAGTTAATGGAAATGTGAAATTGTTCCATGTGTGCAGCGGTGTTGAAACACTGGTACAGGAGTATTTATTCGCAAAGAAAAAAAATGAATGTTTACAGTGTAGCCTGTGTACTAAACATGGTGTCTCTCAAAGAGCATCAGCTGTAAAGGGATATCTTATATTAAGAAAAGATGCCAATGTTGAAGTGCTTCTGCTTCTTATGTGTGAATCAGAATGGGATTTTAACTGGACTACAGGGGATCAGTGAAAGTCCTGCATGCATGCTGTAAGTATATGCTTATGATGAGAGATACGTGTCTGATATGTAGCAGAAAATGTTAGGGATTTTTTCAGTTTCGCTGTTAGTTTTGTTTTAGTGATTTTATATTGTTGTGGTGTTGCACTTTGAGCAATCTTTTTAATGTCAAATATTCATCCACTGATGCATTAAACCCCGCAGACAATGAGTATTTGACTTTGTCTTCGTCCAGGGCAACATTTCAAATGATTTCGCATTGAAAAAAAAAAGAGCCATAATTTTATTTACATGTATCAGTTAATCATGACAATTTGCAACATCAGTTTTATTCATTCTGCATGTTCATCTGCCGATGCTTTTGAAACTGTTTAGTGGGCGTTCCCTCATGACCAAAATGCTATAAAGTTACTCTAACATCTGAGAAGATATTTCAGGCTGTGTGACGGTGATCATTTTGTAATTATTGTAAGGTAATCTCAAAAACTTTGGTCCCTTTGACTGCTTGGCAGATGACCTGGTTTTATCTGTAATATGGAAATACAGTGTCAGCTGCCATGTTTTACCTTCCTATCAGACCTATGCAAACCCTGACACTGTGCAACACTGTGTCTTCAAATGGAATTCAAATAAACACATGAGAAATAAAAATATGATATTATACACTTTAACTGGTCGTGTTTTGTCATTGCGTGTGTTCATACCAGGATTTAAACACTCCCAGATTCAAGAGCATGCTCAGTAGTAGCTTAGGTCTACTACATTGGCGTTCGTCATCAGATAATCTTGTTACACCTCTCAATGTAGCTGCAAGTAGCAATTCATACACACAGGTACAATGGCTTCTACAACACGTAGACAACACTCTGTTAAGTCCTGTGTGTTGGTGTATCTGTCAGTCTCTGTGACGTGTGGTTGACAGCCATTATCCAGAAAAGTCTAAAGTGTTTACCACTTTATTTTTGATATGCATCATACAAGCATTTCCAGAATATGTTGGCATTTCCAGGCCTTTTGGCAACTGGTAGAGTCTACTGTAAAAACTAGGATCACCTGTTCCAATGCTGCCTCTGCCAATGAGCAATTTGAACTGTGACCAACAGTAAGTTATGTAATCAAGGTCTCAAATAGATAAATAAATAAAGGTCATGCTTTATAAAACAGGCAGATAACGACACAGTTTGAATATCTATCCAAGGGTTTCACACTCATTCTATCATGGGCAGGTATACAGGTTTATGCAATACTTTTGTTTTGCTTCCAGTTTTCGCAGATTTAAGTGAAATACCCAAGACTTTTTATGCACTCAATAGAAGAAAGAAGAAGAATATATTCTTTATTAATCAAGGGGAAATTATTTTTTTCATTCTGTTGTCATATACACACAGGCCTGAAATACACACATGTACAAACAGGATCTATACATGCATTAAATGGAAGGATGTCAGAGTGAGGGGGCTGCCTTGGACAGGAGCCCCAAGCAGTTGGGGGTTAAGTGCCTTGGTCAAGGGCATTTCGTCCTCCAGCTATCACAATGCCACACATGTCCCAAGTTTTGAGGGAGCATGCCATTGACCTTCACAACAGCACAAGTTGGTTACGATGGAGAACTGCTGTCAGGTCAAGACCCTGGTGAGACAATGAGCATGCAGATTAGCTTTCCTGGGACAGTTTCTGATACTTAGTACACAAAATCTAAACGTGCAAACCAATTTTTGTGTCGGCTGGGTGGCTGGTCCCAGATGATCTTGCAGATAAAGACGCTGGATGTGGAAATCCTTGGCTGGTGGGGCTACACGTGGTCTGCAGTTGGGAGGCCATTTCTGCACCAATCTCTTATGCCTGTTTATATAATTAATTAGCACTGCCATTGTAAGTGGGAGGCAATGTAATGAGTTGTTTCTCCATTTGTAGAGATCCATGTTTGCTTGACCTACTTTAGTGCTTACATATTTTGTAAGTTGCTTATACCAACGTATCTGCAAAATAACTAATGTAATGTAATGAGTTGTGTGTAACAGCTATATCTAGGCCTGGAGTGGTGGGATGGATTTTGTCTGACCTTTTCACTTAGTTTCTTGACTTCTATAAAGACAAATAGGGTGTTATATTTTTTTTTTATTTGACAAGTCTGCAGTCTTCATCAGAGGTGTTGCTCAGCTTCTTTTCAGCTGATTTATTTGTCCAAATGAATCAGTTTTCTGATGTGGACTGCAGGCTTTAGCAGTTGGGACATGTCAGTGAAATAATAACATCCTATTTGTCTGTGTAACAAGTCAAGAAACTATATCTAGGGTGATTGTTATGTGTTTATTTTCACAGAAATTGTCACCCATAGATGAATTACTGCTGTTTCTGATGTACCGGTCTCTGTGCCTGCCTCTCCCTCTCAGAGATCTTGCCAACCCTTTTGGTATTCACCACACCACAGCCAGCAGAATCAGTGCAGCCTGGACGCACTTTCTGTGCTATGTTCTTGGCTCCCTCCGCCTGTGGATACCACCAGAAGAAGTCAAAGCTCACAGTTACCACCAGTTTTCAGCATTCCCTGATACACAAGTGGTGCTTAACCGTACAGTTTTTTTCCTGACTCCCTCCTCTCTCATTTTGCAGAGCAAGGTGATTGCAACATATAAATCACACCACATCCAAGGCCATGATTGGCATTGCACCCCAGGGTCCCATCACCTATGTGTCTGCGCTGTATGCAGGTTTTATGAGTGACTGGGAGATTTTCCAGCTATCTGCCATGACCAAACTCCTCACAGCAGACATAGCTATTATGGTGAACAAGTGCTTTCTTGTGCATGTTCCTCGTTCCCTGAAAGGTTTATCAACGTGCCTTTCTTTCAAAGAATGCCCAAATGTGTAGGGAGTGTCACAGTCTATTGCTCCTTTCAGAGTCCATGTCAGGAGGTGTGTCCTCAGGGTCAAAGAGAACAAACTGTTTGACAAAGTCATACCAATATCAGTGGCTGAGCTAGCGGCTAGCAGCTAATGGTGCTAACAGCACGATCTGCGCACAATGCTTACAGCGGCAACAGTGCTGACAGAGCTAACTGTGTTTACCTGGGTGGACAGGTGGTTGCTAGCGGTTAACACTGTATGAGCGCAGTGCAGAATGGCGGCAGTTAGCTAGTTACTGGAATACACACACAGGGAATCACATGCACTAACATGCATGGACAGCAGGTCCAATTACAACACGCACAGAGATAGCATGATTTGATTTTCTGCTCAGGATGCCATTACTCTAAAATATATTTACATGGTAAAGTTGTTTGCTGCTATTTTGATGTTCTGTATGTCGTATACAGCTCCTTTAAGAAAATGACAGGTGAACAAGTAATGCCTTCTTTAGTAAAGAGGATGAAGAGGCACTTTTAAATCATTTCACATATTCTAATGGCTTATTCTAATGCAAAGTCAAGTGGAAAAAACTGTTTTCAACTCTTTAACTCTTTTTGTACCTTGAAGAAGGCAACAGGGCTAAACCACATCAGATGTTTAAAAAAAAAATACCCAAAGCCACATGAAGGGTTTTTGTCTGATTGACAAACATCTCTTCGTTATAACTTATTCCAATTTCTTTTTTCTTTTCGTGGTTGAGAAAGAAAAAGCAGTTTTTGAGTCTTGTCATTACCCAACACCAACTTCAAAGGATCTGTTGCTGCTTCTCACAGAATTAAACTTGTGTTTAACGATACCATTAAAAAGAGAAAAAAAGGTAATCTCATTGCACTTTAACGTACAGCCAGTCAGGAGCTGTATCTAATTTGGAGTTTCTGCTGACATGTGTGGGAAAATTGGGTATATTGGAGAACAAATAATAAATCCATGCACCACATCTTTGTTTTATATCTGACTGTCAAAGTTGCACAGTGGGCTTTTTTATAAAGTCTGGGGAACCTTACTTAAAGCACCTACACTCCCATCTTCCATATTACAGGGATTTCCTGAATCAGCTTAGCCAGTCTCTGTACATTGCCTGTAAATCAGTCTTCTTATAATCTTGCCATTTGTCTATATAGCCTATTTGTTTGTTTGTTGCTGCCTTTGTGTGGTTGTAGGCAGTGGTGTAGTGGTAGTTGATGAGGTGGGTGTACTGCTAGGTAGATAGGTAGGTTATGGATGAGGAAGTGGGCATACTCTCCTATATATTACAATGGCTGTGAAGCTGATAGGTGGATATATACTGTAACTGGATAGAAAAAGAAGTGGGTATACCCCGTATACCTGAGTATACCCTCCACGACACTACTGGTTGTAGGAGGTAATGGAGGATGGGAATGGATGTAATGCCCACTATTTTTTGCCCTCTTTTTCCTTTTATTAACTACAATTTTTTTTTTGTCATGTCATGTCCAAGCTGCTTTGTTCCTTATTGTATGAAAAAAAAATTTAATAAATATATTCCTTAAAAAATGCACAGCACAACACTAGAATTTGAGATATGTATTTTCATCCTCATACTGATTGCCCTAGTTTGACAACAATCAGTCTTAACCAGCTGAATACTGGACTGACTTTGTAGAAAAGGCTAAATTATAATTGGAGGAAAAAAAACTTTAGTTTAATTATTGTTTTGGCCACTTGGGGGCAGTGTGACAACCTAAAAGCACAACACTGACACATCAAATAGAATTGATAGGGTGAATGTGCTAGCACACAGGAGCTTGTTTGCACATAAAGCAGGAATAGTGCAACATCAGTATTCATTTGGAGTCGTGTTATTGGCCACCTGAAGAATGTAAGTCTATTACTCACTCTCCTTTTAGTTCCATTTTAGTGTCTACCAACTACCAAGGGAAATATCTGGCTCTTTATTTGCTAAATGCTAAATAATGAGCCACTGTTTACCTGCTCAAACTTTGTCCTGACCGCTGTGTCATGCCTCACAGGTACAGAAGGTTAAAGTCAGTTAACTACATGCTGTGTCTGAAAATGACCTGATGAGAGCAGTAAGACTGAACAGAAAGGTTTCGGACCTTGTCGCTGTCCAGCTGAGGGGAAATGCAGAGCTGGGTGAGAATTTTCTGTGGCTTTATTAGTGACGCCTTTAATTATTATACCGATATATGCCAGATTAAAATAGTAAATTAACAGAATTTTCTTTATTTTGTCATAGGAGAAACTTGTTTTTTGGTCGTGTTGTTACAAGAGGAGGCCTTTGCTTTTTAAACGATCGATTATGAATCGATAGTGTATGTATAAGTTTAAATGACACCCCCTCTGCTGGAAATGCTGAAAGGTGCCTGCCCTTTAGATCTCCACATCCTTCACTGAGATGAAAGCTCTCTGATTTATTCTAATCAAAAGACTGCTAAATACCAAGGCCAGACCCCCTGAACCAACCTTCCTCCAACACAAACACACACACATACACATACACACACACTTCCTGGTCGGCTCTCTGCGGACTGCAGAGCCAGGTGATCTTCCACAGGACCAAAGGGAGGCGAAGGTAGCTGTGACTCAGAGGGAGACGTGGCATTGGCAGGCAGAGGCTTTAGCATGAGGCTTAATTGCAGCCAGCCCCTCCTGCTGAGCATAATTAGCGTTAGCAAGCATGTCACTTCCTGTGGAGTTTCATTTATTAGAGATGATGATTGGCTGAGGGATGAAACGCAGGGGTGACACCCCCGCCTCCACTCTCAGCGGGAGGGGGGCGCAGCCAGGAGGGCAGTGAGGAGAGGATCTCACCTGCTGAAAGCTCCCCTGCCTTGTATAATGACCTAATTAAGCTGGGCTTGTTTTTCCACTTGTAATGCTGATTTTTCCATTTTTTTTCCCCAGTTTCCTTTCAATCAGTTCCTCCTTTCTGCTCAGATTTTTTATCATAACTTCAATATAAGCCTCTCTCTTATTTCTTAACATTTTTTACAAGTATTTTATGATAGTCTGCAGATAAACACCACAAAAACATTCACCAATACCAACTGACAACTGAGGGCAAACACCAGCTGATACATCAGTAACTATGCATCCTAGCAGTCCTGCTTAACTATCACTTCCTTCGGGGGGTAAAAATCTATATACTGATCTATCATAAACTATTTTCCACAATGACTAAACTACAGTCATCTGTCATGCATTTTAAGCAAGATCCTAATTTGTTTTTAAGCTCTGTGGGCAGCAGCAGAACTTGTGAAACGAGGCACTGCAATATGTCTCTAATATAGAAGGTCATTAGTCACACTTTGACCTAATGAGGTCCAGCTGGAAAAATGCCTTGTCACCCCGCACACCTGCTTTCTGCTGATTACATAAGTTGTGCTCAGCAGAGCTATGCTCACCCTGCATCAGGGGCATCGTAGTGAGGGGAAAAGTGGGACTGATTACCCAGCTCCCCACTGGGAGGGAGGCCCTTCAGAAGCCTGGAATAAAAAGTTTGGTATTGTTTATAGTTTTTTTATGTAGTGCCATAACCAGTGTTCCACTGCCAGGAATTTTTGGCCCCATGAAAAAAAAAATCCCATTGGGCCCCCCCTGCACAGCTGTCACGACATCTCTAGGACCTAACTGATCCATTAAAAGCTTTAAATATCTCTAACTTTGAAGGCTTGCAGCTGTCTCACTTCTTGTAGTTCAACACTACCAGTACATTATTTACTGCTAGTGAGTTGTACTTGCAACAATCTGCATACGGTATGCAATTCACTATTTGATGCAAGATTAAAAGCCGCCATAAAAAATGTGCTAAAGGCCATCTTTTACAGTCTAAATGTAATTTTTTTTGTAAAATCCCAAAATGGAAAATTCTCTTAACATTAATGAAAGACTTGAAAAAATAACTTAAATATACATTAACTTTTCAATCAAAATAAATTGAGATCATCATCTCAAAATAATGAAAACAGCAGATTTTTGAACACAATGCATGTGATATATACAGTGTATGTATATGTTAAATTATGCCATATACCAATAAATGAACAACACTAAATCCTACAGAACATTGACCCAAATTACCTACAGTTCTGTATCACCACCACTAGATTACATACATTAGATAAATTATTATTTTGTGTGTGTGTGTGTGTGTGCAAGCTGCTCAAATAAATTGCCCTTCGTGGGAATAATAAAGTCTGTATCTATAGATGTAATTTAACGGCCAGTGCAAAAATAATTTGTTAAATACTGAATGAGTGATGAGGACTTCAGACAGAGTGTGATAAATGTGTAAGCTGTAGAGGGAGAGGTCTGTTGCTGTCGAGGTCTAATCAGACACAATACGTGAAAACACTTGGGATGGTGCACCGTGGTTGTGTAGGGACTTTCAAATGCTCCAGTCACCACTAAAACAGGTCTAAGCTCACACACTTCACACACTGGAAAAATGGCAAAATTAAGCAGTCTTAAAACAGTCAGTGGCCAATGCTTTATTTTTTGAGTTTGCTGATGATGAACACTCCTGTCCTACGTTGTCTCCAGAGGAAATGGATGAGCTCCTCCACAGCTGCACAAAAGTAAAATCAAGTAATTGTGGTGGTAAGACAGCTACAGAAAGATCTTGAGAAACCAAAAAATACACTTTGAATATTTGGAAAAACATTTTGGTTCATTCCTGTGTAGTTTAGTTAACAGTACAATTCTATATCTGATATCCATTGGCAAACGTATTGCCTCCTTCGTAGTACAGGCCTCAGGTGTAACTAATAACACAAACAATGGCTCTGTTCTATTCAAGTGTTCCCATGAGTGTGACAGTGGGCAAGTACAATACCAGGACCCTGAAACTGAGGCCCAGTCTATACATACAGATATTTCTGAAAAAGGATATTTTCCTCTACAGTTTGGGCTCTTGTCCACACGCAAATTTTAGGTAGTTAAAACTGAGATTATTTAAATTGCTTTTTTAAGGTGCAGATTTTTCCAAACTCTGGTTACTGTTTATCTGTATGGACATGTAAAATGTAACATTTTGGAAATTTGCACATGTTCAGTGTTGCTTTGTGTATTACAGCAACAATAGCAGACTACTGCTTTGTTTATATTTTATCAACACTGCTTTCAATAACTACTTCATACTTAAACTTAGTACTGCTGCACCACTTCACGGACGAACAGAGGCATCTGTTGCATCATGGCTGTGCCCAGTGTTATTTGTGCCACCTCAGCATCTGCAGTTTAAAGCCCACCAGAAACAACAATTTTGGATCAGGTCCGGTTGAACCAACAGTCCCTTGTGGGACACTTTCCAGTGTGGGATCGTTGTTGATGACGAATGAAAAGAAAACGTTAGCATGTCCAGAACCTAAAAATCACTCGTCTTTATGTGAGCTCCTTCATCCTTATGTCGAACGGGAACCAGCAGTGATGAAATCTGCAGTAGATGTTTTGTAAAAGGTAACATTAGCCTGTACCCTATATTTCCTTTGTGATAAGGGGAGCCTGCTGAGGACAGCTAGCGCTAGTGTTTGGGGTCATTTTTGCATTCTATGTGGACGATGATGTTTTGTAAAACAAAGGTCATGTGGACAGAATTAGTTATTTTAAAAAAGGGGAAAATAATATCAGAAGCGTTTGTTTACATGCAGGTAGGGCCTGAAGCAGCTAAGTGGAATTCAGCCACCATTCATTTTGTTATTGACACCTGTGCTTTTCCTACTGTGACATGTCAAGATGTCTGTCGTGAAAAAGGCCTATGATGGTGCAAAGTGAGCACAGGTGATTTGAGTCAGGTGCTTACTCACACACTAATCAGGCAAAACAAGTCAAAACACCTGTGCTCATGCACTACAGGCATGTAGGAGCTTATAGAGACATTTAATATGTCTTAAATATGGGACGTCCTGGATTGCACCAGTTGTTTACCAGTGATTAGCAGCTTCAGGCCTTTCTACTGAAATTGGATAAAATCCCACAACTGCAGATTTAGTGGCTCATTTACCTGAGTAAATGCCAGAGCCCGAGGTGTCAGGCAGCACCAGCTGGAAATAGTGGTCACATAGTGTATTTAAAGATAGTATCATAATGTTCACACTTACTGCTGTATACTAACCTTTAATAATTTCTCTCTTTATACAGTGAAGATTTAAATTGCGGTCCAACAATGAGTGCATAGATTTTTGCCTTTGGTGTTTATGGCCAGGTCACTACCGCAGGGACTGATGCTGGGTTATATAGTTAAGTGTTCCTCTGATTGAGGTACTTGCCTCTGGCAATAAAAGGTCGACATCAATGATTAATGAGAGGAAAATGTCATAAGGGAGGGGAGGGAGTAAAAAGATGTGTAAGGTAACTTGGGAATAAGTCCTGCATCCTAAAATTTTCTTCTACTCTCTTTTGTACGTTGTACATTTTATCATGCCAACCTTATATGTTTAACCCCATTTTAAATCTTTGATTACAGTAAAAGTGGGGTTGTTTACATGCAGTGATCAGCACACGCGGGTTGCTGTTACATCATACGGACAAATCGATCACAGATTAGCTCAGCCACAGTTTCCTCTTATGTTTATCCCTTTAATTGTGAGGTTTTGACCTATCATGCATATTCAGATCAATGAATAGAGAATTCCATATGAGGCTCCCACAGAGGAGAGTCCACTGACACGACTCCATCTGAGTTCAGACGAAAGCTCTTTACCTCTAATTAGAACTCTTGGCAATTCTAATAGATGCCCTTATGAAAATATATTTAATGACCTGATGTCAGCAGGAGCCCATCCGCTGATGTCTGATTCATCTCATTAAGACTCTCCTGTACATGTGTGTGTGTGTGTGTGTCTGTGTGTGTGTGTGGGTCATTGATTGAACATTCCTGACTGATATGAACACAGATACACACCAAAAAGCTTGTGTGTGTCGATATTTTACTTCTTATCAATATTATTTTAACACCACAAGACAATTTTGTCACACACAGTCAACACTTTTATAACTGTCTTTATTGTAAACACATTTTGATGCACAATAGTTACAAAATATTCTCTCTCACAACAACAGGAAGCACAGACTCTCTCAAAACTGCCTACTTCAACATCACCAATGTCCAAATACACAATGATTGCACAAGAGTTAACATTTATCTCCAATTAAGATTTTTACCAGAGGATGTCTTGCAGTCTTTTAAAACTTTAATCAAAGGGCAGTACTGTGTCTGGATACTTCAAGAAAACTGTAATTTACAATGCTCATTAACCACACGCTACACTGAAAATATATGTAGCTATAGTGTGTATTGAATTTACATAGTCATCATTGCCACAAACTTGAATTTACAGCCACCGAAAGTCATCTTACACTCATTATGATGTAGTTCTTCCCTTTTTAAAACAATAAAAAGACAACATTATGTATAATGTTTATCATATATACAGATGATACTGCTCTATTTATAGTCCACCCTCGTGTTCCAAACTGATTACACGTCTTACCTTTGAATAATACCATGAACACAGCTGACAGAAAACAAAATGATTTACGGTGCAGCACTCAGGAGTCCATTCAACCCACGTCTCTTATGATCAATACGAGTGTATTGAAGATCGGCTGGATGGTGGTTGTTATTTTTCCCCCTCTTTGTTCTGGTGCTCCCACGGCACGGGATCGTTTTCCTCTGTGTGTGATCCACCCTCCCTCTCGTGCCAGAACTGCTCCACATCAGGCAAGACAATCCCATCTTTGAGGCTCGCCCTGTCTACTTCTCTGTCTCCTCCGTGCTCCGGCTGGGGCTGAGCCTCTCTGCTGGGACCCTGGACGGAGTTGGATCGAAGGCTCCTCTCCCCACCAGGCTGGCCGGAAGTCTCTGGTCTGGGGCAAGGCGACTGGAGAGTTGTAGGGTTGTGAGGTCCCGGTTTTGGCTTTGGGGGAGGTTGCTTGCGCAGGGTGAGGCGCCTCCACAGCCCCCTGTAGCCCTCTCTGAACTCCTCGGAGAGAGAGAGGACAATGAGAGGGTTCACCAGGGACAGAGAGAAGGTGAGCAGCTGAGCAGAGAGAGTTAGAAGAGGGGGAAGAGAGGAGACGAGAGGCTGAGCTCCTTCGATTTCTTTCTCTGCTACATGACGCTCCCAAACCCAAACCACCCACTGTGGAAGCCAGAGAATAGCCATGGCCACAGTCAGGCTGAACAGCATCAAGGTGAGCTTCCTGGATCTGATCTGTGTGCGTAGGTTCTGTGTTTTACTGGAGCGACGCTGGCACTGGCCATAAGCCCTCCAAAAATATATGAGGGCAAAGCTAAGAGGTGCACAGTAGACCCCCAGGGGGTATGCTTTGACGTACACAGCCATGAAGTCCCGGGCTTCAGGAGGAACAACCAGCACACACACCAACCCGCGGATCTCTCTCTGCAGCGTGGCAAACAGCCAGTGAGGGATGGTGACAGAGCAGGCAGACAGCCAGATAAAGAAGAACACCACCAGGATGGAGCCCAGGTGGATGCTCACCTGCTTGGTGGGGTTGGACACATAGCGGTAGCACGCTTTAGCCATGACAGCCACTGTGAAGCTCTTTGCTGCCATGCAGGACTGGAGGAACCAGTCGGCCGTCTTGCAGACCACCCAGCCCAGATTCCAGCTAGCTTTGGAGTAGGCGGCAGCCCTGAATGGCACCGTGAACAACAGCACCAGCCCGTCTGCAAACATCAGGTTGAAGATTAGGGAGTTGATGAGAGACAGTTTGCCTCTATGAGCGTTGGAGAACAAGATGACCATTGCAGTGAGATTACAAGCCACACCCAAGACACAGATGACTCCCAGAATAGCTGGTACCAGGACCCTAAGCTCTCTGGGGTCCAGGTGTTGGTATGAGCCACGTTCGTTGAATGGCCACTTGTCTATGGAGCTGTTCGCCACTGTGGCGTTGTTCCCACTCAACGTATCCATCTTTTCCAAAAGGATGGCAAGCTGATGCGAGAAGAAAAGATGAGAAAAGTAAAAGGCAGCCAGGGGAAGAAGAAAAGAGGTTCTGGGTCGAAGATTTCCAAAGACTGAAGTGCTCGAAAGAGAGAATTAATATATCTAGCAACACTCTCACTCTAAATCTAAACCTGTTGGAGTATTAGCATCAGAGAAGGCATCGATTGACGATCAATAATCACAGTGGAGCTCTTGTCTGTCCCCGGGTTTATCCTGAGACACAATGATGCAGCTTCTGCAGCTGGTTATAAAGATGCAGTTTGATTGACAGCTGCTGTCCCCAGCTGACAAAATGTGCGTCGACTACAGCCTCACGGGGCCAATTAGAAAAACTCTGCATAATGTGCACAGTACGACAGATGAATGTATTAGATTTGTAATTTGTGTAAATGTTTGTGAATAAGTAATCGTTACAGTCAGGTTTTCTAAGAGATACGGACGCTTAATTGCTTGTGAAATGTGTTTTTCTTATTATAGCTAAGGCATTTTTGGATTTGTCACAAACAGTACATGAACTCTAACATCTGAAGCATCCAACAGCAATCCAGATGGATTCTGTCCTTTGTTGTATGAGCTGCATGGATCAGCAACCTTCAGCTGGATGCTGGATTTCTACTCTTACAATGTTACATCAGTATAATATGAATAAACATGAATAATTTAAAGAAATTAAGAAAATTGTGACTGTGGCTAGTTATTTGAAATCAACCACCAACTGTGTCCAACTGATGAAAATCATCTTCCCTACCTTTTTTTTCTTTTTTCAGCAGCTAGATAGCCTTCACATGTCTCTCTTCATCCACAAGAGGGCGCCATTACACCACAGGCAGCAAGGTATCGTTCGATATAATACATTCAATTTGAAGGTGTAGCTGGTAAGTTTGATAATATCTGTTGAAATTGTCACTATATCCACACTGTAGAACATTAGACAAAAAAACAGCATGTCTCTCTGCCTCCTCATAGTGTTCTAGTGGCATTTACAAGAATCCACTGCAGCTGAGAGAAAACAACCAATCAGAGCTGAGAAGTCTCTAATGTAGCTGTCAATCATGTCAATCACCCCCTAGGAACTGTGGTCAAACTGTCAAACTAGGCAGTGCTGATCAAATATGAGTCAAGATCCTGCAAATGCATTACCTATTTCTTGCCTCAGATGTTTTCAGAAACATATTTAGGGTACTGTTTAGCTGTAAAATGATAACCTTTGTGACCCAGCTGCCATGTTTTATGCAGTTATATGGAGTACCAAGCACTGCCCGCCAGCCAGACCAACTTTCTCATTTTACAGCTAAACAGTACACTAAAATATGCCTCTGAAAACATTTGAGACGAGAAATGCAATAACATAATAATAAACAATTTCCCCTCGGGGATCAATGAAGTATTTCTGAACAGAATCTTGATTCATATTTGATCAGCGCTTCCTATTTTGACATTTTGACCGGCGTTCAAGAGCAATGGATCTTTTTCACAGCAGACATTTTAACTTGTCATAGTAGAAAAACCACAGGCAAAACTGATAAGGTTAACAATGGCTTAGTTCCATTTAGTGTCCCAGTACGCTATTCAAGTAAGCCAGCATGCACAGTATCAGGGTCTCCCTAAATGCAAGTGAACACACCTGTGCTTTTCCTACTATAACATGTCAAAATGTGTTTTCCTTCAGACCCAGTAGATTCTTGCAAATGCCATTAGAAGCACTATAAAGAGTTGGAGGAACATCATTAATTCTATTTGTACAGTTCTGTGTGGATGTAGTGGTTTCAGCAAATATGACAAAAAGTTATTTTATATAAAAGTTATCAGGTGTAGCTTTAAGTCAGCAGCATTAACAGAGGAGGTCCAACAACGCAGGCTTTGAACTTGCACATCTTTATTCTTTTTTATTCAAAGAAAGTCCAGTAAGCATAAAGACTGCATGGTAATTAATTGCATTTCAATACATTCTGAGCTATAAAAGTTTTTTTTTTTTTGTTTCAATTAGAAGTGTCACAAAGGAGGTTGTTTAGAAGACATTACTGTTGAACGGAATCACACTTAATAATTCCCTGATTTCACAGAGTTCATTTAGACCTTTGACTGCTTTTCTTTAAGGGAGTTGGCTCTTAAAACAAATCTGACACAAATGAGGGCCTCCAAACCGGTCAGAGCCGAGCGCCAAAATACGAATCTGCTACTGCTCCCCGTCACCCATCTTCCACAAGACAAGGAACGTGGACAGGCACTGCAGCAATCTTAAATCAAACCTTCTTTTAAAACTCGCTACTTCTGGAGAAAGCCAAATATTTTACTTGTATAGTGCCTCAGATGATCTGTAGATGTTCAGATATCTATATGCAGGCTGTCGGTTTCATCAGAATCAGATCCAACGCATGCAAAAAGAGCTATGCTAGCATTATGTTACGCCAAGAAATCTCAAGTTCAGTAATTCGACATGAAAAGTTTACGGTTCTACCATCTACAGATCATTTTCAGTACAATCCAAATAAGGTAAAAAGGAGGGGTTTTTTGTCCAACAGGGATTTTGCAAAACAAAATTTAATGTGGCTTTGTCGTGTCTCTTGCAAACTGATGACATCAGACTGACTGCAATGTGATAAGAGCAACAATTACTTTGTACATATCACAGCGTCCTCCCCGGAACTCACAAGCAAAGTAGCCGATGCTATAATGTAATCATGACTACATCGCTTCAAGCACTTTTTTTCCACTTGGGACGTCAGTGGAGCTTTTTTTGTTTTTCTTTAAAGAGAAAGAGAAAAAATAAATCAAAAGAAAAATTTCTAAGTTAACATTTCATTTGAAACATTCACACTCCTGCCTTGTACTCAGTCCCCTCCCCCCTCCCGCTCCCACTACATCAAACCCCCACATACCAAAAGAAGGCACCACAGCTTCTAAACAGACTCATTGACCGAGCGAAGGACTCAATAAAACAACAGCATTAAATAAAACCATTGACACAGCCTGGAAGGGCTTCATTCACATTACAGACTACAGCACTCTCCCCAGGGAGACACAGAATCGGTACTAGAAAGACTGACCACGTTTGTGTCACAGGCAGAGAGACCTCTCAGTTTCTGGGGTCAGAGATTAACAGTCTCTTCCTCTTTTTGTAGGATTTCTGCAGCAGGTCACACTGCCCGAAACGCCGCCTCAGGTAGAGGCCGCAGGGTTGATCACATGCACTGGAGCATGAGCAGAGTGGCAGAGAGGGGGCACTGTTGCTACATGACAATGAGCCACCATCATGTAAGCAAGGTTTCTGTCTGTGTGCTCTACTTTGTGTTCAGTGTACCCACATCCAGCCCCTTCCTGCAGGGTCCGGACGGCTGCTACATCATGTCACTCATGCAGCAATCCTCTTGTTGCACGGGATTCACTTCTCCAGGTGTCCACATGGCTAAATAAATTAAATTAGAAGTCAAACTGAAGAATGAAAGTCCATTCTTGATTTCAAGGAACCTTTTTCCTTGCGTGGTATCCAGGTTGTTTCAATTTCCTGCTTCCCAAAATTCGTCCGCAGTTCAGTCACTGGACACTCATCTCTTCACCTCCCCCAGCAGAGCGGCAAATTTCAAGA